>NC_135235.1:613574111-613895539 GCF_051348905.1 Ranitomeya variabilis
TCAAAGTAAGCAGGAAAGTAAGTAAAGATGCCATCTATGGTAGCCATAATCATTAATAACAAGTCTATAACCAGAAATAAAGAAGAAATCGTGCAGTTACCATATCAACAATAACTGTCAGTAAGTGACAAAGTTTCTAAGACGACAACAGAAGCAGAGGGGATGACATGACATGAGAGAAAAGTAACAGCAGAAGCGAAAAAAAAACAACAACAAAAACATGAATATAGAGCCAAATATGACATAAAGTCACCGGTCAGGCTGACAAGGCTGCGCCATGTCAAGAAGAAGCGGTGCTTGCGGGTGCCCCTCAGTGTTCGGAAGTCCTTCTGGAACATTTGACATTGAGGGAAATTTTTTACCTCCATAAAATGTAGTGCCCAGGTCAACCTCCTGGTTTTGCTTTCGCCTCCCCATGCTACATCACTGCCTCTCCTGGACACACTTGGATTTTTTGTCAGAACTTCTTGATTGGTGAAAACAGAAGTCTCCATGTAATGAAGAATATTTCTTTGATTTAGAGTGACTGCAAATATTCAATGTGGTCTACGTCTAGTCTGGAATATCTCTAGGTTTTATAGGTGCAGCACACTACCACTACCTATACTGGCACCCTCCTACCCAGGGTCGGACTGGGACTCAAATTCAGCCCTGGCATTTAGGAGCACACAGACCCACCTGCTATGAAGTGATTGTGATATATGTTCATAGACTTTTTTATGGGTCGCTCGAGATATTTATCACAATTACAGAATACAAACTGCTGTGGAGTCAGAATAACACTATGTGAAATTTATTGGGAACCTGTCATGTCAGATAACTATTTACCTGCAAAAATAGGGTTAATCTACAGGTTAATAGCATTATAAAAGTGCCCAGCCGCTATACTGAAAGTGCGGCATTCGGGACAAAATACACTTTTTTCCTCACAGGAGCCACCAGCTTTCAGTCATGCAGGCGTGCCCGGAGCAATTACAGCACTTTGACTGACAGCTGGCTGTGCACTAATTCACAATTCCTCCACACTTCTACTCACCTCTGATGTCTGTGCCGTTCCAGGAAATCCCTGTTCTGGTTACCACTGGAGTTAATAGCTGCACCAGGGGGAAGTTTGCAGCCGGCATAGACCCATCTGGCATTTGCCAGAATTGCCAGATGGCCAGTCTGGCTATGTTTCTACCTCCTGTGTAAATTAGATTCTAATTGTGATTTCCTACAGTGTTGGAAACAGCAGAATGATACTTCTGGTGTCGGAAACAGTAGCGCGATATTTCCAATGTTGGAAGCAGCAGGGCGATATTTCCAAAGACTTTCCTGGGGAGAAAATAGAGGAAGAGCAACTCTTAGGGTGTTTAATGGTTAAGTTGGCCCGCAAAGATGTCATAGAACAGGAACACTACTATCCACAGTATAGGTGATTGCTGAGGGTCCCCCATCTATCATGAGAATGGGAGTGCCAAAATCCCCTGTGTAAACTGAGCATGTGCAACCACTGCACCATTCACTTTCTTTAGTTAGAGGTGGTGGTCACACACGCTGACGACCTCTACATTCAGAGGGGCCTTTGGCGCCCTCATTCTCGAGACTGGTGGTGGTCTCAGCAGCGGTAATTCAAGTTACCATACTCTGACCTAACCTGTGGATTTGTGTCGAAGATACACTGTTTATGGCAGAACCCCTTCAATGCTATAGTGATAAAATATCAAGTAGTTTGCCTTTATATTTGCAAAGGGAAGCTATAATCCAGGCCTCTTGTTCTACACCCTTGGAGACGTCTCAGACCAAACAGAAGTATAAACCAGATTACATCATCTTTATTCAGGAGGATGGAAAACAAATCAAAATAGGTTTGGTTTCTCAAGTTTAAACCATGATTTGGCCTTGAGGTACCAATATGATCAGTGTCGGACTGGGGATGCCAAGGGCCACCAGTAACCAACTCCAGGGCCCCACTTTTCACATATATACCAATGTGACATTATCATCAATCACAAATTTGCATAGCAATAAACTAGGTAGATTGTTAAGTGAATAAAATGCTGCCTTTGTTCATAGTGATGCAAGTATATTGTGCCAAGTACTGCTCATTTCAGAGGGTGATGGCCCACCGGAGGATTTTCCTGTTCTCCTGTAGGCCAGTCTAAGGCCGTTTTCACACTTCCAGATAATTCCGGTACCCGAGAAATCGGTACCGGAGTTATCCGTGCCCGTGTGCTCACGTGGCACATCAGTGTGGCGCACGTGCGGCAGCCGTGTGCCGCCCATGTGCGGCCTGAGGACCACACAGACCGTGCAGGAGAGACAGCGCTACAGTAAGCACTGTCCCCCCTGTGTGTTGTGCTGAAGCCGGCATTCATCTCTTCTCCCCCGCAGGAGAGAAGAGATGAAAGATCAAGTTTTTTTTCTTTTTTGTTAAAAATAAAGTTTGCTGGTGACCTCCCGCCTCCAATCCCCAGTGTGCCCCTTGCAGAGAAGTACTCACCCAGCTCCCGCGATGTCTCCTCTCAGCGCTGGCAGCTTGTCCTGTGTGAGCGGTCACGTGGTACCTCTCATTGCAGTGATGAATATGCGCATATTCATCACTGTAATGAGCGGTCCCACGTGACCGCTCACACAGGACAGGCTGCCAGCGCTCAGAGGAGAGAGGAGACATCGCGGGAGCTGGGTGAGTATTTCTCTGCAAGGGGCCGGGAGGCGGACTGGGGATGGGAGGCGGGAGGTCACCAGCAAACTTTATTTTTAACAAAAAAGAAAAAAACTTGATCTTTCATCTCTTCTCTCCTGCGGGGGAGAAGAGATCAATGCCGGCTTCAGCACCACACAGAGGGGGGACAGAGCTTACTGTAGCGCTGTCTCTCCTGCATGGTCCATGTGGTCCTCAGGCGGCACACGGGTGGCACACGGCTGCCGCACGTGTGCCACACGGATGTGCTACGTGAGCACACGGACACTCGGACACGGATAACTCCGGTACCGATTTCTCCGGTACCGGAATTATCTGGACGTGTGAAACCGGCCTAAGTGTTGTGAATCCGCTTTTTGGGCTCCCCTGGTGGTTGCTGGTGGTACTGGTGACTTGTGTCTGCTTTGCTGTCTCAGTTCACCTGCTCCCATCAGTGTTTGGGAGTTTCCTATTTAGCCTTGCTCTCCAGTCATTTCCTTGCCGGTCATCATTGTAACCAGAGCCTTCGGTTGCATGTTCCTGCTACTAGTCTGCTGATCAGCTAAGTGGACTTTGTCCTTTTGTTTTGTATCTTTTGTCCAGTTTGCAGTTTTTTGTTATTCTCTGTAGCTGGAAGCTCTTGCGGGCTGAAATTGCCACTCCTGTGTCATGAGTTGACACAGGAGTTTTAAAGTAATTTCAGGATGGTTTTTTGAAAGGGTTTTCAGTTGACCGTGAAGTCCTCTTTTGTATCCTTCTGCTATCTAGTAAGTGGACCTCTCTTTGCTAAATCTACTTTCATACTGTGTATGTCTTTTCCTCTTAACTCACCGTTATTACATGTGGGGGGCTGCTATCATCTTTTGGGGTATTTCCCTAGAGGTAAGCCAGGTCTGTTCCTTCCTCTACCAGGCGTAGTTAGTCCTCCGGCTGGCGCGTGGCATTTAGGAAGTCGTAGGTATGCTCCCTGGCTACTATTAGTTGTGTGGTAGATTTAGCTCACGGTCAGCTCGAGATTCCATCACCCAGAGCTCGTCCGTTATTTTTGTGTTCTGATGTTTCCCTGCCATTGGGAATCATGACAGTATGACCGGCCTATGTTAAAGTTATTGGCAGAAGAAAGGAGAGAAAAAAGAAGTCTGTAGATTTTTTTTTTTTTTTTTTTTTTGGTTTCCCCCCTATGCTTGCTCCATAGTTGGATCAGTTGTATTTCAGCTCTAATTACAGCCTTTGCCTTTCTCTCCTTCTAATCCTTGAATGGCTCTGATCTCACCTGTTTAAAGATGGACCCTCAGAGTTTGGCTGTAGGTTTAAATAATCTTGCTACCAAGGTTCAAAATTTACAAGATTTTGTTATACATACTTCGATGTCTGAACCTAAAATTCCTACACCAGAGGTGTTTTCCGGAGATAGATCTCGGTTCCTGAATTTCAAATATAATTGTAAATTGTTCCTTTCTCTCAGACCTCACTCCTCTGGAGATCCTGTCCAGCAGGTTAAGATTGTAATCTCTTTTCTGCGAGGTGACCCTCAAAATTGGGCATTTTCATTGACACCAGGGGATCCTGCGTTGCTCAATGTGGATGCGTTTTTTCTGGCTTTAGGGTTGCTTTATGAGGAACCTAATTTGGAGATTCAAGCTGAAAAAGCTTTGATAGCCCTATCTCAAGGGCAAGATGAAGCTGAGATATACTGCCAAAAATTTCGTAGATGGTCTGTGCTTACTCAGTGGAATGAGTGCGCCCTAGCGGCAAATTTCAGAGAGGGCCTTTCTGATGCCGTTAAAGATGTTATGGTCGGGTTCCCTGCGCCCACAGGTCTGAATGAGTCCATGACAATGGCTATTCAGATTGATCGGCGTTTGCGGGAGCGCAAACCTGTGCACCATTTGGCGGTATCTTCTGAAGAGACGCCAGAGAAAATGCAATGTGACAGAATTCTGTCCAGAAGCGAGCGGCAGAATTATAGGCGTAAAAATGGGTTATGCTTCTATTGTGGTGATTCTGCTCATGTTATATCAGCATGCTCTAGGCGTACAAGGAAGGTTGACAAGTCTATTTCAATTGGCACTTTACAGTCCAAATTTATTCTGTCTGTAACCTTGATTTGTTCATTATCAGTTATTACCGTGGATGCCTATGTGGACTCTGGCGCCGCTCTGAGTCTTATGGATTGTTCCTTTGCCAGGCGCTGTGGGTTTGATTTAGAGCCTCTGGAAGTCCCTATGCCTTTGAAGGGTATTGATTCTATGCCTTTGGCTTGTAATAAACCACAATTCTGGACGCAAGTGACTATGCGTATGACTCCAGACCATCAGGAGGTGATTCGCTTCCTTGTGTTGTACAATTTGCATGATGTTTTGGTGCTTGGATTACCATGGTTACAATCTCATAACCCAGTCCTTGACTGGAAAACAATGTCTGTGTTAAGCTGGGGATGTCGGGGGGCTCATGGGGACACACCTTTGGTTTCCATTTCGTCATCTATTCCCTCTGAGATTCCGGCATTTTTGTCTGATTATCGTGATATTTTTGAGGAGCCAAAAATTGGTTCACTCCCTCCCCACAGAGATTGTGATTGCGCCATAGATCTGATTCCTGGCAGTAAATTTCCAAAGGGTCGTTTGTTTAACTTATCTGTACCTGAACATGCTGCTATGCGAGAGTATATTAAGGAGTCCCTGGAAAAGGGACATATTCGTCCTTCTTCATCTCCTTTAGGAGCTGGTTTTTTCTTTGTATCTAAAAAGGATGGCTCTCTGAGGCCTTGTATTGATTATCGACTCCTGAATAAAATTACAGTCAAATATCAGTATCCGTTGCCTTTGCTGACTGATTTGTTTGCTCGCATAAGGGGGGCTAAGTGGTTCTCTAAGATTGATCTTCGTGGGGCGTATAATTTGGTGCGAATTAAGCAGGGGGATGAGTGGAAAAACGCATTTAATACGCCTGAGGGCCATTTTGAGTATTTAGTAATGCCTTTCGGCCTTTCTAATGCACCTTCAGTCTTTCAGTCCTTAATGCATGATATTTTCCGTGAATATTTGGATAAATTTATGATTGTGTATTTGGATGATATTTTGATTTTTTCTGATGACTGGGAGTCTCATGTTCAACAGGTCAGGAGGGTTTTTCAGGTTTTGCGGGAGAATTCTTTGTGTGTGAAGGGTTCAAAGTGTGTTTTTGGGGTTCAAAAGATTTCCTTTTTGGGGTACATTTTTTCCCCTTCTTCTATTGAGATGGACCCTGTCAAGGTTCGGGCTATTTGTGACTGGACGCAGCCTACTTCTCTTAAGAGTCTTCAGAAATTCTTGGGCTTTGCTAATTTTTATCGTCGATTTATAACTGGTTTTTCTGGCGTTGCTAAACCTCTGACGGATTTGACCAAAAAGGGTGCTGATGTTGCCAATTGGTCCCCTGCTGCTGTGGAGGCCTTTCGGGAGCTTAAGCGCCGCTTTTTGTCTGCCCCTGTGTTGCGCCAGCCTGATGTTTCTCTTCCCTTTCAGGTTGAGGTCGATGCTTCCGAGATCGGAGCGGGGGCGGTTTTGTCGCAGAAAAGTTCCGACTGCTCAGTGATGAGACCTTGTGCGTTCTTTTCTCGAAAATTTTCGGCCACCGAGCGAAACTATGATGTTGGTAATCGGGAGCTTTTGGCCATGAAGTGGGCATTTGAGGAGTGGCGTCATTGGCTTGAGGGTGCCAGACATCAGGTGGTAGTTTTGACTGATCACAAGAATCTGATTTATCTAGAGTCTGCCAGGCGCCTGAATCCTAGACAGGCACGATGGTCGTTGTTTTTTTCTCGGTTTAATTTTGTGGTTTCATACTTACCGGGTTCTAAAAATGTTAAGGCAGATGCTCTTTCTAGGAGTTTTGAGCCTGACTCTCCTGGGGATTCTGAACCTGCTGGTGTCCTTAAGGATGGGGTGGTTTTGTCTGCTGTCTCCCCAGATCTGCGACGTGCTTTGCAAGAATTTCAGGCGGATAGACCTGATCACTGTCCACCTGGTAGACTGTTTGTTCCTGATGATTGGACCAGTAGAGTCATCTCGGAAGTTCATTCTTCTTCGCTGGCAGGTCATCCTGGAATTTTTGGTACCAGAGATTTGGTGGCTAGATCCTTCTGGTGGCCTTCCCTGTCTCGGGATGTGCGTGTTTTTGTGCAGTCTTGTGATGTGTGTGCTCGGGCCAAGCCTTGTTGTTCTAGGGCTAGTGGGTTATTGTTGCCCTTGCCTGTTCCGAAGAGGCCTTGGACGCACATCTCTATGGACTTTATTTCTGATCTCCCTGTTTCTCAGAAGATGTCTGTCATCTGGGTGGTGTGTGACCGTTTTTCTAAAATGGTTCATTTGGTACCATTGCCTAAGTTGCCTTCCTCATCTGAGTTGGTCCCTCTATTTTTTCAAAATGTGGTTCGCTTGCATGGTATTCCGGAAAACATCGTTTCTGACAGGGGAACCCAGTTCGTGTCTAGATTTTGGCGGGCATTCTGTGCCAGGTTGGGCATTGATTTGTCTTTTTCGTCTGCATTCCATCCTCAGACTAATGGCCAGACGGAGCGAACTAATCAAACTTTGGAGACTTATTTGAGGTGTTTTGTGTCTGTGGATCAGGATGACTGGGTTGCCTTTTTGCCGTTGGCAGAATTTGCTCTTAATAATCGGGCTAGTTCTGCCACTTTGGTTTCTCCTTTCTTTTGCAACTCAGGGTTTCATCCTCGTTTTTCATCTGGTCAGGTGGAATCTTCGGATTGTCCTGGAGTGGATGCGGTGGTGGATCGGTTGCATCGGATTTGGGGACAAGTGGTGGACAATTTGAAGTTGTCCCAGGAGAGGACTCAGCAGTTTGCTAACCGCCGTCGTCGTGTTGGTCCTCGCCTTCGTGTTGGGGACTTGGTGTGGTTGTCTTCCCGTTTTGTCCCTATGAGGGTTTCTTCTCCTAAGTTTAAGCCTCGGTTCATCGGTCCTTATAGGATTTTGGAGATACTTAACCCTGTGTCCTTTCGTTTGGACCTCCCGGCATCTTTCGCTATCCATAATGTATTCCATCGGTCGTTGTTGCGGAGATATGAGGTACCGGTGGTTCCTTCTACTGAACCTCCTGCTCCTGTGCTGGTGGAGGGTGAATTGGAGTACGTTGTAGAGAAGATCTTGGATTCCCGTATTTCCAGACGGAGACTTCAATATCTGGTTAAATGGAAGGGCTATGGTCAGGAAGATAATTCTTGGGTAACTGCCTCTGATGTTCATGCCTCGGATTTGGTTCGTGCCTTTTATAGGGCTCATCCAGATCGCCCTGGCGGTTCTCGTGAGGGTTCGGTGCCCCCTCCTTAAGGGGGGGGTACTGTTGTGAATCCGCTTTTTGGGCTCCCCTGGTGGTTGCTGGTGGTACTGGTGACTTGTGTCTGCTTTGCTGTCTCAGTTCACCTGCTCCCATCAGTGTTTGGGAGTTTCCTATTTAGCCTTGCTCTCCAGTCATTTCCTTGCCGGTCATCATTGTAACCAGAGCCTTCGGTTGCATGTTCCTGCTACTAGTCTGCTGATCAGCTAAGTGGACTTTGTCCTTTTGTTTTGTATCTTTTGTCCAGTTTGCAGTTTTTTGTTATTCTCTGTAGCTGGAAGCTCTTGCGGGCTGAAATTGCCACTCCTGTGTCATGAGTTGACACAGGAGTTTTAAAGTAATTTCAGGATGGTTTTTTGAAAGGGTTTTCAGTTGACCGTGAAGTCCTCTTTTGTATCCTTCTGCTATCTAGTAAGTGGACCTCTCTTTGCTAAATCTACTTTCATACTGTGTATGTCTTTTCCTCTTAACTCACCGTTATTACATGTGGGGGGCTGCTATCATCTTTTGGGGTATTTCCCTAGAGGTAAGCCAGGTCTGTTCCTTCCTCTACCAGGCGTAGTTAGTCCTCCGGCTGGCGCGTGGCATTTAGGAAGTCGTAGGTATGCTCCCTGGCTACTATTAGTTGTGTGGTAGATTTAGCTCACGGTCAGCTCAGAACATGGGTGCTGATCTCCAACCTACCGCACAAGCACAATTCCTACTGCGGAGAGGCTGGAGAGCCACGGGATGAAGACAGAGAAAATTCGGTAAAAGAAGTCTATCCAAAATGACTGTTCACAGCAAGCACAGGCAATCTGTGCACCCTTGACGTGGCCAAGCGATCAGTGCACCTTTCCACCTATTTGTTTTCCCCTATATTCGCCCTCCTGACTCCTATAAAGATGTCAATCAAGGAAGAAGAGGGCGTTGATAGAAAACAACTAGGTGGGAAGGTGCACTGAACAGTTTGGTGATGTCACAGGTGCAGAGTGCCTGTGCTTGGTTTGAAAAGTCATTTGTGCCAACAGACTCATTTTAAAAGGCTTTATAACCCTTTTAATGGTAATTAATGACCTATCTTTTGCATGTTTGAAGCGGCAGAGGTGCTCCTCTTTAATATTTGCACAGCCAATAAGAAATGTATACGCTGATCTAATATTGATGGCTGACAGCTACCTGTACCAACCTCCTCAAGTGTATATGTGCTCTATATGAGGAGAGGGGGTAAAGCTGTCATCACACATCTCTGCCAGCATATTAAACCGCCCAATCCTTTTCTTCATCACATCATTTTCAGTGGTTCTGGAGTAAGGTCTGGAGGGTCCCATACACAGTAGATGGTCAGTCAATCTCACCAAAACTGAATAGTATGCGTAGCACCAGCATCCTTGCCCTTCTCCCCAAGCAGGGACGCCAACTCACTCACTGCTGCGGCTCCACATCCCCTCCTCCTTATCCTGCTGCCTGGGGTCTACGCACCACTCACAGATCCCCGGGCACTGTGCTTAGGGGGGTGAACGCGGTCATGGCCCCCTTAAAAGTGAATTCACGTGCCATCCTAAAGTGTCTGCAGCCAATTTCTGGGAGACACTTATTATTTAAGGCACCTCCACCTGATGAGAGGTGCCTGTGCAACGCTGTTAGTTTGGTCCAAAACACACTTGCTAGTTCTCCTCGGACTACGACACAGTGGTTCCACCACTCCCGTTACAGTATGCAGACTTTCATTTAATATGTATGGGGTTTGTTAAGGCCCCCATGCACATTACACAAATGTTGACCAATAGAGACAGCTTCAGCCGACAGTCTAATGTGTATGGAGGATGGAGGTACCAGATATAGAATGTCGGAGGAGTTGTGGATCCATTTTGTCTGATTTGAGAAGTCTGGCAGTGGCTTTCTTATAGAGAACATGGGAAACATGGCCAAGATAGCTGTCCTTGGCCAATGGTTCTGCCTCAAGCTATCAAAAAGGAATTCCAGCTAGTAGAGATGAGCAGATCAATTTGCGGGACTTTAGTCTAGCGTTCAGGTCAATGGTACCTGGCGGTAAGACAGGAGGTCCAACAATTTGATTTGTCGGGGTTAGCACGATGTTATCTGTGCACCGTTCCACACAGATAATATGTCGCACCAACCCTGGCAAATCAAATGTTAAGCCGGATACACCAGAAGGTAAGAGATTCGCTGGCCTCGTCTATCTGTCAGGTACCACTGACCTGGACGCCGGACTGGAGTCCCGCGAGTCGATCCACTCATCTCTCATTGCAATCTAACAGCTCAAATCCACCTACTTTGGAGGCGGTAGTGGACCCCTTTACCTCTTGGGCCCCTGTGCAGCTGCCCAGGTTGCGCCAATGTTATGTCCTCCACTTTAACATTGGTATTAAGATGATAAACCGCAGTTCAGGGACATGGTGGAGATTTCCCAGTCAGTCTGAAAGAGAACAGAGCTCGCTGTGTGTGTCATGGAGGAAGTCACAGCAACACGTGCAAGTCAGTTCCCAGTGCTGATGTGGGTCGTACAGGGGTGATATGAACTACATGAGGGAGGACATGGAGATTTCCAGCCATGCGTGAGCAGAAGCAAAACAAGGAGAATATCCACCATCGCAAAATCCAGAGCTCCCCTTCATCATTACAAGCTATTCATTATTAGAAGGACATTTAAAACATGGCTCCTTTCTCCCAAAACCTAACCATAGCCAAAAACAGGAAAAAGAAGAAAAAAAAAGTAAAGACCACAAAAAAAGCATTAAAGAATAGATTATTAGCCCCCTCGTCCCAAAGAGTCATAATAAGGGACAGAATGGGAGGTACAGCAGCGTAAATGAGGCCCAGGAAGGTGCCCCTATCTTCTGTATACTTATACCTTCCCGTTGGCAGCATCTCTGGTCATGTAATTTACCACAGAATAAGAAAAAAAAGTACTTCTTGATATATTTCTCTTTTGAAGACATTTTTTCTCTTTTATGTAAATGCACGCATTTATGGCCTAAAATCATTTTTGCAATTGGGTTTAAATAAAAATGTTGCACTGTTGGCCTTCTATGGCCTCTGTGTTGCACTCTATGTAGCCGGCTGCAGAATGAGTAAACTGAGAATCTGTGAGTGAGCGCATTCAGATTTTAACTCTTCTTTCTTTTTCTGAGCGTCACTCAGCCGAGGACAGACAACATCAGAGAGAAATGTTCATGGGAGGATAGAGCCTGTAAAAAAAAAAAAAAAAAAAATGGTGCAACATTTTTTATGAAATCCAATAGCAAAAATGATTTTTGCTTCAAATATACGCAATAGGTAAAGTCTCTTCATGATTAAATCACTACAGAAAAAACTGGGGCAAAATGCGCCTTTTACCCCCTCTGCTGAGGGGACAGATCTGGACAGAGATGTGACTGTGTTGAAATCAATGATTTATTTTATTTTTTACTATTAAAAGGGTTAATGGAAGGTCATCATCACAAGACCACTGCAGTCAATCAGTGGCCACTGACCATCAAGGCTGCAGTGGTACAATGAAGTCCCCTACTAGAGAGGAAACAGAGAGACAGGCAGGGAACATGGTGCAGTCGTGCAGAAGACTACAGGTGATCCAGCACCCTGGTCTATTATTCTCAGAAAAGCTCTGGCGAAATATAGTTAGAAGATTGGAGAGAAGACTAATCTGACAATTCCTGGCCTGTAATTCATAGAGCCGCTGCCGGTGATTGATGGGTCTCTGCCTCGCATATATAAAATGAGAGACTTGATCTGATCTTCAAAGTGTAATTTTCTCTGAAAAACAGTGGCATTTCAGGAAATAATACACCTGGCTGCAATCTCTGATTCTGATTTTCAGTATAGAAAAATTAATCCTGAAATCTTGCAGTTTTCACACTGAGCTTTCATAATAGGCTGAAACTTTCTGTTCTGTAGAAAATTACTTATCCGCAGTTATTTCATCATCACAGACAAGATTATAATGACTGACAATACCTCTATATACAGTAGATAACACAGGATCCACCATTCACAATAGGTGATGTCACAGCTCACCTCCTCCTCCTGTACAATGACTGATAACACCTCTATATACAGTAGATAACACAGGATCCACCATTCACAATAGGTAATGTCACAGCTCACCTCCTCCTCCTGTACAATGACTGATAACACCTCTATATACAGTAGATAACACAGGATCCACCATTCACAATAGATGATGTCACAGCTCACCTCCTCCTCCTGTACAATGACTGATAACACCTCTATATACAGTAAATAACACAGGATACACCATTCACAATAGGTGATATCACAGCTCACCTCCTCCTGTACAATGACTGATAACACATCTATATACAGTAGATAACATAGAATCCACCATTCACAATAGGTGACAGTCACAGCTCACCTCCTCTTCCTGTACAATGACAGATAACACCTCTATATACAGTAGATAACACGGGATCCACCATTCACAATAGGTGATGTCACAACTCACCTCCTCCTCCTGTACAATGACTGATAACACCTCTATATACAGTAGATAACATAGAATCCACCATTCACAATAGGTGACAGTCACAGCTCACCTCCTCTTCCTGTACAATGACAGATAACACCTCTATATACAGTAGATAACACGGGATCCACCATTCACAATAGGTGATGTCACAGCTCACCTCCTGCTCCTGTACAATGACTGATAACACCTCTATATACAGTAGATAACATAGAATCCACCATTCACAATAGGTGATGTCACAGCTCTCCTCCTCTTCCTGTACAATGACAGATAACACCTCTATATACAGTAGATAACACAGGATCCACCATTCACAATAGGTGATGTCACAGCTCACCTCCTCCTCCTGTACAATGACTGATAACACCTCTATATACAGTAAATAACACAGGATCCACCATTCACAATAGGTGATATCACAGCTCACCTCCTCCTCCTCTACAGTGACTGATAACACCTCTATATACAGTAGATATCACAGGATCCACCATTCACAATAGGTGATGTCACAGCTCTCCTCCTCTTCCTGTACAATGACAGATAACACCTCTATATACAGTAGATAACACAGGATCCAACATTCACAATAGGTGATGTCACAGCTCTCCTCCTCTTCCTGTACAATGACAGATAACACACCTATATATAGTAGATAACACAGGATCCACCATTCACAATAGGTGATATCACAGCTCACCTCCTGCTCCTGTACAATGACTGATAACACCTCTATATACAGTAGATAACATAGAATCCACCATTCACAATAGGTGATGTCACAGCTCTCCTCCTCTTCCTGTACAATGACAGATAACACCTCTATATACAGTAGATAACACAGGATCCACCATTCACAATAGGTGATGTCACAGCTCACCTCCTCCTCCTGTACAATGACTGATAACACCTCTATATACAGTAGATAACACAGGATCCACCATTCACAATAGGTGATGTCACAGCTCACCTCCTCCTCCTGTACAATGACTGATAATACCTCTATATACATTAGATAATACAGGATCCACCATTCACAATAGGTGATGTCACAGCTCACCTCCTCCTCCTGTACAATGACAGATAACACCTCTATATACAGTAGATAACACAGGATCCACCATTCACAATAGGTGATGTCACAGCTCACCTCCTCCTCCTGTGCAATGACAGATAACACCTCTATATACAGTAGATAACACAGGATCCACCATTCACAATAGGTGATGTCACGAAGCTTCTTCCCATCCATGTCATGAAATTATTGGTGGATCTGTATGATGGTGAGAGGATTTCTGGACCTTTAGCTGGTGCTTCGCTTTCAGTTTAGTTTGTCCACTTATTGGCCTCCACAATAGATGGATACAGAACACCTTCCTAAAATGCAAAAAGAGTATTTTTAATCAGCTTCAATACGATACTCAAGTTATGCCTGATAGTGGCGTTTGGCCTCTGACATGAAGGAGTTAACAGCGAAACCTTGCACGTATTGGAGGTTAAAAAAAATTCATTGCCGGTTTCTTTCTGGAGACTCATCTCATGGATGAGATCACGGCTTCGCATTGTCCCAAAATGCATCTCCTTGACAACACCACAATGCTCAGGCCCCATCTCAGCCGCCTCCAATAACGATTGGGGTCACTGAGGCGAAATTAGTTGAAGGGATTTGGTTTTCAGGTTGGATAATATTCTCCAGTAAAAATGCCCAGAAAAAGGAGAGAAGTCGACAAAGTCCAGAAACGTAAACTATAATAACGGGGGCTTGAAGGCTGGAATTTCCTATCGTGAACAAAAAAAGACTCTTATGGGATAGTTAAATACTGGAGTTCAATCCATACACAATTCTGATTAACCATGGGGGGCCCTTGATCAGGACAATCACTGTATTAGCCAGAGTGCAGTATGGCTACAAGGAGCTTCTCTTACTCCGGGGGACAGCTCACTAATTTAAATGGAAACAGTGTAATACTTCACTTTCCCTCTGGAGGTGCTGCAGGAATATCAAACACCTATTGCCAAGTTGCCCCACTGAGAAAAGCCAATTGCTGAGTGTTACCGTACAGTAACAGCAGGACGATAGACATTACAACAGGAAGGGCAACAAGATGGAGGATGGTATACCAGGAAAGAGTCACTATGGGGGACAATACACCAGAAAGGGGCCCAGGACAGAGAAGGGGCACAGGATGGGGGACATTATTACAGGAAGACTCCGAGTTCCTGCATGAGTGTTACGCCGGCCTCTCACATGCGTTCTAAGCACCTCACTACTCACTGCGTGTCCCGCTCTGTTCTAGCCAGTACTTGACCATCGCTCTGAGCTGCATTGTGTAACACTTCCAGCTATCCAGGGTCATAGGGGGGCACGGACAAACTTATCTATTCTGTCCTGCAGAGATTGGCTTCCCTGGCCTATCACCTGCCAGCAGGTGACATATCAAGCGACTCCACAATCCATTCCTCGCCTGAACTTAGGTTCCTAGTAGCTCAGTCTCCAGCTTCCTGTATTGACGTCTTCCTGTTTTGTCTCACCTGTTATCGACCTAGCTTGCCGTCTCGTTTATGCTGATCTTTGTTTATGAATTCTGAACCTGTCCTGCCTGCCCTGACCTCAGACCACCTGACTACACTTTTGTCCAGCCCACCTGTACCCCATACCTGAGTCTCTGACACTCCAGTCAGCTGCTGCAGTCCCGGGGACTGACCTGGAGTAGTACCTGGTGCCTACCAGCGGCCCAAGCCTATCCTCACTATCAGAGCCTGTAGTGGATACCAGGTACACACTTAGTCAAGCCCCTCTAGGGTAGGCCCAGCTCGTGGGGCAGGGGCACACACTCACCAGCGTTACAATGAAAGCTCAAACAGTGGTGCATGGGCTTAATTAAAAGTCTATTGGTCTGTATGCTGTGAAATTGTTCATACAGGAGCTCAGCACTACTTTTGAGTGATGGGTTTGGAATTTAGAACTTGGACTGGCATAGATCTACAGGACATTTAAGGTGCCACAATATATTAAAAAGCAAAGCCACAAAAAGAGGACTAAAAATCCGCCCCCCAAAAAAAACCCGCCCAGGTCTCAAAACAAATGCACTATCAGGATGTAGCAGACCCATGTAGTTAAGATGGCGTCAACACAGGTGCAAAAATACCAATGAGGCAACCACTCACGGCCTACCAATCCATGGAGGGGGTGGTGACTCTTTTACTGACTCCCAAACTATTCGAACAGGCTGGCTGCCCAGCGCTATCCAAATGCATCCCATCCTATATGTCAAGAGCACCCCATACAAGCCTCTATTGTGAAATAATATACCAAGCAACCACCCCCTCCATGGATTTGTAGGCTGAGAATGGTTGTCTCATCGGTATTTTTAAATTAGAATATCATAAAAAAGTTAATTTATTTCAGTTCTTCAATACAAAAAGTGAAACTCATATATTATATAGAGTCTTTACAAACAGAGTGATCTATTTCAAGTATTTATTTCTGTTAATGTTGATGATTATGGCTTACAGCCAATGAAAATCCAAATGTCATTATCTCAGTAATTAGAATAATTAACAAAAAACACATGCAAAGGATTCCTAAGTGTTTAAAAAGGTCCCTTAGTCTGTTTCAACAGCTCCACAATCATGGGGAAGACTGCTGACTTGACAGATGCCCAGAAGGTGTCACTGACACACTCCACAAGGAGGGTAAGCCACAAAACATCATTGCTAAAGAAGCTGGCTGTTCACAGAGTGCTGTATCCAAGCATATTAATGGAAAGTTGAGTGGAAGGAAAAAGTGTGGTAGAAAAAGGTGCACAAGCAACCGGGATAACCGCAGCCTTGAAAGGATTGTTAAGAAAAGGCCATTCAGAAATTTTGGGGAGATTCACAAGGAGTGGACTGCTGCTGGAGTCATTGCTTCAAGAGCCACAACACCCAGGACATGGGCTACAAGTGTCGCATTCCTTGTGTCAAGCCACTCATGACCAATAGACAACTCCAGAAGTGTCTTACCTGGGCCAAGAAGAAAAAGAACTGGACTGTTGCTCAGTGGTCCAAGGTGTTGTTTCCAGATGTAAGTAAATTTTGCATTTCATTTGGAAATCAAGTTCCCAGAGTCTGGAGGAAGAGTGGAGAGGCCACAATCCAAGCTGCTTGAGGTCTAGTGTGAGGTTTCCACAATAAGTGATGGTTTGGGGAGCCATGTCATCTGCTGGTGTAGGTCCACTGTGTTTTATCAATACCAAAGTCAGCGCAGCTGTCTACCAGGAAATTTTACAGCACTTCATGCTTCCCTCTGCCGAGAAGCTTTTTGGAGATGGAAATTTCATTCTCCAGCAGGACTTGGCACCTGTCCAAAAGTACAAATACCTGGTTTAAAAACAACAATATCACTGTGCTTGATTGGCCAGCAACCTCGCTTGACCTTAACCCCATAGAGAATCTATGGGGTATTGTCAAGAGGAAGATGAGAGACACCAGACCCATCAATGCAGACGAGCTGAAGGCTGCTATCAAAGCAACCTGGGCTTCCATAACACCTCAGCAGAGCCACAGGCTGATCGCCTCCATGCCATGCCGCATTGATGCAAAATGAGCCATGGCCAAGTATTGCGTGCATTTACTGAACATACATTTCAGTAGGCCAACATTTCGGATTTTAAAATCATTTTTCAAACTGGTGTTATAAAGTATTCTAATTTACTGAGATGACTTCTGGGTTTTCATTGGCTGTAAGCCGTAATCATCAACATTAACAGGAATAAACACTTGAAATAGATCACTCTGTAATGACTCTATATAATATATGAATTTCACTTTTTGTACTGAAGAACTAAAATAAATAACTTTTTTATGATATTCTAATTTTGTGAGAAGCACCTGTATTTATCAAAGGATTCTCTACTTTGCAAATAATTGAAACAAAATCTTAGTTGTCCGTCACTGGAGGGAAGCAAGAACCCCCATTCACTTGCAGAGATCTTAAAAATGTTTAGGAATTGCAAAAATATCTCATCGAGTTTGCTACTAAATTGCAGTTTTGTGCTGGACCACGAGACTTTCTAGATTATCAGATGCAGGATTAATTTGTGTGATTTATCATTTTCTAGTCATCTCTGTGCATTGTACACAGCTTCCGGTTTATTGTAAATTTTATATGAACATCTTCCGGACCTCGCTCTGGCAGCCTTAATTGTACCAGTCATACACTTGAGTGCTCGCCACTAATGGAGCACCCCAGGAATAATCCTGTCACTAGCGCCCATAGTGATGGAAGAGAGCCTAGTAAATCAGTCTGACATTGCTGTCTCATGTAGGCCGATCTCTGGTAAGAACTGCAAGACCAGAGCAAAATCGCTTCAGGAGGAGACGTGACATTCCCCAGCTCAGCAAAACAAGAGGTGCAACACGAGAAGCCAGAAAATAATACAAGAAATTTCATTGCAATTTCCTTTGGTCAGATTTATGATTATTAAATGGAATTAAAAGAACGTTCCAGTATCACATCATGTACTATTATATTATTTATGATTGCCTGAAGACCTTTTTATCTGTTTATTATCTCTCATTACAGTTGTGCATTCGTCACATGAAAAGATTGAATTCTCCTTCCCTAGGGCAAAAAAACCACTCTGGTTGCAATTCCATTCACTATTGATGCTAATATTAGCTATGCTGCTGCTTTAATACTGCACTATGTACAATAATATAGGGTCCCTAATATAACACTGCTCCTATGTACAAGAATGTAGCTACTATAATACAGCCCCTATGTACAAGAATATATCTACTATAATACTGCCCCCTATGTACAAGAATATAACTTCTATAATACAGCCCCCACGTACAAGAAAATAACTACTATAATACTACCCCTATATACAAGAATATAACTTCTATAATACTGCCCCTATGTACAAGAATAGAACTTCAATAATACTGCTCCTATGTACAAGAATATAATTACTATAATACTGCTCCCTATGTACAAGAATATACCTACTATAATACTGCCCCTACGTACAAGAATATAACTACTATAATACTGCCCCCTATGTACAAGAATATAAGTACTATAATACTGCCCCTATACACAAGAATATAACTACTATAATACTGCCCCCTATGGACAAGAATATAAGTACTATAATACTGCCCCTATGTACAAGAATATAACTACCATAATACTGCCCCCTATGTACAAGAATATAACTACTATAATACTGCACCTATGTACAAGAATATAACTTCTATAATACTACTCCATGTATAAAAATATAACTTCTATAATACTACCCCCATGTACAAGAATATAACTACCATAATACTGCCCCTATGTACAAGAATATAATTAGTATAATATTGCCCCTATACACAAGTAAATAACTACTATAATACTGCCCCTATGTACAAGAATATACCTACTATAATACTGTTCCTATGTACAAAAATATACCTACTATAATACTGTTCCAATGTAAAAGAATATAACTACTATAATACTGCCTCTATGTACAAGAATATACCTACTATAATACTGCTCCTATGTACAAGAATATAACTACTATAATACTGCCTCTATGTACAAGAATATAACTACTATAATACTCCGCCTATGTACAAGAATATAACTACTATAATATTGCCCCTATGTACAAGAATATAACTACTATAATACTGCCCCCTATGTGCAAGAATATAACTACTATAATACTGCTCCCTATGTACAAGAATATAACTATTATAATACTGTCCCTATGTACAAGAATATAACTACTATAATACTGCCCCCTATGGACAAGAATATAACTACAATACTGCCCCTATGTACAAGAATATAACTACAATACTGAACCTATATACAAAAATATAACTACTACAATACTGCCCCTATGTACAAGAATATAACCACAATACTGCCCCCTATGTACAAGAATATAACTACTATAATACTGCCCCCTATGTACAAGAATATAACTACAATACTGCCCCTATGTACAAGAATATAACTACTATAATACTGCCCCCTATGTACAAGAATATAACTACTATAATACTGCCCCTATGTACAAGAATATAACTACTATAATACTGCCCCCCTATGTGCAAGAATATAACTACTATAATACTGCCCCCTATGTACAAGAATATAACTACAATACTGCCCCTATGTACAAGAATATAACTACTATAATACTTCCCCCTATGCACAAGAATATAACTACTATAATACTGCCCCTATGTACAAGAATATAACTAAAATACTGCCACATGTACAAGAATATAACTACTATAATACTGTCTCCTATGTACAAGAATATAACTACTATAATACTGCTCCTATGTACAAGAATGTAACTACTATAATACTGCCCCTATGTACAAGAATATAACTACTATAATTCTGCCCCTATGTACAAGAACATAACTACAATACTGCCTCTATATACAAAAATAGAACTACTATAATACTGCCCCTATGTACAAGAATATAACTACAATACTGCCCCCTATGTACAAGAATATAACTACAATACTGCCCCTATGTACAAGAATATAACTACAATACTGCCCCTATGTACAAGAATATAACTACTATAACTGTCTCCTATGTACAAGAATATAACTACTATAATACTGTCCCTATGTACAAGAATATAACTACTATAATACTGCCCCCTATGTACAAGAATATAACAATTATAATACTGCCCCCTATGTACAAGAATATAACTACAATACTGCCCCTATGTACAAGAAAATAACTACTATAATACTGCCCCTATGTACAAGAATATAACTACTATAATACTGCCCCCTATGTACAAGAATATAACTACTATAATACTGCCCCCCTATGTGCAAGAATATAACTACTATAATACTGCCCCCTATGTACAAGAATATAACTACAATACTGCCCCCTATGTACAAGAATATAACTACAATACTGCCCCTATGTACAAGAATATAACTACAATACTGCCCCTATGTACAAGAATATAACTACTATAACTGTCTCCTATGTACAAGAATATAACTACTATAATACTGTCCCTATGTACAAGAATATAACTACTATAATACTGCCCCCTATGTACAAGAATATAACAACTATAATACTGCCCCCTATGTACAAGAATATAACTACAATACTGCCCCTATGTACAAGAAAATAACTACTATAATACTGCCCCTATGTACAAGAATATAACTACTATAATACTGCCCCTATGTACAAGAATATAACTACTATAATACTGCCCCCTATGTGCAAGAATATAACTACTATAATACTGCCCCCTATGTACAAGAATATAACTACAATACTGTCCCTATGTACAAGAATATAACTACTATAATACTTCCCCCTATGCACAAGAATATAACTACTATAATACTGCTCCTATGTACAAGAATGTAACTACTATAATACTGCCCCTATGTACAAGAATATAACTACTATAATACTGCCCCTATGTACAAGAATATAACTACAATACTGCCCCCTATGTACAAGAATATAACTGCAATACTGCCCCTATGTACAAGAATATAACTACAATACTGCCCCTATGTACAAGAACATAACTACAATACTGCCCCTATGTACAAGAATATAACTACTATAATATTGCCCCCTATGTACAAGAATATAACTACAATACTGCCCCTATGTACAAGAATATAACTACAATACTTCCCCTATGTACAAGAATATAACTACAATACTGCCCCTATGTACAAGAATATAACTACTATAATACTGCCCCCTATGTACAAGAATATAACTACTATAATACTGCCCCCTATGTACAAGAATATAACTGCAATACTGCCCCTATGTACAAGAATATAACTACAATACTGCCCCTACGTACAAGAACATAACTACAATACTGCCCCTATGTACAAGAATATAACTACTATAATATTGCCCCCTATGTACAAGAATATAACTACAATACTGCCCCTATGTACAAGAATATAACTACTATAATACTGCCCCTATGTACAAGAATATAACTACAATACTGCCCCTATGTACAAGAATATAACTACTATAATACTGCCCCCTATGTACAAGAATATAACTACAATACTGCCCCTATGTACAAGAATATAGCTACTATAATACTGTCTCCTATGTACAAGAATATGACTACTATAATACTGTCCCTATGTACAAGAATATAACTACTATAATACTGCCCCCTATGTACAAGAATATAACTACTATAATACTGCCCCTATGTACAAGAATATAACTACTATAATACTGCCCCCTATGTACAAGAATATAACTACTATAATACTGTCTTCTATGCACAAGAATATGACTACTATAATACTGTCCCTATGTACAAGAATATAACTACTATAATACTGCCCCCTATGTACAAGAATATAACTACTATAATACTGCCCCCTATGTACAAGAATATAACTGCAATACTGCCCCTATGTACAAGAATATAACTACAATACTGCCCCTACGTACAAGAACATAACTACAATACTGCCCCTATGTACAAGAATATAACTACTATAATATTGCCCCCTATGTACAAGAATATAACTACAATACTGCCCCTATGTACAAGAATATAACTACAATACTGCCCCTATGTACAAGAATATAACTACTATAATACTGCCCCCTATGTACAAGAATATAACTACAATACTGCCCCTATGTACAAGAATATAACTACTATAATACTGTCTCCTATGTACAAGAATATGACTACTATAATACTGTCCCTATGTACAAGAATATAACTACTATAATACTGCCCCCATGTACAAGAATATAACTACTATAATACTGTCTTCTATGCACAAGAATATGACTACTATAATACTGTCCCTATGTACAAGAATATAACTACTATAATACTGCCCCCTATGTACAAGAATATAACTACTATAATACTGTCCCTATGTGCAAGAATATAACTACTATATTACTGCCCCCTATGTACAAGAATATAACTACTATAATACTTCCCCTATGTACAAGAATATAACTACTATAATACTGCCCCCATGTACAAGAATATAACTACTATAATACTGCCCCCTATGTACAAGAATATAACTACCATAATACTGTCTTCTATGCACAAGAATATGACTACTATAATACTGTCCCTATGTACAAGAATATAACTACTATAATACTGCCCCCTATGTACAAGAATATAACTACTATAATACTTCCCCTATGTACAAGAATATAACTACTATAATACTGTCCCCCTATGTGTAAGAATATAACTACTATAATACTGCCCCCTATGTACAAGAATATAACTACTATAATACTTCCCCTATGTACAAGAATATAACTACTATAATACTGTCCCCCTATGTGTAAGAATATAACTACTATAATACTGCCCCCTATGTACAAGAATATAACTACAATACTGCCCCTATCTACAAGAATATAACTACTATAATACTGCCCCCTATACACAAGAATATAACTACTATAATATTGCCCCCTATGTACAAGAATATAACTACTATAATAATGCCCCCTATACACAGGAATATAACTACTATAATACTTCTCCTATGTACAAGAATATAACTACTATAATAATGCCCCCTACACACAGGAATATAACTACTATAATACTTCTCCTATGTACAAGAATATAACTACTATAATACTGCCCCTATGTACAAGAATATAACTACTATAATACTGCCCCCATGTACAAGAATATAACTACTATAATACTGCCCCCTATGTACAAGAATATAACTACTATAATACTGTCTTCTATGCACAAGAATATGACTACTATAATACTGTCCCTATGTACAAGAATATAACTACTATAATACTGCCCCCTATGTACAAGAATATAACTACTATAATACTTCCCCTATGTACAAGAATATAACTACTATAATACTGTCCCCCTATGTGTAAGAATATAACTACTATAATACTGCCCCCTATGTACAAGAATATAACTACTATAATACTTCCCCTATGTACAAGAATATAACTACTATAATACTGTCCCCCTATGTGTAAGAATATAACTACTATAATACTGCCCCCTATGTACAAGAATATAACTACAATACTGCCCCTATCTACAAGAATATAACTACTATAATACTGCCCCCTATACACAAGAATATAACTACTATAATATTGCCCCCTATGTACAAGAATATAACTACTATAATAATGCCCCCTATACACAGGAATATAACTACTATAATACTTCTCCTATGTACAAGAATATAACTACTATAATACTGCCCCTATGTACAAGAATATAACTACTATAATACTGCTCCTATGTACAAGAATATAACTACTATAATACTGCCCCCTATACACAAGAATATAACTACTATAATATTGCCCCCTATGTACAAGAATATAACTACTATAATAATGCCCCCTACACACAGGAATATAACTACTATAATACTTCTCCTATGTACAAGAATATAACTACTATAATACGGCCCCTATGTACAAGAATATAACTACTATAATACTGCCCCCCTATGTGCAAGAATATAACTACTATAATACTGCCCCCTATGTACAAGAATATAACTACTATAATACTGCCCCCTATGTACAAGAATATAACTACAATACTGCCCCTATGTACAAGAATATAACTACTATAATACTGCCCCCTATGTACAAGAATATAACTACTATAAGACTGGTCCTATGTGCAAGAATATAACTACTATAATACTGCCCCTATGTACAAGAATATAACTACTATAATACTGCCCCTATGTACAAGAATATAACTACAATACTGCCCCCTATGTACAAGAATATAACTACTATAATACTGCTCCTATGTACAAGAATATAACTACAATACTGCCCCCTATGTACAAGAATATAACTACTATAATACTGCTCCTATGTACAAGAATATAACTACTATAATACTGCTCCTATGTACAAGAATATAACTACAATACTGCCCCCTATGTACAAGAATATAACTACTATAATACTGCTCCTATGTACAAGAATATAACTACAATACTGCCCCTATGTACAAGAATATAACTACTATAATACTGTCCCCTATACACAAGAATATAACTACTATAATATTGCCCCCTATGTACAAGAATATAACTACTATAATACTGCCCCCTATACACAAGAATATAACTACCATAATGCTGTTCCTTTGTGCAAAAATTAAATTGTTTAGAGGGGGAAACAAACCCCAGTTTCTTTTATTGTAATTGGCAAAACCTGGTACCATATGGCATCTTTTTTCTATGCACTACCTATAAACACCGCTGAGTCTAAGATTGGATACAATGCCTATAAAAATTTGTGTAATTGTTACCAAGACATATCTTGCCTATTAGCTCTGTAAAATACTCGTCAGGACAACTATAAATCGTGTATCATCATATGTTATGTTGTTCAAGCACAAGCTTATGGTTTGGGTTTATCATGTATGTGAGGGATGTGCATGTATAGCAATTCCATAATGTATTTCCATCACACATGGTCCTTTATAAAGTGTAATGAGACAGTTCCATAACAGCAGAAATACTGCTCCGGACTGATACAAACCCAGGACCCCGGATCTCTGTCACCTGTAGACTGGCAGCTGCAAGACAAGAACAGTAAGGTAATGAAGAAGGTGTTATCGTGCAGGTGTAGCTGGCGGAAATTCATTGTGCCAGATGCCACACCTAGGAGTAATCAGCGATGGCTTAAAAATGTGGTCATTTAACCAACCAAAGCTTCAAAGAATTGCAGAAGAACTGGCACCAGACCTTGGGTCATCTTACACTACCCCTGCACACCCTTTAGGTACACCCCCATTCTTGGTACTTAAAGGGAAGGTGGAGGCCCTGTACAACATGTACACTGGAGCCCAGGAGCTTCCCTAATACATAAAGGGGCTAGAGAAATCCTACAAGTCTGAGGCAGACATGGTAATCTGCCAGGTGGTGTCCTTGCCAGGAAGACAAAACATGAAGGAGAGCATTCGATATAGAGACACAACACGTTATATCCCCCCTCCAGATTATCTAAGAATTAGCGGATCAGTCCAGGCGCTTGGAATACTAAGAGTAAGAAGGAATCCCATCCAAAACTGAAACTGCGTCTGCTGGGACTTCCCTCTCACATCCTCCACGTGAAGTACAAGATTGTGACATCACGTCCATTACAGTAAATCATCGCCTCTAAAGTCCCCCAGCAATAAGACTTCTTGATTTAATTTCTTACAGTTGTTCGATTTTTTTCCGCCATAGAATAGTAACCTCCATGAAATCAGCCATGCACTGATGAACACATCTGCTTTGTAAGGTGTGCAATATATTGCTCATCAGTTAAAGATGACTTGTCACCAGGTCAAAAGTGTGCAGCTTTCCCTTTTATTTTATTCCCACTGATCCCCTGAGTAATCCATTTTTTGTTAGTTTAAAATCCGCCATACTGTTCCAGAGATATAACCTTTTTATTTTGTGATCATTTTTAAGCTCTTCACGAAAGGGCCATGGCCCTTAGGATCCTCTGGGGCGTGTCTTTAAGCTACTGTGCATAAATTACCCTGTAAGCACCACCCCTTTTTGGTAAATACCTTAGAAAGAAGCACTAGATAAAAGGACTCATATGTCTGGAACTGCAGCGCCCCCACTGCCGCAGGGTCGAGGGGTACCCGGTACCGGGCCTCTGGGTCTCTGCTCTGGGGTTGTCACGGTGGCTAGACCCGGTCAGTGACCCTGCTGAGGGGCGTACAATGAAAGGTGTGGATGGTGGTGGTAGTGCGGTGGAGTGCTGGTCACAGTAAATAACGAGGACACCAGGTTGCAGTCTCTTTACCTCTTTACTGAAGGCTTCAGGATCCTCAGTCCGGAATATGGTTAACCAGGCTGCGCAAGTCCGGCCGGTCCGATGGCACCTCCAGAGTTCCCTTTGCAGGTGGAAATCTGTGCCTACCTTCTAGCGCTTGTGTGTTGCGGTCCTCCCCTGCTGTGCTCACGGGATAGTCCCCACAACTGTTGTGTCTGTTTCTCGTGTTCCCTCACAACTCGATTCTGATGTTCTTCTTCGTCCCCCAGATGATTTGGCTAGGACGCACCCGTATGACGGGTAGGCTCGGAGTTCTTCCTGGACCCTAGTGTCACCCTTCTCCTATTGTTGCCCCCTGTGTCTTCGTAGGTGATTTGTGTGAGACAGCCCGCCTATAGCTGACTGTCCTGCCGTAGGTTTGAAGTATTGCTTGGAGCCTAGTACTTCCTCGGCGTTCCGGCCACCGGCTACGCGCCTCAGTAGGATGTTGCCTCGTCTTACAGCACGACTCCTACTGGTATTCTCCTTGTTGCGTTGATCTCGTTTCTCACTCAGCACAATATACCTCGCTTCTTGTCCTTTCTTAGGGCACCACCGCTATCTAGTGCAGGCGCGGTCCCGTAACGTTCTCTCTGTTCGCTAGGTCTCTGCCAGGATCCCACCCCTGACAGGGACCCCCCTGAGTCTCTCCCCGCAACACCCTCTGCCACAGGGTGTTGCCTGTTCGATTCCCAGTCAGCTTCTCTCTAACTTCCTATCCAACCCCCAGTTTTACCAGATTGTGAGGAGTGGCCTAATACATAGCACCCTTAGCTCCCCCTGGAGGCCAGACTGTGAAGTGTATTGGTGTCTGTGATACCTGGTCAGGTGAACTCCTTCAGTGCCATCAGACGTACCATAGCCCCCCTTAGCGGCGGAGCATCAGTACTGCAACGACCAGGACTCTGGGGCGCTGCAGAACCATATGATGGATTTAAACCAAGATATTCAGAATATTCAGGGAGGCAGTAGGAATAGAATAGGAGCAAAAACTGGACATTTTTGACCTGGTGATGGGTCCCCTTTTCAGTAGGGTTTGTCTTGTTAGGCCCTTGGATTGCCTATATATGCAACTGTGCAATAAGAAGTATTTTTTTTTATGGCAGGAGTTGCGGTCTATAACGTGCCTGGTTATTCTAGACCAGTGTTTCGCAACTCCAGTCCTCAAGACCCACCAACAGGTCATGTTTTCAGGAGTTCCTTAGTATTGCATAGGTTATGGAATTAATGCTTGAGTAGGTGATTAAATTATCACCTGTGCAATACTAAGGAAATCCTTAAAACCTGACCTGTTGGTGGGTCTCGAGCACTGGAGTTGAGAAACACTGTTCTAACACAGGAGTCCAGTGGGTGGTCCTATGTCTGCATTACTGTAGGACTGGACTCATACACAGCAGGAGCAGGAATTGATATGAAAAATGTACAAGGTCTACTGAATCTTATCCAACGACACTACCCATTTCATGCTTCTTGGAGATTGGACATTATGTTCAATCTGACTGGTTTCCTTTAATGCAGAGGTCCCCAACCGCCGGTCCGCGGACCAGGACCGGGCCGTTGGGGTTTATCAGCCGGTCCGCGGCGCCGCTGACAGCTACTTAAGCGGCTAACCACGCCGGTTGTGCGGCCTCCATTCTGTCACACTGCAGCGCCGCAGCGTTCGTCATTCCCCCTTTGGTGGGCGGCCGTGGAGTTCGGGCGGAAGTCTCCTCCCCCTCATCCGCCACTCCCTCCTCCCATCTCCCGCTGTACGAGCAGGGCGGGCGGCTTCCACAGCCCGCCATGTATTTCCGGAGTCACCATGGGTGCCTGTGCGTGTGTGCGGGAACAGCGGGCTGGGCCCCTCTGAATGAAGGTATTACCGGCGGCTGTGCAGGGTCCATGTGTGGGGAGCTGGGGTATATGTAGCAGTGCTGAATATTTTTTTGTTGATAGGATTTCATGAAGTGGCCATGAAACTTAATAAATAACAAACTCAGCTCTGCTACATCAGTAAAAAACCAATTGATTAATCATTAATGAATGTACTCTGCTGTGACACCATCAGCTCTGCTACATCTGTGTTCAGTGTTTCATAAACCCGACAAATGAATCACTCTGTGTATGAAATCTACAAGTGACACATTCCTCTCTGCTACATCTGGCCTCATGCTAAAGCTTTGTGGTACTTTTATCAGTGCAGTATGGACCGATAACTTCTCTTGAGAGCACATGATCAATGACTAACACAGGTCTGCTACATCCGCACCGCCGTGCCGGAGGAAATGTTATGGACTGATCAGGAAACTGTCAAGGAGCGAAAGAAAAAGAACAAATCCAGCCCTCATTATAAATGTCATAATTATATGATAAGTATGCACTAAGCTCCATCCCTCCATAACCCCACCCCCATATGACCAAAACCCCGCCCCTGCCCCACCCCCACCGGGCCATGGAAAACTGGTGTTGCTTAAATCCAGTCCCTGGTGCAAAAAAGGTTGGGGACCTCTGCTTTAATGCAGTGCCCATGCTCCGACCATCCTTACTCGATATTAGGCTAGGGTCAAACAACCGTAATTTCTCTCATCTGAGAGGATGCTAATTACACTCCGATCAGAGAGTGTAATTCGATTTATCGGATGTTGAGATGATGGGAACAAAAATGTCTCCATCTTCTCCATTTTGTCAGTTCGTGAAAATCACACAACACTCAGATGTCATCTGAGTGCAGTCCGATGGCTTCCACAGAGAGATCATTTGCATAGCTGAGTGCAATCCGAATATTGTATGCAAATCATGCAAGCTGTGATTTTTTTTCCTCAGACAGACAAAAAAAAATCTGACATGTTCCGGCCGAAAATACAGTTGCTTCTCACAAAATTAGAATATTATCAAAAAGATAATTTATTTCAGTTCTTCAATACAAAAAGTGAAACTCATACATTAATATATAGTCATTACAAACAGAGTGATCTATTTCACATGTTTATTTCTGTTAATGTTAATGATTATGGCTTACAGCCAATGAAAACCCAAAAGTCATTATCTCAGTAAATTAGAATACTTTATAACACCAGCATCAAAAATGATGTTAAAATCCGAAATGTTGGCCTACTGAAATGTATGTTCAGTAAATGCACTCAATACTTGGTTGGGGCTCTTTTTGCATCAATTACTGCATTAATGTAGCGTGGCATGGAGGCGATCAGCCTGTGGCACTGCTGAGGTGTTATGGAAGCCCAGGTTGCTTTGATAGCGGCTATAATGTCTATTGAGTTTTCTTTAACTGTAAGCCATAATCATCAACATAAACAGAGATAAACACATGAAATAGATCACTCTGCTCAGTTGGTCTCTGCTATGAACTTCACCATTACTCCTGCAACCTATCCCCTACCTTCTAACTTTCCCATATTCCACCATAGTCCTGCCAGATTACAATTTTTGCCAAGAGAGCTCAAAATGAATTACTACAGAGAATGGAGCGGCTATTACTTGGTAGCTACGCTGAGAAGTCGATAAATTGAAGAACACCATTGTGGACCAATATCTAACCTAAGTTCTGTTGGGGTCCATGTAGAGGTGTGATGTTATGGACAGACCACTTCTACAATCCCTGTCTTTCCCTCCTTGGTTGACGATTATTCCTTGTGTCATCTCTCGCTCGTTACTTGTCATTGTATGTTGTAATGTTTGGTGTAAGCTCTGGATTAACTTCCCTCCACTCCCTGAGAAACAGTGCTAAATACATGAGTCTACGGCTCAGCCTTGTGACAAGTGTCAAGGCATTTCTAATGAGGAAATAATGATATCGTGCGTGTGTCTCAATCCCTTCCCGCCCATACGACTTTGTGTACGGAGAATAGGTGTTTACTGATGTCAATGGTGGAATTTACTGATTGCTTGTTGTGGATCTCAATAATACGGCCAATAGAGCATTAAGACGCGTATACACCTCAGATAGGTGGCCCATCCCCCTTACGCATGCTCAATTTAGCAGAACATGCACGTATTCTACTGTAATCCAGGCAAAAACAGTTGCTGCCAGACACCTCTGGAGGTGGCTCATCGGGCCTGAGAACAAAAGGATTGAGCATTAAAATCCAACATGCCAGATCCTTCTTTCCCAAACACCATTTGTCAGGAGAGATTAGAGACCCTGCTGGAATTTGTCTCAAATTTTTTATTGCCTAATTCAGGGGTGGGAAATCTTTTTTCTGCCAAGGGCCATTTGGATATTCATACCATCCTTCGGGGGCCGTACAACCTCCGCCCACAAAGTGCATCCTGACTCTGGCACTGGTGTCAGGACGTAATCTTTCATTGCATGCTCTTCAGTGATCAGTAGTGAACACTGCATGTGTGTGCTAACAGAGCAAGAAGACATTAATGAGCTGGTGGCAATCAAAATCCACCTCCCTGCCCAAGCACTGCGGTCCCCGATAATCTGCTCGAGGGCCTGATAAAAGGTCATCGAGGGCCGTAAATGGCCCTGGGGCCTGAGGTTCCCCACCCCTGGCCTAATTCTACAGCTGTCCCCATTATAAGGGAACCTGTCAACTGTCTAGCCTCCACGAGATTGGGGGGAAAGGTCAGTTGAAAACTAACATTGGGTTCTGCTCACTTCTGTCTCAGGAGGTGGGAACGTCAGGGTGGCAGTCTTGCGTGCGCGAGCGACCGAGGTCAGGCTCCTGACTTAGGGCTTATTCACACCTCAGTATTTGGTCAGTACTTTGTATCAGTGTTTGGTTGCCAAAACCAGGAAAAATGTACCCGTTTTGTGTTTTTGAGACTCTCCTAGTTTTGGCATAGAAATAGTGATGTGTGAATTAAGCCTTACTCATTAAAATCAGACAAGAGCATGTGCGGTACTTACTGCTCACACAGGCAAGATGGGAGATACCTGCAGACATGACATCTCGGGCCCTGATCTCCTGCCGATATAGAAGAGAATGGAGCTGATTACCCCTTAATTGTCTATATAGACAGACTATGTCCATCCTAGATAAAGAAAACACCGTGTGCACTGCTATTATTGGTGCAGAGACTAGGTACCCAAATCCTTCTATGAACAGAAAAAGAAGTCTCGCACTCAACTTAAGTATATTTGTGGATTTATTTGGTGCTGAGGTAGCACTGGAGAAACGTTTCAGCCTCAATTAGGCTTTCATCAGTCACTACAACATGCAAGATGAGAATAAAATATAATACAGTGTACAAATGAACAGCAATACAAAAGCAGTAAAAAAACAATAAAAAAACAATAAAAAAACAAAGTATATACATTTTATCAAGAGAGCCATATTTGAAAAATAGTATAGATTTTATATCAGAGTAATACCGCACATAATATCATCGCTCAATATAATGGTTGTAGATAAACACAATACATTTTGGAAAAAATAGCACACATACCGTGCTGTGTCTTTAGCGCTGCTTGAACATTAGTGATGGTCAGGACACAAGTCGTGTGTGATGCCTATAAGTGGCGTGGTAAAAGAAGGGCATATATATATGACCATGTGAACGGACAAGATATGTGTAGTACTGTGCTGAGCAAGATGGTGGTACTTACACTAGGTGGTCACTTTGTGGACACGTACACAGATAATAAGGATCGGGTACTAAGTAGATAGAGGTCACTGATAGTAGAAAACAAGGAAAGAAAAGATAAAAGTATAGGTCGGTGGCATATAACTACGTATGCTGTGCGGACAGGACTTCCTGTGTAATTACCTCAAATGGGCTGGCCCGGGTATATGGTGGTCCGTACAAAGGTGGCCAAGTAAGGTATCCTGTGGCTAAATGAAATATAAAGTGGGGGCTGAACATCACCAGAAACACAAGAAGGAATCAAGACTCCTACAGGACTACCCGACAGAAGGTATGGACAATTTAGGCTACGTTCACATTTGCGGTCAGCGCCGCAGCGGCGCCGCATGCGTCATGCGCCCCTATACTTAACATGGGGGCGCATGGACATGCGTTGTGCTGCGTTTTGCGCCGCATGGCCGCAAGCGTTGGACGCAAGAAACGCTTCAAGTTGCATTTTTTTTGCGTCCAACTTGCGGGCAAAAACGACGCATGCGGCGCAAAACGCAGCGTTTTAGCGTGCGTTTTGCCGCGTTTTTGTTTGCGTTGTGCGCTGCGGCGCCGACGCTGCGGCGCACAACGCAAATGTGAACGTAGCCTTAGTGATTAACATCTCGTCCCGTACCCTAAGTATGTCCGAACATTCTCTGTTACAAAAAGGACTATCATTTTGCCCATCCTATAGGTGTCGTACTTTTGAACTGGATATGGACCTTCAGAGGTTTTTCCGCGCTATTAGATTAAAAGCATATTTCTCCACCATTCCTCCAGCCGTAGATACTATTACTACTGGTAGTAACCCTAAACTGTTATCTTCGTCTAGTTTAGGTCTGAGAAATAAAAGTCACTTCAGACCCCCACAAAACTCACATGCAGTCGAGACATTTGTTAATTTTGTACAGGATGCATTTATATCCCTTAGAAGTGATATTGAGAGGGGTAATCTGTTTTATCCACCTAACCTTACGGTGGAAGAGAGACATTCGCTGAAAAACCTTCAGGGGGATCAGTCCATCATCATGAAACCAGCAGATAAGGGAGGGGCACTAGTGATTATGGATAGGTCTAAATACTTAGCAGAGATAATGAGACAACTGAGTGATAGCTCTATTTACCAGGTGTTGGAAAAAGATCCCACATATGGGATTCGCCATTCCAGAAGAAGTGTATGTTCAGGCTGAATTCTTGTATTATGCACAATAGTAACACCAGTAGGTAAAAAGACAATCCTGAGCCACAGATGTACAGAGATGAACCTAGAAAGATGGCTGACAACCACTAACTGGGGAAGAAAGGAGGGGTTACTTACATCGGAACTGGGCTACAGAGAGAGAGACAGGACAAACTTCTAAAAGGCAATCTTATCCCATGGCAGCATGTAACAGCAACAATACAATGACAATACAACAGTGTAGGATTCCCAAGTCATGGGACATGACACTAGGACATAGGCATGTCCCACCTGGGTTTTTCATGACTTTGATATTGAATGTCCATCTTTAGGATTGGTAGATCGCCGGCCAGTTACCCTTCACCGCGGAGAGCTAACAATCACTTCATGGTTTATCAGGAAGAGCGCCACACATGTTGTAGTGGTTGTGCCTAGTATTGCAGTTTACTGCTGTTTAGTCTCAGACAAGTGAATGGGACAAAATCAGACATAAGTACAAGAAGTACGTAGTGGTGTCATGGAGGGGACTTAAAAAGATATCTTAAAAAGAGATCATCCTTACTAAAGTCCCAGAAAACCCTATAATAAGCATAAAAGGATATCACTATGTAATTATTTGTAACTGCAGGGGTCCTCTCCTCTGCAAAGTGGTTGATAGGAGTAGTACAAGCTCTCTTGGCATCTGAGGCAGGGTTTTTTTGAATTTGCCCCTTTGTCCATTTAGTCGCGCCTAGTATACTAATGGGATTTGCTAATTAGCACCCAGCATTGTTAGCAGTTTGGTCATAAGGAACCTCAATTAAATCCCACCCCAGTATTAGCATCTTAAGCAGTTGTCTACACTTGGTTCTGGCCCCCAGGAGACAGTTAGCAATTGCCAAGCCTTCAGAGCTGAAATCCGCCTGCATTCCTTTCACTCTGAGCACAGTCATTACACCGGGCCCTGTACAGTCATCTGATGTAGTCAGTTCCTCTCTCAGTCTTAGTCTCTACCCATCGGGTCAATCATCCTGGTGGGAGAACAGAACAAACCCACATTATTACATTTCCACAATTCGTCGGCCATATTATCAGCACGTCTGGCGTCCTCCTTTACGGCACAAATTACACAGCTATGCCCTATAAAAAGGATTATTGTGCCTCCCTGACATTAATAATAGTTATTTCTGCTAAATAATTACACACTGCAGCTTCAGAAATTTCTAAAGCATGACTATCGGAAAAATCCGGAGCTGGCGGAATGATTATTAATTCATTTGGTCTAAACACACGAGTCTCCAGCGTCATCCACGGAGACATTTGGGCGCTCAGCGACGTTTCAGTAATGCGCTCTAGGAAAGATTTGGCGGCACAAGTGATCTCAGCCGCGATATTGTAGGTCATCTGCGCTAAAAGGTCTATTTACACTGGACGATTAATATCGTGAACTAGGAACGCTCGTTTCCTAAAGTCTAAACAACATGCAAAATGCTCATTATTCCACTAAAATGATCTTATATGCTGCACAAAAGCTCATAGTTCTCGGCAGCACATTGTCCTGGAAACAGGACTTGTGCTGCCGAGAACAATGGCAGCCTATGCGGCTTTTCCTATCTCATATAGTCATAGCGTAGTACTACGACATGCCATGCCAGGATCGTGGGAATCATAAAGTGATGGTGTATGCAAGTGATATAAGACTGGAAAACCCCTTTAAATTTCCGGTCTACATGCTGCATGTGACCCTTCCCTTCCCCAAGGCATGATCTTCTAAATTGCTAAAAAAATCAATTTCAGTCATTTCTCCACACTATCAGTAAGGAAAAAAACCCATGACCTACTGTAGAGCCACGTGCAGGCATCACCTCTTCCACTTTGGGCTTTTTCACACCGTTTATGAGGATTTAGAAGCTGATTTTACTGCAAATCCACATAAAAAATGCTTCAAATACTGTTTGAAAAAGTTTCTATTAGTTTTAATGTGAAATGTTCAAAATAATGTGGGGAAAACAGCACTGTGTGCACTAAAGGGGCTTTTCCCATTAAAACTTAAACAGTATTTGATGTGGATTTAGGAGTAGAATCTATTTCTAAATCCTCATGAAAAAACTCTGTGTGACCATCCCATGAGAGCGCTGATTTTTGGAGGTCAGAGTCCTATAAGTAGAGTTACATTTATGGTATAAACTTCCAATATGCCACTAATGTCACAGTAGGTAATACCCCTGTAATAGAGATGGCAAACCCGAACAGAAGCTTGGCGCAGTGTTCGAGGCAGGTCCAAAAAGTGAGAGCAGACAGGAATGAGAAGAGAGAGAAAGAGAGGGAAGAGAGAGAGAGGAAAGAGAGGGGAGAGAAGAGAAAGAAGAGAAGGGAGAGAGAGGGAAGAGGGGAGAGAGAGGAGACGGGATGGAGAGGAGAGAGGGGGAAGAGAGGGGAGACAGAGGGGGAGAGAAAGAAGAGAGGAGAGAGAGGAGACAGAGGGGAGACAGAGTGGAGAGAGGAGAGAAAGAAGAGACGAGAGAGGGGGGAGAGAGGAGAGAGAGGAAAGAGAGAGGGGAGAGAAGAGAAGGGAGAGAGATGGAAGAGAGGAGAGAGAGGAGACGGGATAGAGAGGAGAGAGGGGAGACAGAGGGGGAGAGAGGAGAGAGAGGAAAGAGAGAGGGGAGAGAAGAGAAGGGAGAGAGGGAAGAGGGGAGAGAAGAGAGGAGACGGGATAGAGAGGAGAGAGGGGGAAGAGAGAGGGGAGAGAGGGGGAGAGAAGAAAAGGGAGAGAGAGGGAAGAGGGGAGAGAGAAGAGACGGGATAGAGAGGGGGAAGAGAGAGGGGAGACAGAGGGGGAGAGAGGAGAGAGGGGAGTGAAAGAAGAGAGGAGAGAGAGGAGACAGAGGGGAGACAGAGTGGAGAGAGGAGAGAAAGAAGAGACGAGAGAGGGGGGAGAGAAGAGAGGAAGAAGAGAGGAGAGAGGGGAGACAGAGTGGAGAGAGGAGAGAAAGAAGAGAGGGGAGAGGGAAAAGAGGAGAGAGGGGGAGAGAAAGAAGAGAGAAAAAAGAGAGAAGAGAGGGGAGGTGGAGGAAGGAGAGAAGAGATGAGAGATAGTGGAAACAGAGGGGAGACAGAAGGGAGACAGAAGGGAGAGAGAGGGGAGAGAGGGGAGAAAGAAGATGGATGAGAGAGGGGAGGCAGAGGGGAGAGAGAGGAGAGGAGAGAGAGACCAGAGGAAAAGGAGAGATAGGAAAAGGAGAGAGAAAAAAGAAAAGAAAAAAGAGAGGAGAGAAGAGAGATGAGAGCAAAGAGAAAAGAAGAGGGAGAAAAGAAGAGAAAGAAACCTCTATACCCCACCCTGGACATGCCCCTATCCTCTAAAAGGAGCCTGATATATCCTGGACCTCTATATGCCTCCCTACAACCGGTGCCCCTATTTTTACCATTTGCTTTGGCAATGCTAACATGTACTTAGTCCTGCCAATAAAGCTCATTTGAATTGAATTGAGAGAAAAGAAGAAAGAGGAGAGAAGATAGAGAAAAGAAGAAAGAGGAGAAGAGAGAAGGAAGAGGGAATTTTGTTTCCTTTTCTTAGCAGTTCGGGTATACATTATTTTCAGTGGGGTTCGGGTTCTGGTGGAAGTTCAGGTACTGTTCTGGTACCCGAACTGAACTTTCTAAAAAGTTCGGGTAAGGCCTCTTTCACACTTCCGTCTTTTTTTTTGCGTCACAATACGTAGTTTTGTGAAAAAAACGGATCCAGCAAAAATGTTTCTTGTATTGGCGACGGATTGTGATGGCTAGCCTTCCATTTCATCTGTCGTAAAATCGCTGTCCGTCGGGCGGTAACAACGCTCTTTTTTGTGCACGTCGGAAAATCGCTCAGCAACGGATCCTGCCCGTCGTTGGCTATAATGGAAGCCTATGGGCGCAGGATCCGTTGCTGACTGTGAAAAGCAGGAATCCAGCGACGGATGCTGTCTTTTGAAACTGAGCAGGCATTACTGAGAATGGGAGCTGTCGGGAGCATCGCGAGCATCGGGAAGGCTGCGGGGGACTCCGGAAGGAAAGAATATCACAATTTTTTTAAAATTATTTTTAACATAGGTTGTGTTGTGTATGCGTTTTTGGAGCGGAAAAACGCTGCGAAGACGCATACACAACGTGTGCACATAGCCAATTCTGTCAACAACTGCCTCGACAGATCCATAAAAAAAACAGACCCAGTGCACCCATTACAATCTGCACAGAATCCGTTTTTTCAACATTTTGACGGATTGTGACTGTAAAAAACGGAAGTGTGAAAGAGGCCTAAGGTACTAGATCATGAACTTCCACCGGTCCCCCCATCCCTACCCTTGGATCAAAAAGGCAGCGTACCACTGCACCGCACCATTAGGGCAGATCGGATAAGGCAGCGTTCACATGTCCCGTAATCATCAGTTAAAACGGATCCAGAAAATTAAAAAATCAGTTTCAAACTGCTAAACTTGAAAACGGATCCGCTCACATGGATTCCACGTTTTGGTTCTTTCGCACTTGTGTTCCTGGAGCGCGGAGTAGAAAGTGCTTGTCGGAGGGGGCTTGGCTTTGGAGGGGACGGGTTTGGCTTTGTGCAGGGAGGAGTGGTCTGCATTGTGCTGCAGCTCTTTATGTGAGGGTTGTACAGTCAGACACACACTGGGGAGCTCTGCAGAGCTGCTCTCTCCGGCTCCGCACCCTGCTAACACTCCTGCCTCAGGGTTGCCCCTCAAGCCTTTCTTTTTGGGATTAGGATTAGGGATCTTGGAGGTGAGTGCACTGCGGGGGTCCATGTTTTATTCTTCTCCATTGTTCCTTGCTTTCATTTGCAGCCTCCTGGAGGATTGTACAGTGCTGTGGAATATGTTGGCGCTATATAATATTTCTATAGGAATTACGGATGGTGTACGGGTTGCGTGGCACGGGTACGCGGGTTCCAGCGATGCGAGTCGTTGGCTGGTACGGCACCGCCTGGATCCCATCTCTGTGCTTTGGATTGTGTGTGTGTGTTCAAGGGGACACAAAGGCCTGCATCCAAATGACTGCCCCTCATTGTTGGGGGAAGGGGGGTGGTCTCTGTGCCCATTCTGTTGGGGGGTCTTTGTGGTAGGTATTGTATTTACATATGGGATCTGGTCGGAAGGCGTTCAAGTTGTCACAATAAGTCCAGTGAGTGGCAGCAGAGTTGTGACTTGTAAGGATATTAGGGGTTGTGATCCGTAAGGAGACATTTAGGAATAATGATGGAAAAAATGGTAAATCATCATTTCTGTCTGCCGCAGATACATATCCGTCTGTTTATTCTTCATTCTTGCACTTTAGGATAGAAACTATTTACCGCCTAAATCAATGCTCTGGTTTCATCTCATTATGGGGTCCCGGGAAAGCTGGGTGACAACCGATATGGCTGCCATAACAGCACACGTAAAAGTTTCCCTGTGCAGTCCTGCGCAGCTGCTCCACAAAGCATACTTGCCATTCAGGACTCTAGGAAAGCTGGGTCCTGGACTGTTACAGGTAATGAGCAGAGTTGTGTTTGTCCTTTCACTCTTCGGGACGGCATAGGGATATATGGCGATGTTCAGATCGTAAGGGTTGCAATTAATGATCCTGACAGTGGTCGCACCGATGTCGGCCAATCGCGGCATCTTACTGGTCATTCACTCTTTAGTTGGGATGTAGTAGCGCCATACTGTGCACTTATAAGGTGCCGTGTATCTGTATCCTAAATGCAGATGCGGCTCTTAAGGGGAAGGTGTCCAGCTTGGATGACCCCATTTGTTTGAGCAGCCCATAATGCGGGGTGCCATTAATTGTGCCCAGTGGCGTAACTTTCCAACAGGGCCCCTAAGTATCACTAGGCTTAAAAATATTGGTCGTCTCATGGGGCATATGGTCCTTTTGGGCCCCTTTAGGCTCAAGGGCCCGGGTGTGACTGCAACCCCTGCACTTGTTGTAGTTACGTCCGATTATGGACCTTACTCTGCGAGGGGCCCATACACTGTTATTGTGGCCCCTCTGCTACGCGTGGACCCATACCTGTACGTGGCTGTGATTTATGGCTAAGGTTTCACTAGTGGGGATTGGGGGGGTCACTTGTCTCCTTGTGGAGAGTGTCAAGCCAAGCTTGGCATGTCAGAGTGAGGAGACTTAAGAGCCATGCATAACATGACTTTTTTTTTTTTTTTTTTAACATCATCTCCGCTTGGTGTCAGTGAATAGAAATATTCTTGTTTGTATCCAGTTGTACAGACTTCTCACAGCTGAGTGTTTGCTACCATTGTATCCAGTCTGGACCAAATACACTAAAGAAAGGAAACAATACATAACCGGATGGGAAAAACAAGTATGGGGGCAGGTGGCGTTGTACCTGCCCGATCCTACAGGGCGAGCCGCAGTATAGGGATCATCCCTTCCCCACGTTCATTAATTACATGCAGGTAATCTGGGATGATGAGGGTGATGGTTGCTGGTCATCCTGATGTAGAACTTTCTCCGTGGTGACGATTTTTAGAAGATAACGTGGTTGACAGTTACAGCAGGTCCCATCTGGGAATCAGCCATCTGTCACTACAGATGTGAAGAGAGGAAACAGAATGTGTAATGACACTTAACGGCATATATGGGCAGAGCTGTGCAGATACCTCCTCCTATAGGTCTCCTTACATCTATGGCAATGAGGCGATCGTTTACAGACCCACGTCCCCCAAAAATGTGTACGTTGGCTGTAATAAGTAAAATAATATTATGGGATACGAGATTATAGGGATTTATAACAGATTAACAGGATGTCCTCATCAAATGCTGGATTAGTGGAATTTTCAATTACGAAATATTCATGGTAAATCATTCATATCAATGAGCCTGGGGGGGAAATCGCCTTTACTTCAAATCCTCGATCACTCATAGCTATGGGTGCACGTTTTGCCTGAGCCCTTCAGCGGCAGGATTTCCTGACGTATATACAGTTATGTTCACATGTTGCTTTTTTGCTGCGTTTTTTTTTTTCTTAAGCCATAATCTTTTCCTTTGGCAGTAAAATCAAAAATACATGGCCGCATTGTTTTGCACTTTCTCTTTTCTTTCTATGGTGAAAACACAAAGAATTGACTTGCAGTGGTTTTACAAAAAAAACAAGACAAGCATACATGAGATTTCTAAGAGACAACGTTTCCAGGCCTGGCATGTCAAAGTGAAGAGACTAATATAAGGCATGCATATAAGTCTCCTTACATTGTCACTCTCCGCAACTGGAAACGTTACCACTTAGACCCCAGTCTTAAGTCTCTCATCTAGCCAAATCAGATCTCATACTCTGCACTGAAGAGGGGCAACACCCCCGAAACACAGTCTGCAAATTGAGATTTTGGTTTGGCTTTTATCCTAAGTCATGTGACAAGGGTCGATATTGAATTTTAGGATTGCTACTTCCAATAGGTGGCGCTTGAGTGCAAGTTCTCTTCCTCTCTGAAGAGGCAATTTGCACATGAGATTTCTGAAATCTCATAGCTTTTGCTGATACTATAAAAAGCAGCTTTTAATATGCATTTTTAAAAAAACGCAGAAAAAACAAACAAACATGTGACCGTAGCCCAAGACCTCATTCACATGTCAGTTTTTCTCCTATAAGTGCTATCTAATGTTTATTCCTGATAGTGTTCATACCTATGACAGTCTATGGCGCTGTTCATATGAGACATGTTTGCTATTGATCTGAGTACTGGATCAAAATCAGCAATACAAGTCTAGGGGTCCGGAAAAAAAACAAAAACGGATGGCATCAGACACAGACTGCTAAATCAGAAAAGATAGAGAAACTTACCGTACTTTCTTTTTTTTTGTTTCCCATCCAAGAAACTTAGATCAAATCCATATGGTAAAAATAGTAAAAAACACAATTTTTTTTAATGGGAAAAATCAAGGAATGAGCCCTTACTTGGACAGAAAGAGGAGACATATTGCGATGTATAGGCATACTGTGAAAGATGTGGTCTACAGGGTCCCACTAAAAAAAATAATAATAATCAAATGGTTTTATTTTTAGTTGTTTTTTTTTTCATGGTATTAGGACCTTGTTAGATACCTACATTTTGTGTATCCAAATTGTGTATGTAAAAAATGGATTAATCCAAAACGACTGTCCCTTTAAGATATAGTAGAGTAAGAGAAATAGGACCTGATTTAGGTCTTACCCTTAAAAAAAAAAATAATATGGAAGCCCCCTAGTGTGTGTTACATAAAGTGACGCTGAGGGGTGTTATATAAAAAAGGTATGCTAACCCGACAGGTTAATGTGCCCTGGATATTAATTATTCTGGGGGCATATGGGCGGTTGCACACCTTCGGTAGTTGTTGGCTGTTTTGTCCTCCGGACCCTATACACCTGCACTCTCAGTTTGGCCGAGCATGCATGTGTCTTTAGGGACAGAGAAATAGGCTACAAAAGTGCAAAGTTTGGGGTTCAGTGTCCTACAGAGGTGAAATCTGTTCCGCTCCCATTAGACTGCATGGACTGGACAATCGGCAGCCTGTATTATGGTGGTGGAAACGGGCACGGGTGGCGAACACCATCACATGGCTCTTATTAGGATGACAGAAGAATATTAGGGAATTGTTGGACATGGAGTTTTGGTTAATGAGTCACATGAACAACATCTGACGCTGTGTCTGTGGCAGTGCCAGGGTGCAGAGTGACTTGTGCCACGCTGTGACTGAATGGCCCTGAGGCCCCAGCGTGCTCAGTTTTTTTTGTCTGTTGTTCTGGTTCTGTACATGAGCGGACATGACTTATATAAATATCACGTGGCGCGGCCTGTGGTGATGTCGGGGGACAGAGGATGGTGGGTGAACCCATACGGGTATGTCACTGAGATCACATATACAATTTGCGGTGCATTATGTATGTCTGATACTACAGGAAAAAAACATTACAGTATATCACAAAAGTGAGTACTCCCCTCACATATTTATAAAACTTGTATTATATCTTTTCATGGGACAGCACTGAAGATATGACACTATCGTACATTGTAAAGTAGTTAGTTTACGGCTTGTATAACAGTGTACATGTGGTCTGCCCTAGATAACTCAGCAAACAGCCATTAATGTCTAAACTGGTGGCAACAAAAGTGAGTACACCCCTAAGTGACAATAGCCATATTGTGCTCAGTTAGCCATTTTCCCTCACCTCATGTGACTCCGTGTTACAAGGTCTCAGGTGTCAATGGGGGGGCAAATTTGGTGTTATCGCTCTCACACTCACTCATACTGGTCACTGGAGTTCAACATGGCGCCTACTAGCAAATTACTGCCTGAGGATCGGAAAAAAGAATTATTGCTCCATATAAAGATGACGTGTGGTATAAGAAGATTGCCAACACCCCGACTGTGAGCTGTAGCACGGTGGCCACGACCATACAGCGGTTTAACAAGACAGGTTCCACTCAGAACTGGCCTCACCAGGGACGACCAAAGAAGTTGAGTGCACGTTCTCAGCATCATATCCAGAGGTTGTCTTTTCAAAATAGACGTATGAGTGCTGCCAGCATTGCTGCAGAGGTTACAGGGGTGGGGGGTCCGCCTGTCAGGGCTCAGAACATATGCAGCACACTGCATCAAAGTCGTCTGCATGAATATAGTCCCAGAAGAAAACCTCTTCTAAAGATGATAAGCAAGAAAGCCTGCAAACACTTTGACTAAGGACATGGATTACTGGAACCATGTCCTGTGGTCTGATGAGACCACAATAAACTAATTTGGTTCAGATTGCTTCAAGCGTGTGTGGTTGCAACCACGTGAGGAGTATACAAAGACTAGCATGTCTTGCCTACAGTCAAGCATGGTGGTGGGAGTGTCATGGTTTGGGGCTGCATGATTGCTGCCGGCTGTGAGGAGCTACAGCTCCTTGTGGGAACCGTGAATGCCAACATGTACTGTGACATACAGAAGCAGAGCATGAACTCCTCCCTCCGGAAACTGGGCCCAGGGGAGTTTTCCAACACGGTATCTACCCCAAATACACACCTCCAAGACAACCACTGCCTTGCTAAAGAAACAGAGGGTAAAGGTGCTGGACTGGCCAAGCATATCTCCAGACATAAACCCTACTGAGCATCTGTGACTGTGAGGTATCCTCAAATGGAAGATGGAGGAGTGCAAGGTCTCCAACATCCACCAGCTCTGTGATCTCATCATGGAGGAGGGAAGAGGATTCCTGTGGCAACCTGTGAAACTCTGGTGAACTCCATGCCCAAGAGAGTTAAAACAGTGCTTGAAAATGATGTTGGCCATCCAAAATATTGACACATTGGGCACAATTTGGCAAGTTTCACTAGCAGTTTGGACATTGCCTGTGTGTTGAGTTATTTAGAGGGCACACCAAATTTACACTGTTATACAAGCTGTACACTGACTACTTTACATTGTATAATTGTGTCATATCTTGAGTGTTGTCTTATGAATAGATATAATAAAATATTTGCTAAAATGTGATGGGTGTACTCACTTTTGTGATATACTGTATGTCTGGGTATTTCTATGCACGCTGTGGTGAAAACTTCTGTTATCTGTACTATATTTTGCATCTACAGTATGTCAGTTCTCTGCTTGCTGACAGTGAACAGGAACATTCTGCCAGGTCTCTTCCTGCATGCGCTTGTACAGCGAGACCCCTTACTTAAGGGCAGTGAGTGGGGAGAACTCACTAGGTACCTGCCTGTCCATGTAGTATTCCTTGTGGCTCAGTCCTCGGTGGTTATTAAACCATGTTTTATGCCGCAGCGTTTCAGAGTTAAACACTGGCAGCGTGATTTCCTCCATGTATGCTTAACTCGGAAACACTGCGGCATAAAACATGGTTTAAAAACAACTGGACACCAAGCCTCATGGATGGCTAATCAGACAGGTGGGTCCTCAGCATCTTCTCCCCGCCTGCTCCCCTTGAGTGACAGGTCTATCCATAGAAGCACAGGCAGGAAGAGACCTGCCTATCACCGACCTGGAGTGAGGACATCGTTGTGGTGTGACGCACATGTGATGTCGCGCCAAACCGCTAATCAAAAGAGAGAGCCGCGGATGAAGTCACGCAACATGCGGTTCACACGGCTCAAATTCAGCCATCGCAGACCACGGCCAATGGACCAGGTCCTGCAAGTCAATCCTCACCAACGCTACTGTGAAGCTCCTTTCTCATTGCGTTCTTGCTCAGGTCCAGTGGTCCTGTCGGGGCTTATGTCCGAATACCCCGCAAAACAGGATTCGGGCATATGCGCCAGGAGCCAATAGACTATAATTGTGCTGACAGTCAACGTGTGCTCTGATGTGCCTCACTTTCGGGTGTATACACCTACTGGAGGCGGACAACCAGACGTAGTAGACTATGTCTGAGTGTCAGTCTACAGTAGGCGTACACACCCGAAAACAATGCACGTCAGAGCACACGTTGACTGTCAGCACAATTATAGTCTATTGGCCCCTGGCGCATATGCCCGAATCCTGTTTTGCGGGGTATTCGGACATAAGCCCCGACAGGACCACTGGACCTGAGCAAGAACGCAATGAGAAAGCCTAACCCTTCAATACTCGCAGCTAAGGGTTTGCTGCAGATGTAGTATCCAGAAACACATGGGCTACTTGCACACTGAACAAGTCTGTAGGAACCTGTTCACACCACCAGAAAACTTGAAGACACAAAAAAGCACAGTGAGGTCAAAAATACTCTGTTGTAAAAAAATCACAGTAATAAGCAAGTGCTAGTCAAAAGATGTAAAGAAAACAGGGTATTTAGTTGATACGTTTTTTTGCAAAAAAATGTATACTAAGCTGCTCCACCAAATCGCCAAGGTATACCCTTATAGAGCAGTCCTAACTAATGTATGCAATCCCTATCTGATGTATTTAAAACCTGATTATCTGTATAGTACCTGTATAAGCAGGGTTCAAAGAGAAAAAAATATACATGTGGACATGCAGGATGGAACAGCTTAAATGCAAATGACCCACAGAGGAGTGGTGGACTCCCCAGTCTTGTAGAAACAAGAGAACAATTATAGAACCAGAAACACATGGGCTACTTGCACACTGAACAAGTCTGTAGGAACCTGTTCACACCACCAGAAAACTTGAAGACACAAGAGTATTTTTGACCTCACTGTGCTTTTTTGTGTCTTCAAGATGTAGTATCCAGTCTAGATATCTTTGGTGAGCCAAAGAGCTTGTACTGGTCCGGCCTTCTGCCTGAGGATTAGGATAGAGACCGTAAAGTTAAGTTAATGTATAGTCTTAGGTCGCAGAAAGGCTGCAAAATGAAACATGGTAAGAAGCTGCCAGGAAAGCTTTGCATCCAGTGTAGTCAATCCTGAATACATTGGTATCCAGCCCTCATCTGTTGTACAAGATGTTCCATTCAGTGACAGCAGCAGAGGACTTACTAAGGCTACGTTCACATTAGCGTTAAGCTAATGTGCGTCGGGTTTGCGGCGGCGACGCAGCGGCGACGCATGCGTCACGCACCCCTATACTTAACATGGGGGACGCATGCGTTTTTTTTGCTGCGTTGTGTGACATATGCGTCTTTTTTGCCGCAAGCGTCGGACCAAGAAAACGCAACAAGTTGCATTTTTCTTGCGTCCGATTTTCGGCAAAAACCGACGCATGCGACGCAAAACGCAGCGTTTTTGCGTGCGTTGCGTCGCCGACGCAACGGCGCACAACGCTAGTGTGAACGTAGCCTAACAGATTAGCATTTTCTGAAGTTCCCTCATCTTCTAGGGACTTTCTATGTAATGTCCTTTACATGTTATGCAATCCTCGTGATGACTCAGAATTAATTCCCCTGTACGAAGAAACTCCCAGGAGCTGCAACTCGAAGTACGACTATGACAAGGGCAGAGGTGGAGTAGTTAATTTTATTGCATCCCTCTTGGGTATGCACCGCCATTACAATAAATGGAGAAGGCAGAAGGTTCTATACTACTGATGAAACCCCCAAAATTACAAAATGCCTAAATAGTGATACCTTTATCTAAGGGGCACATCATCATTATCATCATCATCCTCCATTGCCCTGCTGGACTACCGTGCCAATTGCAATAGAGGATGGAATATCCATTAAAATAATAGATGTAAGATTCTCATATTCCGGGATTTATTTAAGAGTCATTAGCATTGGCGCAACTTGAAGCTACAATGCAAAATCTCACAACTATTGCAAGTCATTAAAGGGGTTGTCTGGCCTTGGGGTACACATCTATGTGGCTACAGACTTGTGAATCCTCACAGTGCACACTGTCAGGATTCTCTGATGCCGCCACCGAGAGTGACTGCAAGTATGTAATTTGCATATAGACAGTCACATGCCGACTAGATGGGCACTGCTTCGCTCAGTACAACTGATAAGTCTAGTCGGAATGTGGCCAGGAGAATGCAAATAACATACTTGTGGTCATGTGCCGCCACCGGCACCAGAGAATCCTAACAGTGCGCACTGTGAGGGTATGTGTCCACGGTCAGGCTTGCTTCAGGCTTTGGTCAGGATTTTATGCAGGTAAAATCCTGACCAAAAATGCACCTGAGGTCACTGGCAGGTCACCTGCGGTGTTCCTGCGTGTTTTGCTCATTGTAGCAACATGCTGCGTTCTGAAAAAACGCAAAGCATGTGCGTTTTTGCGGGAAAAACGCATGCGTTTGTAATTGCACAGTGTAGACGGGATTTCATTAAATCCCCTCCACTATGCTGCAACATCTGGACGCTGCGTTTTTGACGCTACGGCTCAGCGCTGCGTCAAAAACGCAGCGTTTCCTGAACGTGGACACATACCCTGAGGAGTCACAAGTCATATAGTGTGTACCCCAAGGTCAGACAACCCCTTTAAAGGGTATGTTCACACCACCATTTTCTCTACATCCAAGAAAAAGAGTCCGATTACATGAAAAAAAAAGTTTATCCACCTTCTCCATTCAGTCAGCCCATGAAAATCGGACAGCACTAAGGTCTCATCCAATTTTTTTTTTCACAAACCCATAGACTTGCGTTGAGGATTTTGATCTGAGACTTAGATAAAAAATTAGAGGTCTCCGATTTTTCCCGCGGACCACTCGTAAATGTGTACTGCCCCATAGAATATGAGAGGAACGACTGCAATCTGTGAAAACCACAGATAGTACTCGTTCCAGAGAAAGAGGATTCTTTGTCGAAGTGAGCAAAGGGCAGGTTAGAAGTCCCTAACTTTACTGACAAAGTATAAAAACTATCTCAAACTAAAAAAAAACCAAAAAACGTCATTATAACCCATAGAGATCGAGTCCACTGTGTACATATAGAGCATCTAAGTGTAACAGAGCTTCAATGTGCATTATAGTCCAGAGCTGCATTTATAATCTTGTGGGCTTCAGAGCTCAAATCTCCAATCATTTCCTCATTCTTTATCTGCCCTGTGCCTTCTGTGGTGATTGGTGAAGTGTGATCAATATGTAAAGCACTGTAAGCTCCTCTACACAATTTCTAATGATGACCTGTAGACTTGAGAGTGCAGCTCTGGAGTATAATACAAGATGTAACTCAGGATCAGTACAGGATAAGTAATGTAATGTATGTACACAGTGACTGCACCAGCAGAATAGTGAGTGCAGCTCTGGAGTATAATACAGGATGTAACTCTGGATCAGTAATGTATGTACACAGTGAGTGCAGCTCTGGAGTATTATACAGGAGGTAACTCAGGATCAGTACAGGTTAAGTAATGTAATGTATGTACACAGTCACGTCACCAGCAGAATAGTGAGTGCAGCTCTGGGGTATAATACAGGATGTACCTCTGGATCAGTACAGGATAAATGATGTAATGTATGTACACAGTGACTGCACCAGCAGAATAGTGAGTGCAGCTCTGGGGAATAATACAGGATGTAACTCAGGATCAGTACAGGATAAGTAATGTAATGTATGTACACAGTGACTGCACCAGCAGAATAGTGAGTGCAGCTCTGGGGAATAACACAGGATGTAACTCAGGATCAGTACAGGATAAGTAATGTATGTACATAGTGACTGCACCAGCAGAATAGTGAGTGCAGCTCTGGGGAATAATACAGGATGTAACTCAGGATCAGTGCAGGATAAGTAATGTATGTACACAGTAACTGCACCAGCAGAATAGTGACTGCAGCTCTGGAGTATAATACAGGATGTAACTCAGGATCAGTACAGGATAAGTAATGTAATGTATGTACACAGTGACTGCACCAGCAGAATAGTGAGTGCAGCTCTGGGGTATAATAGAGGATATAACTCAGGATCAGTACAGGATAAGTAATGTAATGTATGTACACAGTGACTGCACCAGCAGAATAGTGAGTGCAGCTCTGGGGTATAATACAGGATGTAAATCAGGATCAGTACAGGTTAAGTAATGTAATGTATGTACACAGTCACGTCACCAGCAGAATAGTGAGTGCAGCTTTGGGGTATAATACAGGATGTACCTCTGGATCAGTACAGGATAAATGATGTAATGTATGTACACAGGGACTGCACCAGCAGAATAGTGAGTGCAGCTCTGGGGTATAATACAGGATGTAAATCAGGATCAGTACAGGATAAGTAATGTAATGTATGTACACAGTGACTGCAGCAGCAGAATAGTGAGTGCAGCTCTGGGGTATAATACAGGATGTAACTCAGGATCAGTACATGATAAGTAATGTAATGTATGTACACAGTGACTGCACCAGCAGAATAGTGAGTGCAGCTCTGGGGTATAATACAGGAGGTAACTCAGGATCAGTACAGGTTAAGTAATGTAATGTATGTACACAGTCACGTCACCAGCAGAATAGTGAGTGCAGCTCTGGGGTATAATACAGGATGTACCTCTGGATCAGTACAGGATAAATGATGTAATGTATGTACACAGGGACTGCACCAGCAGAATAGTGAGTGCAGATCTGGGGAATAATACAGGATGTAACTCAGGATCAGTACAGGATAAGTAATGTAATGTATGTACACAGTGACTGCACCAGCAGAATAGTGAGTGCAGCTCTGGGGAATAACACAGGATGTAACTCAGGATCAGTACAGGATAAGTAATGTATGTACACAGTGACTGCACCAGCAGAATAGTGAGTGCAGCTCTGGGGAATAATACAGGATGTAACTCAGGATCAGTGCAGGATAAGTAATGTAATGTATGTACACAGTGACTGCACCAGCAGAATAGTGAGTGCAGCTCTGGGGTATAATATAGGATATAACTCAGGATCAGTACAGGATAAGTAATGTAATGTATGTACACAGTGACTGCACCAGCAGAATAGTGAGTGCAGCTCTGGGGTATAATACAGGATGTAACTCAGGATCAGTACAGGATAAGTAATGTAATGTATGTACACAGTGACTGCACCAGCAGAATAGTGAGTGCAGCTCTGGGGTATAATACAGGATGTAACTCAGGATCAGTACAGGATAAGTAATGTAATGTATGTACACAGTGACTGCACCAGCAGAATAGTGAGTGCAGCTCTGGGGTATAATACAGGATGTAACTCTGGATCAGTAATGTATGTACACAGTGAGTGCAGCTCTGGAGTATTATACAGGAGGTAACTCAGGATCAGTACAGGTTAAGTAATGTAATGAATGTACACAGTTACTGTACCATCAGAATAGTGAGTGCAGCTCTGGGGTATAATACAGGATGTAACTCAGTATTAGTACAGGATAAGTAATGTAATGTATGTACACAGTTACTGTACCAGCAGAATAGTGAGCGCAGCTCTGGGGTATAATACAGGATGTAACTCAGTATTAGTACAGGATAAGTAATGTAATGTATGTACACAGTGAGTGCACCAGCAGTATAGTGAGTGCAGCTCTGGGGTATAATATAGGATATAACTCTTATTATAACTATACTATAAACCTTTATTATATCTCTGGTTGAATTAAAGGGCCATCTTAGGTCAGTTTCACAGTTCTGTAAGTTGTGTAGACCAAGAATTAGGAATTGATAGCTTTACGTGTGTTGAGTTATGGTCAGGTCATCTCCAGGCAGTCTTAGTATTATGGTCCATGGACATGAATTGTGAATTGCAGACTTGTGAACCTTGCCCTACACACAGATCTTGTGAGCAGCCATATTATAACCACCCTGTTGGTGCCATCTTATAGTCATGCAATCTCCAGCACACACTATATGGCGGTTCTTTTTTCTCTGGGACTCTAGTCTTTTCCCGCTCATAGAATGTAAACAATGATGGAGATGATTAGGTAAGAGGAGGCGCAGCACATGGCCGGGATGTGGGCCCCTCCTTACATTTATGTAGCATGAGGTAACATGCCCTCCGAGTCATTAACAGTAATTACCTCATGCACATAAAATAAACATGTAACGTGTGGAGAGACATATGTGCGCTGTACGTATGACATACAGTAGTAAGTAGAAGACCTACCAACACATCCTGTGGCTTTCACTACATTCATATATGATAACATATGTCATATTGGAGAATTGGTTCTAAAATACAATTTGTAAAATCATTTTTCTATCCCGCAGTACAATCACTAGAAGTGTTAGCCCGAGGCTGCACTACTTAGGAATTCGGATAAATCCATGTCCTCTCCTCTGAGGTGCGGGGATGTCGTAGAGACCTTGTATAGGGACAATCATCTCCATCAATGTTTAGACATTTTTGCAATTCTTCAGGACAGGAGGAGGTAAATATGGAGATCGGTGGTGATCTAAATCTATAGGATCTCTGCAATCACTGTTTGGTCCCAAAAACAGATTTTAGAGAACATTGTTCACATTCAGTTTTGGAATAAACTGTGCAACAATTGGCGTGCAACAAAATTGTGAAAGGGAACGTGTGGGAGCTGTAGAGAAGACATTGTGTCCAAAATTACAGGGTTTTTTATTCTAAGCAAATTATCATCGATCTAAGGGCAAGTGCAGACCACCGACGTTTTGGAAATGAGGAACTTGTGTGCTTTGTTCTCTCCTGGTTCCAAGCTAGGAGTTGAATGGAGTGGTCCATCACAAATGCATCTTTCTGCACTATTTCTAGTCCATGGCACTGTAGATACGAAGTTAGCCAAGGGCAGCGCTTGGCATTGTCGGGGCCAAAGACTTTTAGAGAACTCAAGTCACCCCCATGTTATTCCTTGGGGCTAAACACACGTCTGATTCTTTTCCTCACTAGAGTTGGTCGGAGGAAAAAAATTGCAGCATGCACGATTTGCCTCCGAGAATCAAAATGCACTCGCCCATTCAATTCTATGGGTCCCGTAGAAAAAAAAATATAAAAAATTGGACCAGACTGATGAAATCAGAGTGCAGTCGGATTTTCATGTAATGACATTATAGAGAAGTTGGAGAAACCTTTATTTTTCTCCTCTCCACGTCTGAGAAGAAAATCGGATCACACTCTCTCTTTAAAAATTTTTTTAAAAACCCCTGCGCTTTACTCACCCTCTGCAGGCCCAGCACTGAGTCTCCTCCGCTGCTGTTATTGTCTGCAGCGTTGACATTTAGTCGACAGCGCTGCAGACAATTAGTGAGCTCAGCACTCATGCCATCAACTCGGCCAGAGCCACTGAGCTCAGTTATGGTCTGCAGCGCAGTCGACGTGATGTATAAGGGTATGTTTCCACGGTCAGGATGGCCGGCGGTATCGCCGCAGCGGCAAAGCCGCTCGGCGCTAAGCCCCACCCCCTTTCTGGGACGCAATCATGCCGGATGTGTTAACTCTTCACATCCGGGATGATCGCTCTCTCCCATAGCGCCCTGTGATATGCCTTGCGGGGACGCTGCGTCCCCGCAAGGTGTACGGACATGCTGCGATCTGAAAAGACGCGCAGCATGTCCGTAGTCGCAGGGCCGCCGCGTGCGGGTTTCCACGCATAGTGGAGACGGGATTTCATAAAATCCCCTCCACTATGCTGGAACATCTGGACGCTGCTTGTTTGACGCTGCAGCTCTGCGCAGCGTCAAACAAGCAGCGTTTCCTGACCGTGGAAACATACCCTAACAGACTTGGGGAGAAGCATCGGAGACTCCGCACTGGACCTGGGGAGGAGGAGTAAAAAAAAAAATTGCACAAAGGGGTTTTCTGGTTTTGGAAAACCTTTCCTGGCAATTTTTTGAACAAATCATAGAAGAATATGCAAAAAAAAAAAACCTCACAGATTTACAGAATAGGGCTTGTAGCCAGGTAAAGTGGCCATCTTGCGCCATTCACTTCCACATTATGTGCAAGCAGCGCCAACATCGTCATGTCTGCACATAGCGGCCACAACGCGCGCTTGATTGGCCGGCATCGTGCATCTGTTCTATAGATTAGAATAGGACGTGTTCATGATATATTGCACCTGCAGACCCAACATCAGCGCCGCTCGCCTCCCAATGAAGTCAGCGGCTCTGGACAACCCCTTTAAGGTCTTAAACCTGGAACTGTACTGTTAAACTCCAGATGACAGGGCAAAGTATTTTTGCCTTTAAGGTCGGGTGTTGATGAAAAGCCACACATATGAACAAAATCACATACAGCTTCAACCATGCAACGAGAACCATTTTTTCGGATCTGAATTCCTGAAAAACACTGGTGATATAGTCCAGGCCCGAGGCCTGCCGAGTGTGCGCTCTCGCTGTGCCCCTTTCAATCATCTCTGTTTATACAGTGTGAACGATATATATTTTTATGAAACTATGAGCGGGCGAGTTACACACTAGGCCCTTGTGTAATGCAGACTTGTGATATTGGACTGTCATTAGTCGGTGGCGTTGGTGGTTTACGAGACTGCGGAGGATAAAGGACGCCATTGACACTGCCCGGTCACAGGATCCTAAATATTGAGGCTCCTTCAGAGAAGGTCGGAGAGTGACGTGCGATGTTATTGCTCTCTGGTAGATGACGGACAGGCCGGTAGCACATAGCTCTAGTGTAATAAGAACAGAGGTCTCTTATGTGGCCACAGGCCTTCCGAGGACAGAGGAAGGTTCCTGCTCCCCATCCACGGGTTTACATGGGGAAAAATGAAAAATGTCTGATTTTCAGGTCAATTCGCTTGATTAGTAGCCTTCTGGCATCATTTTCTTCCTTAAAGGGATAGTGCACTTGTATAATTAATACAATGCCCACGTAGTATATAGCAGTGTGGGCACATATCCGTGTTAAAAAAAGATAATTAAAACAAAAAATAGTTATATACTCACCCCCTGGGATCCAGCGAAGCAGTCCCTATGCGCGTGGCTGCCGCCATCTTCCGTTCCCAGGATGCATTGCGATATTACCCAGATGACTTAGCGGTCTCGCGAGACCGCTAAGTCTTCTGGGTAATTTCGCAAAGCATCTCTGGTAACGGAAAATGGCGGCAGCCGCGAGCGCATCGTCGGACTACGGAGGGTGAGTATAGCAGGTTTTTTGTTTTTTTATTTTTAACATTAGCTTTTTTTACTATTGACGCTGCATAGGCAGCATCAATAGTAAAAAGTTGGGGACACACAGGGTTAATAGCAGCGGTAACATTACCCGCGGCATAGCGCGGTCCGTTACCGCTGGCATTAACCCTGTGTGAGCTGTGAGTGGAGGGGAGTATGCGGGCGCCGGGCACTGACTGCGGGCAGTATGGAGCGGACGCCGGGCACTGACTGCGGGGAGTATGGAGCGGGCGCCGGGCACTGACTGCAGGGGAGTAGGGAGGGACTAATCGGACTATGCCCGTCGCTGATTGGTCGCGGCCGCCATGACAGGCAGCTGACGAGACCAATCAGCGACGCGGGATTTCCGTGACAGAAGTTGCAGACAGGAAGACGGAAGTACCCCTTAGACAATTATATATATAGATTATTATTATTATTATTATTATTATTATTAGTGTGGGAGAAATGTGTCAACCTGAGGTTACACTATCAGATGGCAGAGGGTCTAGACTGGATACAACTGTAGAAGGAACTCTAATCTGTGAGAGGTAGTGATTGACCTGTAGGTACGGGTTTCTTTTTCTCCCACTTAAATGAGGATTGTTCCTATGAACTGACAGCAAGCATAGATCTTCTCCATTGTGACAAATTAAAAAAAAAGTTATTAATCTTTTTTGAATTGTTGATCATCACACATAATGAAGGTTTCAGGGGACCTTTCATGCAGACAACCCCTGTTTATGTGCCCAATTAGGGTTATGTGGAAGTCCTAAATGGCGAGGGGGGGGGGGTCTTTGTCTTTGTTTTCTGTGCTGGCAGACATGAAACATCCATGTAATACAAGAATGGCCGCCATGTAAACATACCTTTCCCAAGGGCTGCATTCTTAAAGGGGGTGTCTCTAATATGACTAACCTTTAATTTACAACTTCTCCAAAAATCTAATCCTTTTTTTTTTTTTTTTTTTTTTAATGTACTTCATTTCTAGTCTCATTACTTGGATCGGTTTTTGACAACCTACATGGCTGCCATTTCAGCTCACGTAAGATTGCTACCCATCTTTCCACGTGTCTGGAATGGCAAATCAGTGGAGCTGTGCAATGGCAGGGGTGTGGATAACTACTAATTGGGAGATGGGCCCCTTGTATTAGTGTCAGTACTGATGTGAACCCAGCTTTCCCAGGAACAGATACATCCAAAAGTCCCAGATGTCCGGGGTCTGATGCTGGAGTAGAGGGTTGATATAATGGCGATTCCTCCAGTGCATGTCTAGTTCTGTGCCTGTGAGTCAGGAGAATACTATGTCTTGTTAGGCTGCCCCTTGCTCCGCTGGAACAGCATTGCTCACAGCATCCTGGAGACGAGAACATTTTTTTTTACCCAATTGTGGAGATTCAAGAATAGGCAAGAGACCGTCACGATTCACTGAAGTAATATTGAATTTGGTGACTGATGCCGTCCTTATAAACTGGAACCAAAAATGGAATTAGATTTATTGTCATTGTGCGGTCTGTAGTCCCAAAAGGCAAGAATCCTTTAAGCTTGGTTAAAGGGGATGTTCAAGGCCGATACTTCATGGCTACAGTGGAGACGACAACACATGATCACTGCAGTCAATCACTGGCTTCAGTAGTCTCATGACATCTACTTCCCTTGTTATAAATGGTAAGGAAGAGCTGTAGCGAAGCTTTTTATTAAAGTAATGCTCTTTTTATTTTTTTGCAATTTTCTAATATATAGTGAGGCTGATTGACCAAACAATTTGCACCAATTTGGAAATATTGTTACATTTTTGAGCTACTCTTTTTTTTTTTTTACCCCAGTATGGATGAATCCTACCTGAGTTGGACTAGGTATGAAAGAATGTTCACATTCACTGACAGCAAGCAGACATCTTGGAAAGACAAGAGGAGGCTATTTGGAGAACTTGTGTAATGATTAAACTTTTCTGGACTTTGCACTGGTCCAATGTTACTGCCAATTGGCAGTGGTGATCGGCAGTGGCAGAACTTGAAGCTTCTTGGCTCTTATAATACATTTCCAACAGGGCTCCAATGAGCACAGCTCTTTAACCCCTTCACCCTGAAGCCTGTTTTCACCTTCCTGACCAGGCCAAATTTTTCATTCTGACCACTGTCACTTTATGTGTAAATAACTCTGGAATGCTTCAGTGACATTCGTGACATACTGTACTTCATGATAGTGGTAACATTTCTTTGATGTGATTTCCGTTAATTTGTGGAAGAAAAAAAATCAGAAATTAGGCAAAAATTTTGCAATTTTCAAACTTAATTTTTATGCCTTTAAATCAGAGAGTCGTGTCACACTAAATAGTTAATAAATAACATTCCCCACATGTCTACTTTACATTAGCACAATTTTTGAAACAATTTTTTTTGTTAGTACGTTATAAGGGTTTAAAGTTGACCAGCGATTTCTCATTTTTGCAACAAAATTTACAAAACCTTTTTTTTTTTTTTTAGGGACCACCTCACATTTCAAGTGACTTTGAGGGGTCTATATGATAGAAAATGCCCAAAAGTAAAACCATTCTAAAAACCGCACCCCTCAAGGTGCTCAAAACCACATTCAAGAAGTGTGTTAACCCTTCAGGTGATTCACAGGAATTAATGGAATGTGGAAGGGAAAAATAAATATTTAACTTTCTTTCACAAAAATTTTCCTTTAGACTTAATAATTTTTTTTACTTTCGCAAGGGTAAAAAGAGAAAATGGACCATATAATTTGTTGTGCAGTTTCTCCTGAGTGCGCCGATACCCCCTATGTGGGGGAAAACCACTGTTTGGGCGCACTGCAGGGCTCGGAATGGAAGGAGCGTCATTTGACTTTTTGAATGTAAAATTTGCTGGAATAACTAATTAGCGGTTGCCATGTTGCGTTTCGAGAGCGCCTGATGTACCTAAACAGTGGAAACCCCCCCCACAAGGGAAACCATTTTGGAAACTAGCCCCCTGAGGGAACTTATTGAGATGTGTATTGAGCACCTTGAACCCCCAGGTGCTTCACAGAAGATTAGAACGTTGAGCCGTGAAAATAAAATAAAAAAAAAACAAAAAACATTTTTCCCACAAAAATAATTTTTAACTCCAAATTTTGCATTTTCACAAGGGTAACAGGAGAAAATGGACCTCAAAATTTGTTGTGCTATTTCACCTGAGTACACCAATGCCCCATATGTGATGGAAGGAGCACTACATTCCCTATAATGAGGCAGCATAGTTACTCTAGACTCCATCTGGCCTCTGTTCAGCAGTGTCCTTTTCAGAAGTTCACAAAACTGTGACTGACGGCACTTTTATGCAATCCTAAAAAGACGGACATCGCCGGATCACAGGTCAGACGGCGTCCACAGTGCCTCCATCTGCCTCATTATAGGGAATCTTCCGCCAGGGGTTCCGACAATCATATATTTCAGAAATTTACACTAAAACCTCGGAGTAAGCGCTCAGCGCAGCACGCAGGATAAATGTGAGCCAAGCCTTACTGCGATCTTTGAGAGGCAGAATGAACAAATCAACAGCAGGTGAAGAATTGGTTTTATTTATTTTTGATGCCATTCCTCGTGTGGTATATGTGATTAGAGAACTTTATTTTTCAGGTCGTTGCGATTACACCAATACCAGATTTATAGCTTTTTTCATGTTTGACTGCTGTCACACAATTAAAGACACTTTCTATTACAAAAACTATTTTTTGCATCGCCATATTTAACTAGTGGGATTAACTAGTGGGACAGTTTTGTAGGTCAAGTCGTTCTGGATGTGGCGATACCAAATATGTGCACTTTTATTTTTACATAAATAAATGTATTTATTGGATTAATATTTTCTCTTTTTTGCTCTTTATTTGGGGATTTTTTTTATATATTTTTATATATTCTTACACTTTTTAATAACTTTTTAAAGCTTTTTTACATTGTCTAAGGATGGGACATCACTGTACAGTGACAGATTGCCGATCTGATACTATGCAATGCAGGGCATCAGAGGAGCGTCTGACCGTATGGGAAGGAGGCGTGTCAGCTCCTGCTCTTAGCAGTGCGCTCACAAGCCACCTTCCCTGCAGGACCCCATGGTCATCTTACAGCCGAGGGTCACCATGGAGACCATCAGCAATCACGTTTTGATTTAAGCACACAGGGAGTTCACTATTGAAAGGGGTATTGGAGGGGTTAAACGCTTGTGGTCGGTGCTAGCACTGATCGTGGGTATTGCTGCAGGGTGTCCGCTCTCACATAGAGCCGACACCCGCACCCAATCGCAGTTGAACTCAGCATGAGCCCGTGCGATCGGGTCGCCATACGTGTACTGTGCTTTGCGGGAATGCAGCTCTGTACATGTATGGCGCATGTCAGAAAGGCGTTAAGGGAATCTGTCAGCTATGTCATCTGAGAGAAGCATGGTGTAGGGGCAGAGACCCTGATTCCAGCAATGTATCACTTACTGGGCTGTTTTCTGCAGTTTTAATAAAATCCCTGTTTTCTTTGGTGCAGATCTTACAGTTCTCGGAATGCGGAGCTGTATATAACCCTACTCACACCACTGATTGGCAGCTTTCTGTGTACACTGTCAGCAGAACAAAGTGAAAGTTCTGGAGTGGCCATCTCAGTCTCCTGACCTCAATATCATTGAGCCACTCTGGGGAGATCTCAAGCCTGCAGTTCATGCTAGAAAGCCCAGGAATTTACAGGAACTGGAGGCTTTTTGTCAAGAAGAGTGGGCAGCTTTACCATCTGAGAAAATAAAGAACCTCATCCACAACTACCACAAAAGACTTCAAGCTGTCATTGATGTTAGAGGGGGCAATACACGGTATTAAGAAATGGGGTATGTGAACTTTTGATCAGGGTCATTTGGATGTTTTGGGTTGTCATTATGGTTTAAAAAGAGAGAAAACAGTAGTTTGACAATAAATGGCTTCACCCAACCACTACCCATGAGTGGAGAAAAAGTTTTGGTGTTATCATTCATATTCTCTGAAAAAAGGCCAAGAAAGTAAAAATTCTGCTGGAGTATGTAAACCTTTGAGCACAACTGTATATATATTATTAGATCATTGTTCTGGTTGATACATTATCGTTTTGTTCCCTGATTGGGAAATCCAGACAGTGGCTGAATCACTGGTGGAGAATCTCTAGTATCCAGCTCTGTGGTTAATAGTCATAGTCATCCAATGGACGACATCTCAGCAGATTTCATCCACTAAAAGAAAAACTTTTGTCGTTATGTAGTATCATGTTGTGAACTGGAACATTTCAGGGCACAAATAAGAAAGTATTGACAGTCAGGCCGAACCCAACCCATATGATATTGATACTGTATGCCATCAATTTGACATAAGTGGAAAATCCCTTTAAGACACACTTTAAACACTTTTAAGCTGTGTAGTGGCCCTTTAAATCTTCTGCATTTACCGCATTCTGGCTTTCCATATATAAAATGCTCAGTCAGGGTTTCCAAGCAGCTGATGCACAGCCAGGTTAGTGGATTGTGCAGGGCAGGCAGATTTCCAGCCATCGCAGGATTTCTGTTTACACACGTGCTGACAGCCATGGAGTTTAGATCAGGCTGTTTTGATGTTATATTCTCTGTGTTTTATATTCTCTATGTTTTATCACCTTATTCAACCCCAAATGCAATATATACCCTGCATACTCCATTGATATTGTATTCTGCCACTAACCAAGAGAGCAGAACATGGGACCTTGAAGGGTTAATCTTGATGTATGTGAATGCCACGAGTGTGCAAAGCCGTCATCAAAGCAAAAGGTGGCTACTTTGAGGAACCTAGAATATAAGACATATTTTCAGTTGTTTCACACTTTTTTGTTAAGTATATAATTCCACATGTGTTAATTCATAGTTTTGATGCCTTCAGTGTGAATAGTCATGAAAATACAGAAAAATCTTTACATGAGAAGGTGTGTCCAAACTTTTGGTCTGTACTGTATATATATATATATATATATATATATATATATATATATATATATATATATATATATATTCTCTGTAAATATAAATTAATATGTTGCATAATGTATTTTAGTACCTGTATTTCAGCCTGGTGCTGTATTCACGATTCTGCTGGTTGGGATTGGAAAATGTCAACAAGAGGAGATTAGCATTTAGGACTTACCCAAAAATTTGAAGGGATTGCCTACTTTTGGTGTTTTGTTTTTTTTTAAATGTAAAGGGACTGTTCAAACTAAGTGCAGGTACTCTGTGGATCCTTCATTTGGCCAAACATTTAAGTGCATCTTCTCCCCATCGCCACCCTTATCTGGCTCTGTGATGTCAATCAAAAGAAGAGAGGGGAGACAAACAGGTATGAAGGTGCACTTGAATGTTTGGCCACACCAAGGTGCACCGAGCGCCTGTGCTCGGTTCGAACAGTAATTCTGTGCATGCAACCGGCGCTAAAAAATAATTTCCATGAAAACGTTGCACAGTTTGCCTTCTATAGCCTCTGTCTTGCCATGTGAATTACTAGCTGCTGAATGAGTTCACTGAGAATCCGTCAGTGAACTAGTTATGATGATCTGACATGAGACTTTCTAACTCTTATCGGTCTTTTTCTGAGCCTGTCTCGGCTGTTTTATGAACACAGACCACATCAAAGTTGAATGTGCCCGAAAACAAAGAGCCTTTGGGTAACATTCAAGTAGATGCTGGAAGATTTCTGGTTGGACGCTTAGGCTAGGTTCACATTGCGCTAGAGGCGTCCATTAGACGGACTACGTTACACCGTGGCATAACGCGGTGTAACGCAGCCCGTTAACGCCGCCATTAAGTCCAATGTCGGATGCATCGCTAGAGCACGCCCACAATGGGCGTGCGCTAGCGATGTGTCGTCATTGAGTGACGGACCCTGGGACGCGGGCTGCAGCGTTTCGGAGTCCGTTACTGCTAGCTCTATCTGCACTTGCGATATGACAAGTCGGCGCTTGCGTTAACAGCAGCCCGTTACCGTATGTTGAATGGGCTGCTGTTAACGCAATGTGAACTTACATAATTGTGATTGCAGCTCTGGAGTATAACAGTTTATAAAGCTGGTCATAGATTGGTGATTTTCAGGTCGTTTTCATAACTAATTGTCATTCATCGTCTGTCTGTGATGGATGGGATTGGACAGCCAAACGACAAATCGCAGATGGATCCGCAGCGTTTCGGAGTCCGTTACTGCTAGCTCTATCTGCACTAGCGATATGACAAGTCGGCGCTTGCGTTAACAGCAGCCCGTTACCGTATGTTGAATGGGCTGCTGTTAACGCAATGTGAACTTACATAATTGTGATTGCAGCTCTGGAGTATAACAGTTTATAAAGCTGGTCATAGATTGGTGATTTTCAGGTCGTTTTCATAACTAATTGTCATTCATCGTCTGTCTGTGATGGATGGGATTGGACAGCCAAACGACAAATCGCAGATGGATCGCTGCCGTGATCTGTGACGTGGTCTTGACCTCCGTTGATGACATGAGGCATGAACAATTTTGCATGAATGCTCAGTACTACTTCATTCACACGGAGCATTTTGGACTTCCCTTTTCTGTGGATTGCTGAGGATTTCAGCAACCGGACCCCAAGAGATCAGACATTTTTAACCCATCGTGTGGATAGGTGATATATACAACCCATTTGCGTAATTTCCTAGTGTATTTTGCACAGTTCTGCTGTAAACCAAGCACTGGTACAGGTAATCTATCACCACGATGGAGGTTTGCACTTGAGCTGACAGCTTTGTAGGGATCAGCAAAGACAGGACTGAGGGAGTAGTACAAAGCGGTCGCTCAGTGACTGAGCATTTCTATTTGGAGCAGTCACAATGCTTTCTGTGTGAGTAGCATTTATATTACTGGCATATAGATTAGGTGAGCCCACCCGAGAGAATTCACCGCCGGTAATATTTCCATTACTGTCCACAATCACTAGCTCCGCTATCGACGTCAGTGCTGGATGACAGTCTAGAAGTCCTGCCGAAATCAATCATATTCTGGGGGGTTGCAGTCAGTCACTGATCAGTATAGTTGCAGGTTTAAAGTGACACAACATATTCTCCAAGTATTGCCCTGAATTAGGCCCCTTTCACACATCAGTTTTTTGCTATCAGTCGCAATCCGTTGAATTTTGAAAAAAAAAAACCTAATCCGGCGACTGATGCCGCCAGATCAGTTTTTTTCTCATAGACTTGTAGTAGTGACAGATTGCGACGGATGGCCTCACATTTCATCCGTTGTTCGCCCAAAATTGTTTGTCCAGCAGCCGGAGACGACGGAAAAATAATGGTTTTTGTGTATGTCCAAATATATATGTATATATATATATATATATATATATATATATATATATATATATATATATATATATATATATATATATATATACACATACATACATACACACAGCAACGGATCCGTCGCCGACCGTCGTTTACTCAATTGGAAACTGAGCATGCTCTGATTTATTTAGGATCCAATTAGCCAGATCCGCTAGTCGGATCTGTCAAAAAAACAAATGCGTCACATCAGTTTTTCATAATCTGCGACGGATCCGGTGATCCAACGGATTGTGACTAACGGCAAAAACTGATGTGTGAAAGGGGCCTTAACAGAACCATGAAAATATATATATAGTAGACAAACTTGTACCAATACATATCTTGGTGTATTGGTAGACTATAGTATTTAGACATATGCTCTGCCACTAGAGGAGCTATAAAAGTAAAGGCCCCAAACACTAACTAACTTCGACCGAGCCCTCCAATATCGACAGGTTCGGTCAACAGTCTAATATGTATGGTGACCCTGGACAGAGGATTGTCGGGGAGTTAATGATCTGGCTTGTCTGACGTCAGATTGCTGATCCCTTGTTTTCTCTGAGATAAGCCGCCATCATAGATGTACGTCAGTGGAGGGAGAACACAGGAGCACTCGGCCGAGAGGATGGGAGTAATGGCCAAAATAGATGCCAGTTGAATGATTTGGCAAACCATCTAAGGTGTTTGGAAGGCTTTAGACTCACGGGGCTCGCTGGACTCTATATTCTAAAAGTGAAGGATCATCAACTTTCACACTCTCATCTGTTTTGAAACCACAACTCCAGGGACTTGACAGGCACAACAGCTGGAATATCGAAAGATCCTGATCCCTGGAACAGGGTGATAATACCAAGAAATGAAAGGGCAAATAATGATCCTGATGGCAGAAAAATCCCTGCAGTTTTGACTGTATTTAGTAGAGAAAATGTTGATTTTTTTTTGTGGTGGGTTATTCCAACATTTTATCCCATCCTGCAATAAGACTTAAGACTTTGGGTGATAGGGCAGCTTTGGCTACATCCATCACAGCATAATATAGGTAAATTGGGTGTTGTTATGACCAGGGCCGTATTTGCCACTAGGCACTTGAGGGCACGTGCCTAGGGCGGGGACAATGCAGGGGGCTCCTGAGCAAGGTTTGTTTGTTTTTTTTCCTGGGTCACCTCCCGACCGACCAACCCCCCCCCCTCCCGTGCGCATGCATGCATCCAGGGGGGAATATGAGCCATGCATACAGGAGGGGGGTGAATATGAGCCATGCATACAGGGGGTGAATATGAGCCATGCATACAGGGGGTGAATATGAGCCATGCATACAGGGGGTGAATATGAGCCATGCATACAGGGGGGGAATATGAGCCATGCATACAGGGGGGGAATATGAGCCATGCATTCAGGGGGGGAATATGAGCCATGCATTCAGGGGGGAATATGAGCCATGCATACAGGGGGGGAATATGAGCCATGCATACAGGGGGGGGGGGAATATGAGCCATGCATACAGGGGGGGGGAATATGAGCCATGCATACAGGGGGGGGGAATATGAGCCATGCATTCAGGGGGGAATATGAGCCATGCATACAGGGGGGGGGGGGAATATGAGCCATTCATACAGGGGGGGGGGAATATGAGACATGCATTTGGGGCGGGGGGGGTGGAATATGAGCCATGCATACAGGGGGGAATATGAGCCATGCATACAGGAGGGGGGAATATGAGCCATGCATACAGGGGGGGAATATGAGCCATGCATACAGGGGGGGAATATGAGCCATGCATTCAGGGGGGGAATATGAGCCATGCATTCAGGGGGGAATATGAGCCATGCATACAGGGGGGGAATATGAGCCATGCATACAGGGGGGGGGGAATATGAGCAATGCATACAGGGGGGGGGAATATGAGCCATGCATACAGGGGGGGGGGAATATGAGCCATGCATTCAGGGGGGAATATGAGCCATGCATACAGGGGGGGGGGGAATATGAGCCATGCATACAGGGGGGGGGAATATGAGCCATGCATTCGGGGCGGGGGGGGTGTGGAATATGAGCCATGCATACAGGGGGGAATATGAGCCATGCATACAGGAGGGGGGAATATGAACCATGCATACAGGAGGGGGAATATGAGCCATGCATTCAGGGGGGGAATATGAGCCATGCATACAGGGGGGGAATATGAGCCATGCATTCAGGGGGGAATATGAGCCATGCATTCAGGGGGGGAATATGAGCCATGCATACAGGAGGGGGAATATGAGCCATGCATACAGAGGGGGAATATGAGCCAAGCATACAGGAGGGGGGATATGAGCCATGCATTCAGGGGGGAATATGAGCCATGCATTCAGGGGGGAATATGAGCCATGCTTACAGGGGGGGGGGGAATATGAGCCATGCATTCAGGGGGGGAATATGAGCCATGCATACAGGGGGGGAATATGAGCCATGCATACAGGAGGGGGGTCATTATACAGTATGGAGCATCATGTGTGGCCGTTATACAGTATGGAGTATCATGTGTGGCCAATGGCCATTTTACAGTATGGAGCATCATGTGTGGTCATTATACAGTATGGAGCATCATGTGTGGCCATTATACAGTATTGAGCATCATGTGGGATCATTATACAGTATGGAGAACTGTGTGTGGCTATCCTACAGTATGGAGCACTATGTGTGGCATTATACAGTATAGAGCACTGTGTGGCCGTTATACAGTATGGAGCACTATGTGTGGCCATTATACAGTATGGAGCACTATATGTGGCCATTATACAGTATGGAGCATCATGTGTGGCCATTATACACTATGGAGCATCATGTGGGCCATTATACAGTATGGAGCATCATGTGTGGCCATTATACAGTATGGAGCACTGTGTGGCCATTATACAGTATGGAGAACTGTGTGTGGCCATTATACAGTATGGAGCATCATGTGTGGCCATTATACAGTATGGAGCACTGTGTGGCCATATTTTTTTTGTTTATAATTATTGTATATAAAACAGTGTAATCAACTTTATACCTCCTTCCCTTCTTCAAAAGTTGGGAGGTATGGTACCGCATTTGCCAGATCATGGCAAGTGCCGCAAATCCCATAGGGAATGAATGAGGCCGAACACATTATTGCCGTAAGTGATCCATTACACGGCAGATGCAGAAAAACTGCCGGATCTGCTGCAAAAGGCGACTTTCACATCAGCGATTCTTGCCAAAGTCACTGCCGATAGTGTCATACTCACCAATGGGGGAGGCAGCACTAAAAGTGCCTAGGGCAGCAGAAACTCTAAATACGGCCCTGGTTATGACCCACAATTTGTGGTGGCTATCTGCATCTCATCCAGGGGTGGATTATAAGAGGGTCAATCTGGGCGGTAGCCCAGGGCCCAGTGGTGTGGGGGGGCCCTGGGCTACCGCACAGATTGCCCACCGCCATCAGGGCATTACTGCCCGTGCCCTGACTGGCGTATCATTTATGGGCCCGGTGGGCAGAGAGAGGGGGCCCGCATCGGGCCCCGTCTCATCTGCTCACCGGGCCCATACCGGCGCTGCGGCGGTTTCCTATTGACGTGCAGGCGCGCGCCCGCACGTCAATAGTTAACAACAGCCACCAGCCAATTGGAGGCTGGCAGCTGAAGTCGGCCGCAGGCGCAGCTCACACATCGCCGGCGTCTGACGTCATTGTCAGTCGCCAGCGAGTGTGCGCTGCTGGAGGGAGCTCGCCGCTGGAGCGCCCAGGTCAGGTGAGGAGAACTCTTTTTTTTTTTTTTTTTTTTTTGCGAACGGCAATCCGGGGGGCCCGGGGCAATATGCTGGACACACTGGGGCAGATTGCTGGACACACTGGGGCAATGCTGGAGACACTGGGGCAGATTGCTGGAGACACTGGGGCAATGCTGGAGACACTGGGGCAGATTGCTGGACACACGGACAATGCTAGAGACACTGGGGGCAATGCTGGAGACACTGGGGGCAATGCTGGAGACACTGGGGGCAATGCTGGAGGACACACTGGGGCAGATGATTGCTGGAGACACTGGGGCAGATTGCTGGACACTGGGGGCAATGCTGGAGACACTGGGGCAGATTGCTGGAGACACTGGGGCAGATTGCTGGAGACACTGGTGGCAATGCTGGAGGACACTGGGGCAGATGATTGCTGGAGACACTGGGGCAATGCTGGAGACACTGGGGCAGATTGCTGGAGACACTGGGGGCAATGCTGGAGACACTGGGGCAGATTGCTGGAGACACTGGGGGCAATGCTGGAGGACACTGGGGGCAATGCTGGAGGACACTGGGGCAGATGATTGCTGGAGACACTGGGGGCAATGCTGGAGGACACTGGGGCAGATGATTGCTGGAGACACTGGGGCAGATGATTGCTGGAGACACTGGGGCAATGCTGGAGACACTGGGGCAATGCTAGAGACACTGGGGCAATGCTAGAGACACTGGGGCAATGCTAGAGACACTGGGGCAATGCTGGAGACACTGGGGGCAATGCTGGAGAACACACTGGGGCAGATGATTGCTGGAGACACTGGGGCAATGCTGGAGACACTGGGGCAAATATTTAATAGGTTACATTAGAGTAGGGTCCGACCATTTTTCTGGAATAATCTGGTTCCGGTATCACATGACCCCCGTCACATGACCGGGGGGGCCCCACAGTGTCTGAACAGCCCGGGGCCCTGGCTACCCTTAATCCACCCCTGATCTCATCTATAACAAAGGAATGGAGAAGGATAGGGCCCCCCCTGCATTATGCCCCCTGCAGAGACATTGTAAAGAGCACAGCAAATAGCATCAATTATCCCAGTTTTCAGGACCCCAATGGGAATGACATGTGGAAATGGGTTATCTGCAGAGGCACCGGAACTTTTTCGGCTTTGTGCGAGGTACTAGGTGAATTATCATCAGTATCATCACAGAAGTGGACTGCAAGTGTAGCACTATAGCCCTGTCACAGTCCTCACAACTCCAATTGTTCCCGCCGTCTTTGTTTTCTGCACGGTTACCTCTGCCTCTCTCGTCTCATATTCGGGACGTATACACTTTGACGGCTGTCACCATTAATTCTCCAAACTGTCCATTAACGAGAAGTTGTAGATGGGAAGCTTTCCCTGTAGCAGAGCCTGACCTAGTAAATAGATATAATAGGTAAATTATGGAGTGGACTAAAATGTGTAAGAGATGCGAGCGCCGTTTTTCATTACCTACTGAAATAGATCTCGTAGGTAAAATTTGCTAATAGTCATTAGTGGTTTGGGTTGTTTCCTACTTAGGTCTGGTAAGCTGAAGAGGTTCTTTTTTTTTTATTTTTTATCCCCCATTCTAAAATTTCTAATATGTTAATTCTCCTTGTAGCGTGACCCTGATAGTCTTAGGGTACCGTCACACAGTGCAATTTTGATCACTACAACGGCACGATTCGTGACGTTCCAGCGATGCATTTACGATATCGCTGTGTCTGACACGCTACTGCGATCCGGATCCCCGCTGAGAATCGTACGTCGTAGCAGATCGTTTGAAACTTTCTTTCGTCGTCTAGTGTCCCGCTGTGGCGGCATGATTGCATTGTGAGACACAGGTTGTATACGATGTGCGCACAGTAACCAACGGCTTCTACATCGCAAATACGTCATGAAATTATCGCTCCAGCGCTGTGTATTGCAACATGTGACCGCAGTATACGACGCTGGAGCGATAGTTATACGACGCTGCAACGTCACGAATCGTGCCGTCGAAGCGATGAAAATGGCACTGTGTGACGGTACCCTAAGTGGAGATGTACAATTTTCACAGTATTTGGTTGTTCTCCATGATTAAAGATAACTATCCACTGATATTGATTGGGGCGCTTTCCAAACAAAGGATTGGACATTTTGGAATCCAACATGCCTGATCCTTCTTTCCACCAATTGGGGGAGGAAATTGGGACAATCCAATTCCACTACTGAGTTTCAGAGGACGTTGCTACAACATTTATAGGCAACATTGCCTCCCGACTGTAACCTTGAGTAATGTAGTCCAAAGCATGGAGAGTCACTGCTGCCAGACAACTCTGGTAGGTAGCTTATCTGTATGAATATAAAGGATCATGTTTTGTAAATCTTACAGCCAGATCCTTCTTTCCTGAACTTCTGCCATTATCCGAAGAAGGTTGAGACATTCCTACGGATCCTAATTTTTTGTCCGCTCTCAACAGAATTGTTGGGTTTGTCTGGCATTAATCTAATTTGTAAGGCCACCTTTAGATATCAGCAGCTATCTTTCCTGCACATGAGCCCTCTTACACCTGAATGGGGAGAGGGGAGTAAGCCCCTTCCAGACACCTCTGATGGCTGCCAAAACAACAAGGTATATTGAAAGTCAATAACCCAATCCCTCTTTTCTCGACATCGGCTATTGAGTGGGAGAGTTGGGACATCCGCATGTACACTGGATGGTTGGTCCATCCTGCCAAAATTCACAACATCTGTTATTAGGGGAGAATTGGGAGAACATCATGCACAATAGATGAATGGCTTGTCACGCTCATAAGATACCAGTAGCCATTTTTATTCTCCCAATAAACCCATTAACACTTCTTGCTCCCCAGTATTTTTTTGTACAATTTCTTATTTGCTTTTTTCCCCAGCTGTAATTTGCTGAGATACAAAAATGAATCCTCAGCCAGGTTTAGCACATATGATAAAGTAATATACAAAAGGTTTAATGCAAAGATAATGATTATTCATATCCTTGTAGCTCTTGATAAATATTTCTATCTTGGGAGGTTACATCAGAATCTTACGTTTTATTTCCTCTTCTGTCTCCTCAGGAACTAATGGATGCCCGTGATTCACAGTAGACGTGTCACTACATCTTCAGTTTATCGTTTTCCTGGGAACTTCCCATAAAGTTTGTGGAGGACACTCCTTATACTCACAACTGTTTGTATCACATAATTGTAGGCTTCAACTACTCGGAAACTTGAACTTGTGAGAGTGGATTGTGTACATAGCCAAGATGCCAATTCTGAAACAGCTGGTTGCCAACCCAAACGCATCCAAGAGACGCTCACGGGCAGACCTTACTGCAGAAATGATAAGTGCTCCCCTTGGGGATTTCCGTCATACCATGCACATAGGACGGTCCGGAGATGCTTTCGGAGACACATCATTTCTGAGCAAAGGAGATGAGACGCCAGAACCAGAAGAATCGACCTCCAAACCAGGTCTACTATCCCGAACCTTCCGAAGCAGCAAACGCTCTCTTTCGGTAACTAGAGGCGATCGAAGAGACATGCTAGGGTCTTTGAGGGACTCAGCCCTTTTTGTTAAGAATGCTGTCTCATTACCACAACTGACGGAAAAAGATTCAGAGAAGGGCTCATCGAGCAAAAAGATGCCCAAGAGCCTCTCATCCAGTCCTGTGAAGAAGTTGCCTGAGGAGCCACAACACTTAAATGGGGCCTCTGCACGAAGTCCATTGCCTAGCCCAACTCCCCTGTCAGACATTAGCTTAGCAGAGAAAGAATTTGGAGAGTTAACAGACCTTCCAGACACAGCCCCAAAAAGTAGCTATGGCATGAAACATGCTGAATCCATCATGTCATTCCATATTGACCTGGGTCCTTCCATGTTAGGAGATATACTAAGTGTAATGGACAAAAGTCAGTGGGAGCAGGATCTTGACCGCAGCCTTGATGAACTTGATGGAAATAGAACACCATATAACCAAAGTTCTGTACCAGCTAGGCAGACGGCATCTTCTTGCGCCATTCCTCCCATTCAAGCCCACGATCATGGAAGCCTTTCTACCTCTAGCAGAAACCACAAGAGTCAACCCACCAAAGAATCTCATGCAACTTCCAGAGCATCTTCAGGCCTTCCAGATGAGAAACAAAGGCGAGGAAGGGACTTTTCGTTCATGGATGAGGAAGATGAGGATGAAATAAGGGTGTAAGAAGGACACACCAGTTACTCAATCTGAGACGTAAACCATGCACAGAGCAGACATGCTCGCCCCGGGTTGATTTGAGCTTGGTACCACAGGGCTATTCTGGCAATAACCCTTTCACCATTGCGCTCTATGTAGCTATCCATGGAACCAGGAACGGAGCTTGTATGCTATAAAAGGCAATTTAAAGCAACAGGCACTCCAATAACAATTGTAGACCAAGGTTATCAAGGTAAAAGTAACCAAGGGTAGACCGCCATGGATCTGACGATGGAGTTGTTGCTCTCAAACAAGGAACCATTAAGACAAACGATGCAAGTCATATTTTGACGGATACAGAGGAAATGTACAATATCAGAAGTATCACTACAAAGCCCTGAAATTGGCCATGTTGTTCATAATTTAAACATACTTGTCAGCCCAACCTTAATGATTTTGTACCTCTGCTTTGTTGCCTTTAAAAGGAACCCTAAAACCTGCTTGATAGGCGATTACTGGTCCCATTACTGAGGCAAGAATAAAACTTGAGGTCTTGGACATCTGTCGTGCCTGTAAAATAAATTCTTAGAAAAATTTTCCAAATGAACTGATTTCCAGTCATTAAACTGACCCGGACCTATGGTTGGTGATTAATGGTGCCTGACAATCAGATGACAATGGTTTCGAGCAGTACAAATATTATATTACTCAAAATGAGTAAGAGGCACCAACCTAAATGCTAGTACTTTAATAATGATACGATCGCTAAGCGTAGAATTCAGTCGAAGAATTTTTTTTGTCAATGATTAACTGTTACTTTGCCAGTGAAATGTAAAGTTTGAAACATCTCCTTTATCAGCAGAGTATTTTTTTTCCTGTGGGAATTCTTACTAATCTTTAGAGGAACTCTTATATCCCTAAAAACTTCTTGTGTATGAGAAGGTATTTTTTTTTTTGTATTGTTATTATTTATGGTGCTTGGAGTAAAATAAAACAACACTATGCATTGTCCTGCGCACTTTATCACAGGTTTGATGACACATTAATACAGTCTTCCATATATATCAATTATATAACCTGTCAGGTGTTTTTGGTAATCTGGATGACTTGCATTCTGTCCCCATATCCAGCACATTATGGGTAGCACGGTGGCTCAGTGGTTAGCAATTTGCAGAGCTGAGGTCCTGGGTTCAAATCCCTCCAAGGACAACATCTGCCAGGACTTTGTATTTTCTCCCTGTGTTTGCGCGGGGTTTCCTCCGGGTTCTCCGATTTACACTGCAAGACATAATGATAGGGAATTTAGTTTGTGAGCCCCAATGGGGACAGTGATGATGATGATGTTGGAGTATGATAGTGCTATATATGCACATGCGACAGAAATGGGAAATCAGAGAAGAAAGAGCGGACTGCCTGACTATTAAAATGAATAACTCCTCCCAGATGACTGGTTCCGATAATTATGATATAGCTGGCACCAGGGTTGACACAGAGGGAAGCGGTCTCTTGCCCAAGAAGAATGGGCCTTTTGCAGTCCAATACCTCATCCTTATGTATAATTCCACCTGCTTTGGAGGTGGAAATGGGCCCCCATACCTCTTGGTCCCCTGTGCGGCTGCACTGATTAATTATGTGCCAGATGCAAACTTCCTTCCTTACGAACCAGCATAACTATTACCATGCTTGTACAGCCTTAAAGTGCTTTATAAAATGGTGGTAGTGGTTTATAGTGCAAAATCCAGTTGACAGGTTCCCTTTATCCATCTTGTGACATGATAAAAAGGTAATCTCTGCTTGGTATTGGGAATCTGGACGCCCACCCATCATTTTAAGACTCCTAATCAGCTACACAGGACCCAACTGAATGAATCTCAGCTTTATGAACCACAGTGGATGAGTTACCCAGGGTCATGAATTTGGTACCAATAGGTTTAGCTACGTTTGCCTTTAAGGAGAGCACTACTCAAATGTAATTGCAGGTTGTTCAAGCATGTGCTGTTCAGAGCATGTCTCTTCAGATGGGAGCTAATTCCATGTTGGTATAATTATCCTGTTTTGGTTCATCTCTGGTAAGTGCTAGTCTAAACAAGACCCATTTAGTCATAAATGCCCACGATAACTTCAGGAAAAGAGTTGATTTTGCATTGCATGGCAAATTCTGCAACACTCCTTTCACTCATTCCCCTGCTCAATCCGACATTGGGCATGGAAGATGTGTCAAGTTGCAAGTTATGGTGATCCAACACTCCTATTCTTTTTATTAAAACCCATGCATGATACTCTAAGGGGGTTCATTTGGTTGCGTTCGTAACATCTCATACCCAATGTCCGATCTGGCAGATCATAAATAGGTCCATTATCTACGGATAATCATGTTCAAGAATAGCAAAGAATGCTAACAGCATGCAATTACCATAATCAATGAAAATATAAAACCGATGTATTATCAACAGGAAGTCTTTGGAAATGTACTAATTAATGTAATCTGCAAAAATATATTGGGGGAGAAAAGAAACCCCTGAGATAAGACTTGTTCCCTTCTACAAGTAAATTCATTTCCTGACATGTTTTGCCACAAAGTTGCCACATTTCCTGGAAACAACTGATACTGACACAGACACTGAGGGAACAGATAGAAAAAAAAGTAGCGGAAGCCAAGTTCCGTCAAGTGTCTTTTGCCCAGTCCCTGTGTTCGGCTCAGTGCCAATTTAGTCTTGAAGAAAGAATTTTAGTAATCAGACACTAGTTGCTAGGTACATGGTGACCTGGTATAATGTAATCCATAAACTGATGGTTCTCACGCAATCCCCCAAAATAAATCATTCAATCCTGTAAAGTGTGCCAAAGCCACTGGCAAAGTACTGAAGGGTAGATATGCATCACTGTGGTTGCTAGCTTTAGTAATATGAATCTAGGAAAACGTTCCAACACACTAAGTACTAAGAGGGGTTAATCTGCCATGTTTAGAGCTAGGTTGTGTGAACAGCTGTAGAGTGGGAGGCTGTTCTCCATATCTCCACCCCAGGGTGGAGTACAGAGGATAAATACACAGCCTACTGGCTCAGTGTTGTGTGGCTGGAGATGTGAGCTCCAGAGCTGTGTTTGCATGATAAGGAAAGCTGAACTTTTTTTTTGTTCCTGAGTGGACGGATCCCCTCAGCAACACTGGATTGTGCCATACATTGTTTTTGTTTAATCATTAAGCCAGGAAGGCCGTGTTTGTTTTGCTATTGCTGCACTGGTTTATGCAGTACCTTTAATAAACCAGTGGAAGATTTAAAAGAGACAACGTTCCTGCATCTACCTCTGTGTTCAGCCAAGTGAGCAGTTTAACCACAGAAGGTATAAGGAAAAAAAATGTCAAATTCTGAAACTTTCCCATTAGCCATTTTACAGAACCATGCCGTAACCGATGGAGCTTCTTAGTATATGTTCATATCCACTTTGACCCCTGGCAGGACACCCATCAAATATGTCCAAAATATTAAGGTCTCTTTTATATCGAAACAAAAAGTATTTTTATAAACACACTTCCTTTGTTTTATATTTTCCAACTTTTTTTTTTTTTACTAGGTCCAAATATATTAGTGAAGTGGCCTACTATAGGATTTATGGAGATGCTAGAGTACAGTGCTACACCATCTCCGGTAGTCGCATAGACTTTGAATGGAGCATGCGCTACCGCCACTTCATTCAAACAGGTGACTTTTGACCCCATTTCTTGTGATCTTTAGAATTCCCACAGCTCAGACCCCAGTGATCAGCAGTTCTTTCCTATTCTAAGACATGTCAGAAGGTAGCATCGATGGTTTTCTTGGCACAAAGACTCCCACCAAACTAAGTAAAGAAGTGCTGTGGTGCAAGTCATTCCAATTTAGATCCAACTGGCCTTGAACATAAACATTCCTCCTAGAAGGAGTTGTCTGGTGAATACAAGTTATTACCTATTCACAGATCAGACCCCCAAATGATCTGAAGAAGTGGAGTAGGCTGGACCTATCCATTCATTCACTTTGAGTCTTCAGTGTTGTGCTTGGCTTTTTTCCAGTAGCCCCATAAAGAATTAATGGAGTTGTGGTCAGGCATCTGACCTGAAGCTCCATCTTCTAATATTGATACAAAAAATTCCAATTTTGTCATAAGGTGTGGGTCCAACGGATAGGTGATAACTAGTGATGAGCGAATATACTCGTTACTCGAGATTTCCTGAGCACGCTCGGGGGTCCTCCGAGTATTTGTAAGTACTCGGAGATTTAGTTTTCATCACCTCAGCTGAATGATTTACATCTGTTAGTCAGCTTGATTACATGTGGGGATTCCCTAGCAACCAGGCAACCCCCACATGTACTATGACTAGTGAAAACCTTTTTTCGCCAGACAATCCTTTAAAGTCCCCCAAACACAATAGCTGTCATTTGATCGACGTTCATCTATCTCTTCTAAGTCCCCCATACCAGAGAAATGTTCAGGTCAGGTGATTGCTCCTGTGTTTTTCTAGGAAAGAGCCGCTGGCATACTCTGGCAGCAACTTCTCTCAAAGAACAAAAAAGATTGGATGTTGGAATTACGATGTGCCCAGAGAGGCGGGATGTCTTATGGCCTTACGTGTCTACATTAGACTTTTGGCCAATTCCACCAATATTTTCAAGTTTAGTAAACCTTAGTCTAATATGTCCAGGGGCCCCTTACGGTTTCCATTTTATGGAATAGTCAAGGAAATATATTAGTTAGGAATCTAAGAAGTTGTATAGGAGCAAAAAAAACTATGACTCCTTTCCAGAAACAGCCCACACCTCTCATTGAATAGTGTCTGATATTAAAATATCTGGTAAAATGTAAAAAGCAAGATTACTGTATTAGGGCTATGAAAGGTTCTCTTCTGCTTAATCCCCAATTATAAAATGATTTATACATCACGAAAGTCATTTGCTGGAAAAAAAATAGAACCCTATAAACATCCCTTTTACTCCATAAATGAAGAAATCTAAATTGTGCTGCCATGGATCAACATGGAAATTCACTCTTGCTGGGTTTGGTACAAAGTGTCCTCACAAAATATAGAGGGACAGATGTGAGCGTGGCTCCTGTCACATGCTAGCTCGAAACGGTCACTCTATTTTACTGATACACTAGGCCTTTGTCTGTCTCCAGGGTCATGTGATGTAGGAGGGGGGTGAACTGCAGCCTGGAATCCGAGTCAAATATCATGCAAACTAGAGATAAAGGATTTTATCATAGCTTACTAATTGCTTATGGCATGGAACTACATCAAAATGTTATGTAATGGTCACAAGTGTAAGTGTTAAACCACAAGTCCAAATGTAGCACAATAATCCATGTTTCACAAACACTTGAATCTCGTGAACCTCATCGCTATCGCTAACAAGGCCCTCAACTATCAGAGGTCTAGTCTAGCACTGATGTTCTCATATGGGCAAACAAGGCTTTTTGTACTCCCTAGGCTCCAGGGGTCGAGTGTGACTGCAACCCCTCGACCCACTATCATTTTGTTTCTGTTATGCCACCGACTTGCACGCTTTCTAAGCGCCGCCCTACTCACTGCGTGTTCTGCTCTGCTCCACTCAGTACCTGACAATCATTCTGAGCTGCCTTGTATAACACTTCCAGCTCTGCCGTTTCTGCCTGCAAGTCTCCTCTCAGCCATAGGGAGGCAAAGCCAAACTCTAAAGGAATTTGTATCCACTCTGTCCTGCAGAGATCTGCTTCCCTGACCTATCTCCTGCCAGCAGAGGTTAAAGGAGGTGACCCCACCCTCCACCTGAACTTAGGTTCCTAGTAGCTCTGCCTCTAGTTTACTGCAATGACGTGTTCCTGTTTTGTCTCTCCTGTTCTAGACCCAGATTGCCTATTCATTTATCCTGATCTCTGCTACGCATATTCAACCTGTGCTGCCTGCCCTGACCTCAGATTGTCTGATCACGTCTTTGCCTTCATCCACCTGCACCTCGTACCTATGTCTCTGACCCTCCAGTCAGCTGCTGCAAACCCAGGGACTGACCTGGATTGGTTCCTGGAGTCTATCAGCGTCCCAACTTATCCTCACCATCAGAGGCTCTAGTAAATACCCATAGACACTTAGTTATGCCTCTCCAGGTTAAACCTAGCCCATGGTGCAGTGGATCCACACCCACTAGCGTTACAGTTTCAATGGCTGACATTCAGACCTACATGGTAACAGACTACAAATAAACCCTGTGTAGTCTGATTCTTCAGTCACACTCTTCTGTCCTTTACTTCCAAATGTACATGGGCATACTGTAGGGGGACAAAGTCTAAGGCTACGTTCACACGATCCTTTTTTTCATCCTTTTTTTTTCAGGTCCTGTTTTGAAAAACCGCAGCTAAATTCAGCGCTGATTTTAGCTGCGGTTTTTGATCCTTTTTCTTCTGCGGATTCCACTGCGGGTTTCCAAATGCAGTTTCCTATTGGTGCTGCTGGAAACCCGCAGGTGAATCTGCAGAAAGAATTGACATGGTACTTCTTTTTTCTGCAGGCAAAACCGCTGCGGATTTGCCTGTGGAAAAAAGGATCGTCGGCACAGCGGGTCCTTTTTTCCATTGGGTTACATTGTACTGTAACCTACATGGAAAACTGCTGCGGATCCGCAGTGCAATTCCGCTGCGGATCCGCAGCAAAAACCGCACCGTGTGAACATAGCCTAAATCTGCAGTCAGATTTCTTTCTATACAGGGCTTGTTTGTTGTCCATTTTCTTGCAAAGGATGTTTTCACAGGAGCTGCATAAACACTTTGATATGATAATTAAAACTTATTGCAAAATTAATAATTTTTTTAGATATTAAAAAAAACGGACTGGCTGCGAGTCTCCGGATCCAAACTTAATAGGCTCATATGCGTATGATGGCCAAAGTTGACCTGCTGCCAATCTGTGCATCCATACATATGAGGCTGTCAAGTTCGAGGAAGGAGACCGAGTCCCGTCTGTGCACTGTGCATCGAGGTCCGTACTCATGCATAAATATGACGATCTCAAGTTTGGGTCAGGAGACCAGCAGCTAGTCCATGCATTGTGGTCCATACTTGGACGTCCAAACGAAGCTCTAAGGTTCACACTTAACAGTGACAGTTACAGCAATGTCCTCCCATATTGGTGACAATTGTCGTTACTCTAGTTAAGATAGTTAAAGGGTTGTCAAGGGTTCAAAAAATAATTGCTTCTCCCATAAACCATGCCATACCGGTCTACTGGTTGTGTTTGGTCCTGCAGCTCAGCCCCACTCCCTTTCATATAGCAGAGCTGCAATTCCAGATTCACATCTGTAGATGGGAATGGTACTGTTTTTTTGGGGGGGGAAGAAGTCATCCAGGTTTTTCAAATCCAGGTACAACCACTTCTTTACAACATTTTCATACTTCTATAAGTGTCAATCAGAACCCCTGAAACTTAGTACCACTAACTTCCAGCCACAAAACACCATTAAGTGCCTACTAGTTTGCCCAAACAAATGCCAACACCTGTCACGGGAAGCCTAGGTGGGCAAGAGCTAATAACCCGGGCCCCTGCAATTTCCCTCAGACTAGGGAAATCCTGACTGACCCTCTACCTAGAGTTTACACTGATGGTGTGCATGTCTAGGCCTCCACCCTATCTCCTGTTTCAACCCTAGGCTGAAACCACCACCCAGTGAAGAGTTAATACACCAATACCCACAGTTAGCACAGACAAGGATAACGGAAAATATACACCACGCCGCAGTCACTCACTCAGGAATACACTATAAATGCGCAGGGCAAAACAAATACAAATATAGGAAGGAGTAAATAAGACAAAGGGAAATACACCACCAGCAACGATACTCCAACTACTTAGCTCACCACTCCAGACCGAGATAACCAAGTACTAGACAGAAGCTATAATCAGAGACGCCCAATGTTCAGGAGAACTATTTAAAGGCAGTGGGCATGGCCCAGCTTCCAGTCCGAGCACCAGCTAAATTAACCCCGGACCAGCTAGATAAAATCTAGCCGACGCCACTGAGCACATAGTGGACAAAAGCGGAATTACCGCTGTCGAACGCCCTGGTATGAACAGCGTCCGACATGACATTACCCCGCCTTCTACGAAGGACCCCAGGGCCCTCACGGCTTATAGGACCCGGCTTGTCCGGATGACGGCGGTGAAACATACTGACCAGCCGGTCCGCATGAACGTTCGAGGCTGGCACCCAGGACCTTTCCTCAGGCCCATAACCACGCCAGTGTACCAAGTACTGTAAAGTGCGGCGCACTACACGAGAGTCGACCACCTTGGAGACTTCGAATTCCAAATTACCATCCACCAAGACTGGAGAAGGCATAGGTGTCGTGTCCACAAGACCCACCGTCTTTTTTAGCAACGATCTGTGGAACGCGTTGTGTATCTTATACACCGTAGGAAGCTCCAATCGGTACGCTACAGGGTTAATGACGGCGGCGACCCTAAATGGACCAATAAACCGTGGACCCAATTTAAGGGATGGTATTTTGAGTCTTATGTTTTTTGTGGATAACCACACCCAGTCATCCACACTCAGGTCCGGACCTGGCACACGCCTACTGTCAGCCACACGTTTGTACCTAGCACCCACACTCAGCAAGCGCTGTTTAACTCTCCTCCAGACTGATGACAATTGTGCTCTTAACTGATCCTCCTCCGGAACGCCGGAAGAGCCCCTCTGACTCAAAGTACAAAATTGAGGATGTAGCCCGTAAACACAAAAAAACGGAGACTCCCCAGACGACTCCTAGCGGTGATTATTGATGGCAAACTCAGCCAAAGGAAGGAAAGTTGACCACTCCTCCTGGTTATCAGAGACAAAGCAGCTGTTCCAAATTTTGGTTCATACGCTCGGTCTGACCATTTGACTGAGGATGAAACGCCGAAGAATGAGACAACTTGATCCCCAGCCGTGAGCAAAATGCTTTCCAAAATTTTGCCACAAACTGAGTACCCCTATCAGACATGATGTCAGACGGAACCCCATGAAGTCTGACCACCTCCTGCACAAATACCTGAGCTAGAGTCTTAGCATTAGGCAACGAAGGCAAAGACACAAAGTGCGACATTTTTGAAAACCGATCAACAATCACCAAGATGACCATGTTCCCAGCTGAGGAGGGCAAATCAGTGATGAAATCCATGGAGATTTCCGTCCATGGCTTACTAGGTACCTCGAGAGGAAGTAGTGTGCCAACAGGACGGGAACGGGGCATCTTAGCCCTAGCGCACGTGGTACAAGCTGACATGTATGAGACCACGTCCTGTCGGATCTTGGGCCACCAAAACCGACGTGACACCAACTCCAAGGTACCTCTAACCCCTGGGTGGCCAGCCAGGACAGCATCATGATGCTCCGCCAAAACCTTTAAGCGGAGATGAAGCGGTACAAAAGATTTGTTGACTGGAAGCTCAGATGGTACCTCCTCCTGAGCCTCGGCAATCTCAGCCTCAACCTCGGTAGTGAGAGCCGAAACCACAACACCCTTTTGGAGGATGGGTACTGGATCCTCCCAAGGCTCTCCTCCCGGAAAACACCTGGACAGAGCATCCGCCTTAGTGTTTTTAGACCCCGGTCTGTAAGTGACAACAAAGTTGAACCGCGTGAAAAACAATGCCCAGCAAGCCTGCCTGGGAGACAGACGCTTGGCAGACTCCAAATAAAGCAAATTCTTATGATCGGTAATAACGGTAACCTGATGAACCGACCCCTCCAAGAAGTGTCGCCATTCCTCAAAGGCCAACTTGATTGCCAACAACTCCGTTGCCGATATCGTAGTTACGTTCGGCGGGCGACAGTTTCTTGGAAAAATAGGCGCATGGACGCAAATCACTCAAAGATGAGCCTTGTGATAGTACCGCCCCCACACCAACCTCAGACGCATCGACTTCCACAACAAAAGGTTTTGATTCGTCTGGCTGCACAAGAATGGGGGCTGAAACAAAACTGTTCTTAAGAAATTCAAATGCGCGCACAGCAGCCTCAGGCCAAACGGAGAAATTGGTACCCTTTTTAGTCATGTCAGTTAGCGGTTTAGCAATGATGGAAAAATCCTTGATACATTTCCTATAGTAGTTAGAAAACCCAAGGAACCGCTGAAGTGCTTTTAGGTTATCAGGCCGTTCCCAATGCAGCACCGCTTGCACCTTAGCAGCGTTCATTTTAAACCAGAAGCAGACACAATATAACCCAAGAAAGGCAACTCTTGAACAGAGAATACACATTTCTCAAGTTTAGCATACAGCTTATTCTCTCTGAGAAGCTGTAACACCTGCCTGACATGATCTAAATGAGTATCACGGTCGCAAGAATATATGAGAATGTCATCTAGGTACACGATAACGAATTTCCCCAAAACATGCGAGAACACATCATTAATGAAATGTTGGAACACTGCAGGTGCGTTAGTCAACCCAAAAGGCATCACCACATTTTCAAAATGACCCTCAGGGGTATTAAAAGCCGTCTTCCACTCATCACCTTGACGGACTCTTATGAGGTTGAACGCCACCCTGAGGTCAAGCTTGGTAAACCACTTAGCACCTGCCACCTGATTGAACAAATCCGGTATCAATGGCATAGGGTATGGATCACGAACCGTAATCTGGTTCAACTCCCTGAAATCCAGACACGGGCGTAATCCGCCATCTTTCTTCTTCACGAAGAAGAACCCCGCTGCCACAGGCGAGGATGAAGGCCTGATGTGCCCTTTGCTCAAACTTTCAGCAATGTAATCCTTTAACGCCTGTCTCTCCGGACTGGAGATGTTAAACATCCTTGCTTTAGGCAGTTTGGCCCCTGGTTTAAACTGATAGTACAGTCATAGGGACGATGTGGTGACAACTCTGAACAACCCTTCTCAGAGAACACATCCACAAAATCCAGAAGTGACTCCGGAACGCTTGAAGTCACCGCAGCCACACATGTGGCCAGGCAATTCTCCTGGCAGAACTCGCTCCACTTAATTATGTCCTGAGTTTTCCAGTCAATTACCGGGTTGTGCATAGTCAACCATGGAAAACCCCAAACCACCTGTGCAGGAAGATTCCTGAGCACCTTACATGTAACCTGCTCGGAATGTAGATCCCCAATGTGGAGTTTAACCTCAGCCACAAACTCAGTAATCTCCCCCTGTGAGAGAGGAGCAGCATTGATGGTGACCACCCGGATAGGATGAGGCAGTTTTTCAATCCTAAAACCTGCTGAGCGCACAAACTGCTCATCAATGAGATTTGTGGCAGAACCACTATCCACAAAAACAGTAATTGGCAGCTCACTGCCAGCGATAAAAACCTTAGCAGGGAGCATGCATTGAGAAACCACCATGGAGGATATACATAAGCTCAGATTGGCCTCCTCCACAGCCTCTGAGCTTAGAAGTTTTCCGCCGTTGCGTTTTTCTTAGACAGCAGAGGACAGATATTAATAAAATGACCAGTTTTACTGCAGTAAAAACAGGCTTCCTGCTTCCTGAGCACAGGAGCTCGGCGCTTATCATGTGACACCCCTGCGATTTGCATAGGTTCCGTGGGCTCACCTGCAGCAACCTCACGTGAACCTAAACCCTCTCCCATAGGCGGTGTCTCATGCTCCCCCTGACGCAAACGGCAATCAATGCGGACAACCAGACTCATAGCGGAATCTAGAGTAGCAGGAGTCTCGTACATCAGAAGGGCTTTTTTAACCCTTCCAGAAACCCCATGAATAAACTGACTCCGCATCGCTGGATCATTCCACTGTGTGTCGATCGCCCAGCGACGAAATTCAGAACAGTAATCCTCTGCAACTCGCTCCCCCTGGCGAATAGTGCGTATCTTAGATTCTGCTAGAGCCATTCTGTCAGGCTCATCGTAAATGTTTCCAAGAAAGGAAAAAAATCTCTCCACAGAGTCAAATGCAGCAGAATCAGATGGCAAAGAAAACGCCCATGCTTGGGGATCCCCGCTTAACAAAGACAACACCAGGCCCACACGCTGAGCCTCAGTACCCGAGGAGACCGGGCGCATACGGAAATATAGTTTGCAAGCTTCACGAAAAGAAACAAATTTACTGCGTTCCCCAGCAAACTTTTCAGGCAGAGGAAACTTAGGCTCAGCAACTCTACCTGTCGTTCCAGCTTGCACATTAGACACTGCTAGTCCCTGTTTCTGCACTGCCCCCCTCAACTCAGTGACCTGTAGGGACAGCGCCTCCAACTGGCGGGTTATGGAAGTCATGGGATCCATGACAAAACAAAAAAAAAGGAAACCCCTTTTTTTTTTTATATATGGCCGATTATAATGTCACGGGAAGCCTAGGTGGGTAAGAGCTAATAACCTGGGCCCCTGCAATTTCCCCTCAGACTAGGGAAATCCTGACTGACCCTCTACCTAGAGTTTACACTGATGGTGTGCATGTCTAGGCCTCCACCCTCACCCAATCTCCTGTTTCAACCCTAGGCTGAAACCACCACCCCACCACCCAGTGAAGAGTTAATACACCAATACCAACAGTTAGCACAGACAAGGATAATGGAAAATATACACCACGCGGCAGTCACTCAGGAATACACTATAAATGCGCAGGGCAAAACAAATACAAATATAGGAAGGAGTAAATAAGACAAAGGGAAATACACCACCAGCAACGATACTCCAACTACTTAGCTCAACACTCCAGACCGAGATAACCAAGCACTAGACAGAAGCTATAATTGGCGACGCCCAATGTTCAGAAGAACTATTTAAAGGCAGTTGGCATGGCCCAGCTTCCAGTCCGAGCACCAGCTAAATTAACCCCGGACCAGCTAGATAAAATCTAGCCGACGCCACTGAGCACATAGTGGACAAAAGCGGAATTACCGCTGTCTGTCGTACGCCCTGGTATGAACAGCGTCCGACATGACAACACCAGAGCCCGTATAGCACAAAGACTATGGTATGTGACTTAAGTTGTACCACTCCGCCACAGCTCAGAGAGTGATGGGTAGGTTAACTGATTTAGAAAGCATCTGTGGTGACACATCATTTGGGAATTGCAGACCCCGCCTAAATTGTCACTGCTCCGCCCAATTCTATATAGTGTGCCAGTTGACAAAAATGTAGGAAAATGAGTTAATTATATTAAACAATGTATTACTAATATTTAAGTGCAATTCATTAGATACTTTACTCCTTTTGTGCCATCTCACTACTGCATACATGCCAACTGGCCCGAATTTGTTGAGATGGTCCCGCTACAACTGGTTGTGTCCAAGTTGGATTGGATGAAACCGTGTGTACAGCCAAATGTGGCATGTCATTAAAGGTGCACTCACATGTATCGGCCATATTGTGGTCCTTGTCAATTGGCATATAAAGCACATGGTTTTACAATTAGCGGTTTTAACCCTTTTCTGACACTTGCTGTACTTGTTGGGTGTATGGATCTTCATACGTGGCAGATGCAGACTGTTAAAGAGCTGGCATCTGCCTCCAACAGCACTGACTGGAGATGGCACCGATGCTCTTTAACCATTTAAGTGTCACTGTCAATCACTTGGTTTGGTTGCCAGCACAAAGACATCCATTGCCCCCTTACCTCAACATAATTGCACATTGCAAAGGCACTGAAGGTCCCCATTGCCAGCATCATGGTCTTTTCTTGAAGCTCAGCTACAGACTGGACTTTACAGAAAATCGGCATTTTTGCTATATGATGCAATACTGAAGTATATAGAACAAGTGATTAAAAATAATAATAATAATTTTTATTTATATAGCGCCAACATATTTCGCAGCACTTTACAATTAAGCGGGGACATGTACAGACAAATTCAATACAAGTTAAGACAATTTAAACAGTGACATTAGGGGTGAGGTCCCTGCTCGCAAGCTTACAATCTACAAGGAAATGGGGGGGACACAATAGGTGAAAAGTACTTGTTATTTCAGGTCTGGCAATTATAATAAATAGGGATTTTCATATAAAGCTGCATGATCTGCAAAATAGAAGCATCCTACGAGAAAGAAAAGAAAAACATTTTTTTTTTTTTACTGGGTAAAAAGAATTAAGAAAGTAAGCATATTTTGTAACATCATGTCCACAAAAGTCCAATCAACATCTAAAAATATTTAATCCATATGGGAAACATTTTAAAGCAAAAATAATCAAAATGCCAGAATTTTTGTTATCATTTTAGATTGCTTGTTATTGCGTTTTTTTTGGTAGCAGTGCAATCAAAATATCTGAAAAGATCTGAAAAATCACGTTCCAAAGTCATGCAATGAATGCAGTAAAAAGGAATCCCAAGAATTGATAACGTAATTGCATTTTTGTTTAATATTTCAGTGATGTCATACAAAAGTATAACTCTTCTTGCAAAAAAATAAAATAAATCCCACATACAACTACGTTGATGCTAAAATAATAATGATAAAATATGGCTTTTGAAAGAAATGTACAAGTCCCCTCTATAATGTAAAGTGCTGCGAAATATGTTGGCGCTATATAAATAAAAATGATTATTATAAAAGTGCAATATTAAATACAATAAATCTCCCAATCTTTAAATGGGTATTCCCATCTTCAAGATCCTCTCCCATGTAGTAGGTGTAATAATAATAATATTAGCAGATACCTTCAATTAGAAATGTAGCATAGTTCTTCTGATTCTCTGTGTCGCTTACCCCATGTGCAGGGCATTTCGCTTTTTTAATTACCGTAGCTTTATCAGTGCTTGCTGTGAAACGTGGTCGTTTTGTGGTAAATCCACGTGTTTTCACGTTACATGCAAAAGCGGCATAATTAACTTGTCGCTTTTAATGTTTTATCTCAGACACTCTACATTAGCGTGTATTGCCGTAAGTGAAACTTATTAAAACTGTCAATTTTTATAAAATTGTTATGGTTTTGTAACAAATCCTGACATTTACCACAGCCAGGTACTCCAATGTTTTGTAGAATTACCAAAAGTTTTCAGAGTAAATCTCTTGACAACAGGCAGCACAATGTCTGTACGCCATAGCAACCAATCAGACCTCATCTTTTGTTTTCTAAGTAGCACTGGAAAAATGAAACAAGGGTTCTGATTGGCATAGCCAGTTTCGGAGGCAGCTCTGACACACGAGGCCTAGTATGTGTGGTTATAACAGTATATATGTCTTGTAATTGTCACTGGGTTCCATAGTATAGGTTATGTGAATATATTGTATTTTTTCACAGAAAAAGAAGTAAAAAAAAAGCACTTTTGTGATAACAACATAAAAAATACAGTTAAATGACAACAACGCGTGAATACACGCTTATAACCTTTTACATATGAGGAATGCACTACCTGTTGGCAGTAGCTACTTGGAGACTGCCGGAAGGACGCGTTATCAAAAATTATTTCACTGTTATTGCCAACAATTGGCTGCTACACTCATGGGGTTCATAAAACAGAAACAGAGGGCACTCCAGTGACTGGCACCTGTTATAAACTTTGGAGGGTGCTTTTCAGACCATACTAGTGCCATATGACATGACCTTCCCCATCTGGAGGTGCTGCGGATGTTGCATCCATTGGCCACTTGATAGGACTTGTACACAGGGCTGCCACCAGGAATTTCAGGGCCCCATACTGGCAAAATATTCGGGCTCCCTGGAGACTGCGCCCATGCTCCACCCCGTGAACTGGCCTTAATAATTATCCCATATGTTGTGTAATAGGGTAGGGAATAAGTGTTGTAAGGTTACTTGAATATGCCCTTTAAGACCGGGAACTACTGTAAGGCAGGCCGGCAACAATCAGTAGGGCTGAGCTTAGTAGTTTGCAGACAGCCGGGCCTCCAACTTCACACTGCTCGAGCAGGGAGGGGGCACAAAAAAAATAGTGGGTGGGTGAGGGGGTGGACGTATGCATCTCATCACTTTCGAGCCCTGATCTCCTTCATAATATGAGCCCGAAAGGGCCTGGGACGCGCCATCATCTTAGGAACAGAAGGCGGGCCAGCAGCGCCTGACCTCACACCCAACTGTGACCCTCTGTTGCGGCCATACAATGTAAGTAGCTGGGGCTTAATAAAGCCATAGCTCCCGACCATCCCGGATCCCCAGGACTGTCCCGCTTTGAGGGCTCAGTCCCGCCAACCTAGCACGTCATTGCTTTGACCCGGCTTCTATACTCACTTCTCCAAGGTCTTCATCGCTCTTGTAGCTCCTCATCCAAGGCAGGGCACTTCTCTCTGCTTAAATTTTATTGATTCACTTCACGTCCTCACATCTTTATATTCACAGGCGGCAGCTCTATCTATGAGCTGCAGCTCAATGAGTCACATAGGAGAATTTGGTCATATTGACTTCTATTGCAGGCAGTGAACCCAGCAGATTATACATGCACATTGTATACAGCAGTGTATTTCTTTGCACTTGTATACTGAGGTGAAACTTTTTTTGTTCCTATAAAACTAATAAAAAGGAATTATAAAAATGTAGTTCTTTCTTTTTGTGTGAGTCTCCCCTGGTCTCGAACCCCCAACCCTCAATGCTACAAGCTCTGGTGATGTAATTTTTATTCTAGAGGGAAGATAATATTCTTTCTTTTGCTATCAAACTTGCTAAAAATTATGAAAAACACTTAAAATAGTAATTTTGAACGCACTTTAGAAAAAAAAAAAAAAAAACATCACAAATCAAATAACATGGACATTTTTGGTGTCCCTGTAATCGTAACAATCTGCACAACACAGTGATCAGATTATTTATGGGGAACAATAAATGGCAGAAAAAAAATAGCATGATTGATATTTTTTCTCGATTAAACCCATACTAAAATTATATAAAATTTAATGCTGAAGCAGTGTTCACACGTAGCATATGTGCTGCATTATTTCTACCACTTTTTTCCTGCAGGTGTCTGCACCACACGACGCAATAACAATTTTCTCTGATTATTGCGTGTTTGCTGTGTTTCTTTTATGCAGTTCCTTTAATTTGATGCAATTTTGGTGCAAATATGAAGCAGACTTTTTAACACTTTTTTAAAGTACAGAAAAGCTTTAATTTTGCACTTAAAAATGCAATGGGATTTTTTTCATGTTTTTTTTTTTACTTTTAGAAGAAGCCTCTAGAGAAAAAACGCAGGGTTCAGCAGCGTCTTTAGATACACTGAGGGCAGAGATTTCTTGGAATCACATCCACTTTGCTTAGACATTTAGACTGTGTTCACATGTAGCATAAATTCTGCTATTTTTTTTTGCTCAGAAATTCTGCTGTGTTTAATTGTCCAAGCAAAGTGGATGTGATTTCATGAAAACTGCACCCCCTGTGGTCCTGTGGCGTATCTAGGGGGGGGCAGCCGGGGCATGTGCCCTGGGCGCAGCCGGCAGGGGGGCGCAGTCAGGCCGCCTAAAGCGGCGGTCCGCAGTGTCTCCCCCAGCGGCTGCTTTCTGCTGCCCCCCGGACTGGGAGTCAGCTGTTCTCTGTGCCGACTGTCAAGCTGACAGCCGGCACAGAGAAGCTGCAGTGCGCCGGCTCCCAGTGTTCAATTGTACTGCATCTGAGATGCGAGTACAATTAAAGCTCTGACTGCCGGGTCAGAGCGACGCCAGCAGCGTGATCAGGTCATGTGATCACGCTGCTGATGTCACTCGCCCGCGCTGCAGAGCAGAGTCAGAGACGCAGATCGGTGGTAAGTGCTCCAGTGGAGCTGAAGACACCGAAGGTGCAGGGGGGAGAGTTAATGTGAGTGGGAATGGGGGGGATTTATTGTGGGGGGGGAGATTTAATGTGAGTGGGGATGGGGGATTTATTGTGGGGAAGGGATTTAATGTGAGGGGAGATGGGGGGATTTATTGTGGGGAAAAGATTTAATGTGAGGGGAGATGGGGGGATTTATTGTGTGTGGAGAACTGGAGTGGAGATGGGTAATTGAATGTGTGGGGGGATTGAATGTGTGTGGGGGGAGATTTGTCATGGGGATGGGGGCATTTAATGTGTGGGGGAGATTTGGAGTGGGGATGGGGGATTTAATGTGTGGGGGGGAATTTGGAGTGAGGATGGGGGATTTAATGTGTGGGGTGATATTTGGAGTGGACATCGGGTTATTTATTGAGTGTGGGGAGATTTGTAGTGGGGATGGGGGGGATTTAATGTGTGGGGGAGATTGGAGGACACAAAATGAAGAGCAAAGGGGGAGATGGGGGCCAGTATGAGGAAACAATACGGGGGAATGGGGGCATGTATGAGGAAACAGTTACGGGGGGCATGTATGAGGAATCAGTACTGGGGAATGGGGGGCATGTATGAGGAATCAGTACTGGGGAATGGGGGGCATGTATGAGGAATCAGTACTGGGGAATAGGGGGCATATATGAGGAAACAGTATAGGGGGATGGGTGCAGACAGTATGGGGAGCAAACAGGGATTGTATGCAGACAGTATGAGTAGCGATGTGAAAAATGTATGTGGACAGAGTACGGGGAGTGAGGATGTTGGGATGTGTACATGCGTAGCATGAGGACAGTGTAAGGGTACAGGAGGGGACAGTATACCAAGGAGGGGGAGTGTGATGAGAGAGTACAGTATAAATACTGGGCCCTATAGGGGGGACACAGTGTGAGAGGTCAGTGTGAAGAGGGGTCCGGTATAGAAAGGGGAGGTCAGTGTAAAGAGCATGTACCATAAGAGGGACAATGTGGGGGTCATGTTTTATGCCGACAATATAGTGAGGGGCAATTTTTTATTTGGGAGCATGATAACTTCTATCTTTAAGGCATCATGTGGAGATTTTCTACAAAAGAGCGGAGAAGAAGGAAGTCCGCAGAGACGAGCTGTGGATGAGAAAACGCATCATGGGGTCTGGACAAGATGAAGAAAAGAAGGAGAACGACTCCAGAGATGACGTCATCTATAAGGTACCTGGATGTAAATGTTATGTGTGATGCTAACTAACTCTCATGTTTTATTTATGTTAGGAGCATTAAAGGGGATGTCCAGGTTTGTAATGAGTCTGCAGTTATTCTTTGTGACTGCAGACTTCTGAGTTCACACAGTGCGTCCTGCACACTGTCAGGATTCTCTCGTGCCGGCGATTTACATACATGCAGTCACGTGCTGACTAGACATGTGTGGCCTCATTCAATGAAAATAAACTGACTGAGGCCGGGCACGTCTAGTCGGAATGTGGTCAGAGGTATACAAATCACATACTTGTGCTGACATGACTGTCCACCGGCAAGGGAGAATCCTAAAAGTGTGCAGTGCATTCGTTGAGAGAATTCAGAAGCCTGTGGTGTCAGGATTCAGCTCTGCAGGTTCCAGTAGTCGTCACATGGACACGTCACTCATATGCGACTTTCATACTTATGGTCCTGTGACAACGAGCTTCTCTTCTGATTCTCTCAGTTTTTCACTGAACATTGAGAGCGTTAGAGAGAGGCTCGTCGGTACATGACTAAGTGTGCAAATCGCATATGTCCTGGGGGGTGCCAAACGGAATTCTTGCCTCGGGTGCCAGAAACCCTAGATACACCTCTGCTGTGGTCTAAAGACGCTGCTGAACTGTGCGATATGGTGCTTGTTTTTTTCTCTGGAGGGTTCTCTGTGGAGCCTAAAAAAGTGCATGTGAAATACTGCAGTTACTTTTTTAAGTGAAGAATCAAAGCTTTTCTGTACTATAAAAAAAAAACACACATTGAAAATGCGGCTTCGCATCTGCACTAAAAATGCATGAAATAAGGGGAAAAAGTGTAAAAAAAATACAGCAATAATCAGAGAATATTGTTATTCTGTAGTTTGGTGCGGACATCTTCAGAAAACAAAAAACAGTATTTATGCAAAGTGTGAACATGGTCCTCACAGAGACACAAAAAAGCAAACAAAAAAAACACCAGATGTGAAGATATAATGAAGAAACATAGAGATGAGAAAGTTCTGGCGGCTGTGACTATGAATGAAGGAACAAAAAATAAATTCACAGATCCTAACTACAGATGAGCGGGACACACTGATGACGTTACGCTGCCCTGCGTGATCAATAGTAGTCCATGGGACGCCAGAAGGGAAAACATTTCCATTCTCCCATCCATCCGCCACTGATCTGGAAGCTGGACCGAAGACCCCTGTATTTATCAACTTATCTCTAGTCCCAACTGTTCCGGATTTGGGTCTACACCTTGCAGTCTCGAGCATCTGCTGGATTTCACACACTGCCAGTGCCCCTCTGACATCTCCTCCTGCCAATGTAGAAAATAATGGTAAATGGGCGTGGATTGGGGTGTGGACAAAATATGCCAAAGCGCACCGCATCATTTGTCCATATTTCTATTCTTCAAAAGTTGTGAGGTATGATAAAGCCAAGTAATTAGCCCGGACCCCATGCAGTCTAGTAGGTCGTTTTACAGTGGCTCGGCTGTGCTGCGTGTCTCACCCAGTTCGGGCCCCATACACCAGTAATGTCCTAATGGTGGACCTGCTTGTACACCTGTTCCATTAATTAAAATAGCGGCCTGTGTAAACGTAACCTTACACAGGCAGCTTTTGAGATGGTCACATCCATGGCATTATACGCCCATGTATACAACCACTTTCCCCTTATTAAGGAACATGGATGTCTTTTGGATCAATGCCATTCTAAAACTACGGCTAGGGTCACACCACCATATTTTCTCTCACCCGAGAATCGGACCAAATTATCACACTCTGATCAAAGTATGAATTTCTCAGATGAGAAGATAGGAAAAACATTTCTCCATTCTGTCTGTGAAAAGCGGACATCTGAATGCAGTCTGATTTTTTTTTTAACTACCCACTGACTTGCATGGCCGAGAGTGATCTGAATATCGAATGCAAATTGTGAATTTCCTTGGACTGAAGAAAAAAAAAAAATCAGCCACGTGCTCTATAGAATAACATTGGTCCTAGGGCGATTCAATGTTTTGTCCGATCGCACTCGTACCAAAAATTTGGACGAGCTCTAATATTCTTTACGGCTTAGCGCTCATTCGTAAGTCAGTAATTTTCTCAAATGAGAAAATCGTTCCAAGATTCATCAGTGTTTTTTTTTTTTTTAATCAGTTTCAATAAAATTTGTTCAATGTGTCAATTTGTAGCATCAGCGTTTGGTCAAAGTTTCAGCAGTTTTTCTCGGAGTAACAAAAAAAAAAAAGATATCTATATTTTCTTATTTAGCAGTCTGTGAAAAAAAAGATAGCACAGATGGCAACTGAGTGCGATTTGATTTTATCATGGACCCATAGACTTACATTGCCAATTTTGATCAAGATCGGACATATATCCATGATTTTGCATGGACCACTTGGTCTGCCAAAAATCAGAGACATGTGAACAGCCCAATAGACTTTCATAGGTACAAGTGCTATCATGGAAACTACAGATAGCACTCGCATGAGAAAAACTGATGTATGACCGAGCCCTTACCTTATTCAGGAGGCTGGATGAACAAAACATGGCATGGAAGTCATTGTGAGACACCAAAGGAACTCATGCTTCCATGACGTATGCTGATTTCCAAAACTATGTTTTTTTTTTAGTAATGAAAATGCTTGATATAGAAAAACCACCAAACTTTGGGGAAACTCACTCAGGACATAATAGTACCTGCACAGGCTGGTTAATGAATTGCTGCACATGTGTGGTCACAGGTGTCTATTAGTCATGGTGGAGAATTATGCTTCCTCCATATTCCTGGCATGACATCAGGTAGACGAGAGGTATGGACTTGGAGCGTGTTATGGGTGTACAGCGCCGTGGAATATGTTGGTGCTATATAAATAAGGCAGGGTTCAGATGGCTGGATTTCATGGTCCGTATCTGGACCACAATGCAATGACTGACCTTGGGTCCTCAGACCCAAGCTTCCAGCTTCATAGGCATAAGCAAGGCAGGAAATTGGGGTCAGGAAACCTGTGGACAATCTGTACATCCTGGTACAAAAATGGCTGTCTGAAAACGGCCTAACGGGATGCAAAAAATTGAAACATTGCTGGTAGAGGCACGAAAATGAAACTGATATATTTATAAGATAAAGCTTTTTGTATTTGATTTTAGGAGGCGTGCATTGGTATTTTCATCACGGGTCTTCTCTGTGGTCATGCAGGAGTTAATTGCTGGACTTGAAAAGTTTAATTTTGCATTTGAAAAGGATGTGGAAGGTCAACGGGGGTCCCAAATCTTGCCCTTCCAAGGCATGGACAGTAAGTCTGATTTACAGCGTCCCGAAGGGTCTGAGGACAATAATGCAGGATGCTCATGACATATGTGATGCATTATTAATCTAGAGAAGGTTTGCAAGGGGTTAATTTGGTACAAGGCTGAGAAATCCAGTTTGGTGGTAAATTGCTTGATAAATATAAACTGCTTCTAACTTGTGACAGGGCAGAAAATCTGGGTTCTGAGATCTCAGCTGTCACATGTGCGCTGCTTAGGAAGCCAAAGCACACACACAGTGGTGTATAGGTTCATACACATTATTGCGTGTCGGCACTAATACCGGAGCAGAGTCAGAGGCGTAAGTATAGTCCTATGGGTCCTAGGACAAAATTCAGATCCAATAAAGATATGTGCTGTCCCACCCCAAGAAAAAATATACAGATAAACAGAAGTAATGCTTCTAAGCGCTCGTGCACATGACCGTAAAAATAAACGAGTCATTTTAACGGATAGCACTCCTCTCCATGTTATTCTTTGAAGCCGTGCACATGTACGATTTTTTTGCCGCATGCACGAGTTGTATATGATTATTGGATCATTCATATCTATGGGTCTGTGCAAAAATCGGACTGCACTTGGATGACATCCGGATGCGGTCCGATTTTCACAGACTGAAAAAATGGAGATTTTTTTTCTTCTTCTCCGTATCCGAGAAAATCAGATCACACTGAGCGTGTGATTAGCATAATCAGACTGATTTCTCTTTTCACATTACAGAACATCAGTTATGTGACCCTAGCCTAAATAGCAGTAATATAGTTACCAAAAAAATAAATATTAGGACCGTACTATTTACTGAATAAACTGTCAAACCATAGCGCTAAAACTAAAATTACCACCACTGACCGATACACTGGTAAATCCAGTGATCAACGTTGACTTCTCCAGTTGAAGTCTTTAATTTTCGCTTTTCTTCTTCATCTGGCACAGACCGCTATAACATCTTTCAGCCATGACTCGTCTCTGCAGAAAGAACACACAGACATCTGTGGCTAATCATTTCTAGAGCACCACCCCACTTTTTCCTCCAATTCTACACTGGGTCAGATGTAGAAGAAAAGTGCCATAGTACCGAGCTGATGCCCTGCACGATAACAGTACCTCCCTTTTGATCACCTTACAGCAAGTGTCCTCAAAAATTAAATATCGTACATAAGTTATGTCTACCTTTATGATTTACAGTAAAAATGTCACCCACTGTGGCCCCCCTATATTATTAATGCATATGTCCCCTTTTTGACCTCCCACTGTTGAAATGTCCGTTTCTGAGACCAAATACAACAGTAATGCCCCCTCCCCAGTGATAGTCGTACTGTAATAATTTACACCTTTTCTGCCCCCATACAATATCTGTATCTAACTCTTATGCCTCAATACAATTGGAAAGCCCCACATTGCGGCTCCATAAATTAAAGGGAACCTGTCGTCATGAAAATGTAGTCCAGTCTGCCGGAACCAAGTTTATAGAGCAGTGGGAGCGAGGTAGTTTGATATGTAGTTTTGTGAGGGAAGATTCAGTATAACCTGTGTTTTCGTCATATAAATCTCTGCTCTTTCTGGAATTTTTGGTCCAGTGGGCGGTCCTATCAGTGTACATATATAGATAGCTGTCAATCAGTGATAGGACCACCCACTGGACTGAAAATCCCCAAAAGAGCAAACTTTGAAATTATGAAAATACAGGATATACTTAATGCTCTACCATTGCTCTATAACATGGTGCCGACAGATTGGACTGTATTTTTATGGTTACAGGTTCCCTTTTATTAATATTTATGGCCACCCATGGGTAATATTATTAATGTCCCCCTTGGTGAAATAATATTGCCCCCATACAATAATATCACACAAATTGGCCCTATACAATAATAATGTCCCACAGTTGACCAAAACACAGTAGTTATGTTCCCCAATTGGCTTTACTTAGTAATAATGTCTCCCAATTGGCAATGTACAATAATGTCCCAAGTTTGAGCTCTCTTCACAAAGACATAAAATTTAAAAAAAAAAAAAAAAAGATTATTTTTGGCTGTCCTCGCTCCCACGACAAGATGCGTACTCTTCCTCCTCCATAGCTGACACACGTGAATGAAGCTGTGCAATGCAGTGACATCATGCGCTGACTGCGGTGGGCATACCAACATCAGCAGCTGGCCTCTGATAGGTCGGTGGCATGTGTAGGTATGGCGGTGCAGGGAGCCAGTGGCTCTGTTCTTCAAATACAATGCAAAAATGCAGATCCATTTGAAAATAGTGCTCGTATTGATAGGTTCCCATCTCCACTGAGCTGATAGTACTGGGCTGCGATCATTACACCTCTGAGCATCAAGTCTTTTAGAAGACAAAATAAGCAACCTTTTTGCAAACCCTATAGACAGTCATGTCATGAATAAATGGTTATAGTCCTGTAGGAGGATCGCTTTGCGCTATGTGTAACAACTACTTTCTTCCCTATGTATTGTGCAGAGTCTGGAGCAGCTGTGTGTGACTTCTTCATACAGGGCATATGCAAGAAAGGTAATACAATCTATATACAGTTGTGTGAAAAAGTGTTTGCCCCCTTCCTAATTTCCTATTCTTTTGAATATTTGTCACACTTAAATGTTACAGGTCACCAAACAAATGTAAATATTAGACAAAGATAAAACAAGTAATCACAAAATGCAGTTTTTAAATAAAGGTCTTTATTATGGGAAAAAGAAATCCAAACCTACAGGGCCCTGTGTGAAAGTGATTGCCCCTAAACCTAATATCTGGTTGTCAACCCCTTTGCAGAACTATCAAGTGCAATCAAGCGTTTCGATAACTGGCAATGTATCTTTTACAACGCTCTGGAGGAATTTTGGTTCACTCATCTTTGCAGAATTGTTGTAATTCAGTCACATTGGAGGGTTTCCTAGCTTAAACTGCCTTTTTAAGGTCATGCCACAGCATCTCAATCAGATTAAGGTCAGGACTTTGACTAGGCCACTCCAAAGTCTTAATTTTGTTTTTCTTAAGCCATTCAGAAGTGGATTTGCTGGTGTGTTTTGGGATCATTATTCCGTTGCACAACCCAAGTGTGCTTCAGCTTGAGGTTACAGATGGTCGAACATTCTCCTTCAGAATTTTTTGTTACACAGCAGAATTCATGGTTCCACTTACCACAGCAAGTCTTCCAGGTCCTGAAGCAGCAAAACAGCCTCAGACCATCACAGTACCACCACAATATTTTACTGTTGGTATGATGTTTTTTTGTCTGAAATGCTGTATTATGTCTGTGCCAGATGTAATGGGACATATACCTTCCATAAAGTGCAACTTTTGTCTCATCAGTCTACAGAGTATTCTCCCAAAGGTCTTGGGGATCATCAAGATGATTTCTGGCAAAACTGAGGCAAGCCTTTTATGCTCTTATTCTTCAGCAGTGATTTTCGTTTTGGAACTCTGCCATGCAGGCCATTTTTGCTCAGTCTCTTTCTTATGGTGGCTACTAATTTCAAAAAACTGACTGTCACATCCAAACATAGACTAAGTGTGAACAGGTGCTGAACCTAGAGTCACCAACTCGTATACAGTCAAATAAATAAGGCAGCACACTGCGGCGTGCAAACATTAAACATGAAATTTGAACTGCTTTAGAAACATGAAAAAATGAGAGCATTGAGCGCATAAATTGGCCAATTCATGTGTACCTGGTAGCCACATTAAGGCATCTCTCGTATACCAGGTCCTAGACTTTCCTTTCCTCGCTGAGAATAAATGTCTTCATCTGAATGGGAACCTACTGTGAATCCTCTTCTTAGACTAAAATCTCTCTCTCTGTGGTGGGGTAATGGTCCGGCTGCAATTAAAACACCTGTGGCTAAGAGGTGGAGTGCTCAGTCAGAAGGCTAATGAATACAAATTTCAAAAAACTGACCGTCACATCCAAACATAGACTAAGTGTGAACAGGTGCTGAACCTAGAGTCACCAACTCGTATACAGTCAATTAAATAAGGCAGCACACTGCGGCGCCAAAACATGCAAACATGAAAATTGAACTGCATTCAAGTGATCTATTTCAAATGTTTATTTCTGTTAATGTTGATGATTAATGTATAATCATTGGCTCACAGCCAATAAAAACCCAAAAGTCATTATCTCAGTAAATTAAAATAATTAACAAAAAAAAACCTGCAAAGGCTTCCTAAGCATTTAAAAAGGTCCCTTAGTCTGTTTCAGTAGGATCCACAAACATGGGGAAGACTTCTGACTTGACAGATGTCCAGAAGGCAGTCATTGACACACTTCACAAGGAGGGTAAGCCACAAAAGTTAATTGCTAAAGAAGCTGGCTGTTCACAAAGTGCTGTATCCAAGCATATTAATGGAAAGCTGAGTGGAAGGAAAAAGTGTGGTAGAAAAAAGGTGCAGAAAGGATTGTTAAAAGGCTATTCAAAAATTTGGGGGATATTCACAAGGAGTGGACTGCTGCTGGGGTCATTGCTTGAAGAGCCACCACACACACAGACATATCCAGTACATGGGCTACAAGTGTCGCATTCCTTATGTCAAGCCACTCATGACCAATAGACAACACTAGAAGTGTCTTACCTGGGCAAAGGAGAAAAAGAACTGGACTGTTGCTCAGTGTTCCAAGGTGTTGTTTTCAGATGAAATAAGTAAATTTTGCATTTCATTTGAAAATCAAGGTCCCAGAGTCTGGAGGAAGAGTGGAGAGGCCACAATCCAAGCTGCTTAAGGTCTAGTGTGAAGTTTCCACAATCAGTGATGGTTTGGGAGCCATGTCATCTGCTGCTGTAGGTCCACTGTGGTTTATCAAGACCAAAGTCAGCGAAGTCGTCTACCAGGAAACTTTAGAACACTTCTTGCTTCCCTCTGACGACAAGCCTTTTGGAAATGGAAATTTCATTCTCCGGCAGGACTTGGCACCTGTCCACACTGCCAAAAGTACCAATACCTGGTTTAAAAACAACAGTATCACTGTGCTTGATTGGCCAGCAAACTCTCCTGACCTTAACCCCATAGAGAATCTATGGGGTATTGTCAAGAGGAAGATGAGACACCAGACCTAACAATGCAGACAAGCCGAAGGCTGCTATCACAGCAACCTGGGCTTCCATAGCACCTCAGCAGTGCCACAGGCTGATTGCCTCCATGCCATGCCGCTTCGATGCAGTAGTTGATGCAAAAGGAGCCCCGACCAAGTATTAAGTGCATTTACTGAACATACATTGTAGGTCAAAATTTCGGATTTTAAAATCATTTTTCAAGCTGGTGTTATAAAGTGTTCTAATTTACTGAGATAATGACTTTTTGGGTTTTCATTGGCTGTAAGCCATAATCATCAACAGGAACAGAAATAAACACTTGAATTAGATCACTCTGTTAGTAATGACTCTATATAATATATGAGTTTCACTTTTTGTATTGAAGAACTGAAATAATTTAACTTTTTGATGATATTCAAACTTTGTGAGAAGCACCTGTATATAGGGATCTATGGAGTGGACCATCATGCTGTATAGGGTGCTGTTGAGGGACCATCATACTATATAGGGAGCTGTTGGGGTACCATCATACAATATAGGTGGCTGTTGAGGATAACATCATACTATATAGGGGGCTGTGGAGTTGACTAACATACTTTATAGGGGGCTGTGAGGTGGACCATCATACTATATAAGGTTCTGTGAATGGTGCCAGCATACTATATAGGGGGTTGTGAGGGACCATCATACTGTAATGGGGCTATGTGTGGGGGAACCATTAAACTGGTGAGTTGTGGGAGGATCATCATACTTTGTGGAGTGGCTGTGGTGGACATTATACTGTGTGGGGTGGTGGACATTATACTATGTGGGGAGCTGTGGTGACATCATACTGTACAGGGTGGTTATAGGAAACATCATACTGTATGGGGGCTTTGGTAGACATAATACTTTATATAGGGGCCTAGGGTGGACGTCATGCTGTATTTTGGGGGCTGTGGTGAATACCATGTGCTGTAGCCCATGGGGGGCTGTAGTGACCATCTTCCTCTGTGAGGTTTGTAGAGCAATCATACTATTTAGCTCATCATACTCTATGGGAGACATGAAAGGGGTATCCTAGTGGGTGTGACCACTTAGAAGCTTCAGTAGGGGAACAATATATTCAAAAGCACTTCCTGTTTCTAGATAGAGCTTAGAAGGATTCAGCTTGTCCGTTTTTAATTATGTGATTTTATAGACCTAATGAAAAAGAAAAGCTAGAATTAAGGTACCGTTACACTAGACGACTTACCAACGATCACGACCAGCGATACGACCTGGCCGTGATCGTTGGTAAGTCGTTGTGTGGTCGCTGGGGAGGTGTCACACAGACAGCTCTCTCCAGCGACCAACGATCAGGGGAACGACTTTGGCATCATTGAAACTGTCTTCAACGATGCCGAAGTCCCCCTGCAGCACCCGGGTAACCAGGGTAAACATCGGGTTACTAAGTGCAGGGCCGCGCTTAGTAACCCAATATTTACCCTGGTTACCATTGTAAAAGTAAAATGCTCAGCATTAGCAAGCGCTCCTGCCGAAAGCAGTTTTAACCCTGTGGACGCCGGGGGACGTGACAGACATCAGAATGTGAGTATGTAGTGTTTTTTTTTTTTTTTTTTTACTTTTACAATGGTAACCAGGGTAAATATCGGGTTACTAAGCGCGGCCCTGCGCTTAGTAACCCGATGTTTACCCTGGTTACAAGTGAACACATCGCTGGATCGGCGTCACACACACCGATCCAGCGATGGACAGCGGGTGATCAGCGACGAAATAAAGTTCTGGACTTCTAGCTCCGACCAGCGATATCACAGCGGGATCCAGATCGCTGCTGCGTGTCAAACACAACGAGATCGCTATCCAGGACGCTGCAACGTCACGGATCGTTGTCGTTCTCGTTGGAAAGTTGCTCAGTGTGAAGGTACCTAGTCGAGTAGCAGGGCAGAATCAGCAATTGTAAGTACACAGAGCCATGTAATATGACAATTACAATACATTAAGAGGATAAACATTTTGATGGGAAGAGTGCTTCTTTAGAAACTTGGGAGGTATGCCTTTCTGTGACTGTGGCTTTTGCTATGGGGCGCCTGTTATTTATATATAAGCCCCTGCTCAGGAGCATTATTACAGTAAAGAGACACCGAACGTCATTATTATAAGGATTCACAATGGGGAGGTATTATAATTTTAAATACACACTTCCATTTTGAAAAATGGAAGCTGGCATGTTGAGGCGGGCTGTGCTGTTGGAATAAAGAGCCTTGGGATTCCAAAACCTTTTTTTTTTAATTAATACCAATGCTTCAGCGCCGGATCGGCGCCTTTCTCAAGGTATAAAAACCGAGTGAGTCATTATCACTATGGAAAGCAATGGAGGCATAATAATAATAATAATGCACCGGTAGTGTTTTTATTATTATAAAGTGGCATGGAGTCATTATTATAAAGGTTCAAGGGGGAGTGTTATTGAATGAGGCACAGGGGAATTATTATAAGGTAACACAAAATGACATTATTACTGTATGGTGCTGTATAGCTGTAAGGAGGCACAGGGGAGCATTATTATGAGGGGGCACAGGGGGATGTTATTTCTATAGTGTGCTATGTAACTGTAAAGAGGTGCAGAGGAGCATTATTACTACGAGGAAGTACAGAGGGAACATTATTACTGTGTAGGGGCACAGAAAGGGCACTGTTATTATGTGGGCACAATAGAGGGTACTATTACTATATGTGGCAAATAAGGTACAGTGGTTTTTGGTGAAAGGTTCTGCAGGTTTTCTAGGTGCAGTATTATTCAATCTTATGTAGTGATATTATTGGTATAATAAGAAATATTAGTCTTCTAGTAAATCTTGATTTCTTCCAGGTAGGTCCAGACAGGGGACATCATGGGCCTGTGTGCTTCCAAATGCCAAGGTTGAATTTCAGTCCCAGTCCATCCCTGCCGGTGGCTCTCCGGACCCGAGCATGACAGCTGCATAGAAATACATGAAGCTGTTGCGCTTTGGGTGGGGAGACTGATCTCGGTCCCATTTATACGGCTGTCTGACTGCGCCCTAAGACTAGCATAGGAAACTCCAGTCTCTGTCGGGCGATCAACGGTTAAATATACACCCTGTTGTCTTAAAAGGGTCCAGTCATCCTATTTGCCACACAGGCCAACTGTACTTACTATGTCACCAATGTCTCCTGTATAATGGGGGAATTGTCTTCAATTTAAGCCTCTGAAGACCTCACCAAGTTTCGGACAGATAAAGAAATTAGTGATGCCACTTGAAGCTTCTTTTCTCCTTCATAATTTTTTTAACCCCCTCACCCCCACATTTACTATATTCTCTTTATTACTGTATATTGCTGTATTCTCCTTTGGTAAAGGGGCTACTGGGAAACTCCGACTTGGGGCTGGGTGTGATTTCTGTCACTACACACCTGGTCACAGTTTCCAATGTATTAATGTAGGATGCTTTTGGTTTTCCTATCTCCCACAGGTCCAATGTGCCCCTTCCGTCACCTGACTGGAGAGAAGTCTATAGTCTGCAAGCACTGGCTAAGGGGTTTGTGCAAGAAAGGCGACCACTGCGAGTTCCTCCATGAATATGACATGGGTCGCATGCCCGAGTGTTACTTCTACTCCAAATTTGGTGAGAAACGAGGTTTATGGGTAAATGGTAGAGTTGGTGTAAATCGATTTGCTGGACTCAATGATTGGGCCACAACGGTAATCTACAGCTGTTGCTTGGGAACCCTGAGAATTGTCTCCCTCTTCACAGAATCTACAGGTCTTCTTTTGATTGGCCAGCCGATACGTCAAGCCGCAACGATGACTTCATGCCAGGCCGGCTACTCAAATGAGGAGGTGGTTCTCAGGGCTCCCGTTCAGCGGTCACCAATTATTGACATGGCCGATGGACGGCAACTTTATTAAAGCGCAATCGGAATAAGATATTTGTTTCCTTAGCTTTATTACTTGCAGGTAATTGTCCCATGGTTTAATTAATAACCTATTAAGGACATTTGCTCAAATAGATTATGTAGAGATTATGGACATCATCTAGTAGCCACAGTGGACAGCTGCTAATAAAAGGCTAACCCTTGCCCTGGGCATCCATGTGTTATGTGGCTTGCCATTTGACTTATCAGCACTTTACATAAAAGTGTCCTGTGGGCTAAATAAATGGCCTTCTGGAACCTCCTTAGCTACTTTTGAAGCCTGGTCCTTCCATTAACCAAATCAATTGGCTTTTTTTAACCTGAAAAGGATTTGACCTGTTGAGACAACTAGTGATGGGCGAACGTGCTCGGATAAGATGTTATCCCGCATGCTCGGGTACTAACAGAGTGACTTCGGCGTGATCGAATATGTTCGAGTCCTCGCGGTTCTCACCGCTGTTCGACATCCGCAACAGGTGCAGGGATTGTCTAACAGGAAATCCCTGCATGTGTTGCAGCTGTCGAACAGGCGCGAGTCATGCAGCTGCGGGGACTCGAACATATTCGATCACGCCGAAGACACTCTGTTAGTACCCGAGGATGCGAGATAACACCTTATCCGAGCACGCTCACTCATCACTAGAGACAACCCTTAAGGTGGCATTGAGATGTTGTGGTCACACTGTGTTGTTGTTGTGCTTTTGTTTTTTAACCAGTATAAGTCCATCGGCACCTACTAGTCCTGTGAGTCTATTGAAATGCTGGAAATATTATTCAAGCAATCAGTATGTCCAAGTACCATAATTTTTGGCAGCGGACACATATGGTCACAGCATTATAAAACCTGGCACCGGAGTCGTCCTGGTGCAAACTGTCAGTCGTTTCTCTGGCACTAACTGGTTCCAATGGGTCAGGATCCTGTAACAGACGCTTGGCAGACTAGTGTGGCGTAACACCACCTCTAACGGATGAATACAGCCCTCCAGCTAAGGTTGGTGGCATCCGGCCTGCACGGAGCTGCTTCTCCTGCTCTGTTTGTCTTCTGTTCCACATGACTGGACCTGAAAGTCTTCTGTAATATCATAAACACACCTGGAGATGAGGATCACGTCACTTATTAGCTGGTTTCCCAATGAATCTAGGAAGTGAGGTGTATTGATTCATATCATTGGCTTTAATATAAAAAAAACGTAGTAGAATTCTATTAATCCGGCATATGATATTCTGGAAACATGGAATAAAAAATGTTGTGTCCTGGATTAGCAGGAATTTACACAATGGGCTGGAAATGTAGGACTTGTTCACCTGCAGCATTTTATATGTCTTTTCTCCGTCTGTCTTGTTTTGGGTGCAAAAAAAAGCCTCAGCATTTTACAATAGGATGAGATTCCTAAAATCTCATTCACATGTTGCATTTTTTTTCCGCTTCTACTAATTGACCTGCGGTGCAATTATTTATTTTCAGCTACAGGTTGTCAAATTTATTTTTTATTTTTTTAATCCACTGAGCTCAATGAGGAAAATTGGCCTTTTCAGTGGTAAAACACATAAAAAATGCACAATGCCGACCCCAAAGTGTTTCCCTTGAGGAAATGTTTTACGCAGACCAAAGTGGTGCACATAATTGTCACCTTATAACCTTTTCTATGCGGCTCCAACAAGTTTTTGAAGTGTGTGGAGCTTAGCTAGGAGACCACCAAAGTCATCATAATTTAAGGAGGAGATAATATATTATTTTTATTTATTTTTCTCACTTATATAGCGCTATCATATTCCTCCGCGCTTTACAGACATTATCATCGATGTCCCCATTGGGGCTCACAATCTAGATTCCCTATCAGTATGTCTTTGAAGTGTGGGTGGAAACAATGCCTTCACCATGACTGGCATACAAAATGTCAGCAGTGATTAATCTGGGCTTACATGTGAACGTGCCCTTAGGAAAAAACACAGTAAACCCCAGAAAAATTGGCATTTCTGCACTAAATTTAGATTTTTTTTTTTAGTTCACACTTTGCGGTTTTTCCCGCGGATCCGCGGCGATTTTGATGCTGCGGGTCCACAGCAGTTTCCATAGCGTTTACATTAACATGTAAACCCTATGGAAACCGCCAACCGCAGTGCACATGCTGCGGGAAAAACCGCGCAGAAACGCAGCGGTTTAAAACCCGCAGCATGTCACTTCTTTGTGCAGAATCGCTGCGATTCTACACCCATAGGAAAGCATTGAACCGCTTACTTCCTGCATGGGGCTGTGACCACGTTGCGGGAAGTAAGCGGATAATGTGCAGTTGCTACCCGGGGTGGAGGAGAGGAGACTCTCCTCCAGGCCCTGGGAAGCATAAATGGTGTAAAAAAAAAAAAGTATAAAAATAAAAAATGATGCTATACTCACCTCTCAGCGCTGCACGCGGCCGCCCGGTCTGGTTGCTGTGCGAGCAGGACCTGCGGTGATGTCGCGGTCACATGACCGTGATGACGCCGCGGTCACATGACCGTGACGTCACGAAGGTCCTTCTCGGCACAGCATCTTTGGAACCGGAGCGCCGCGTGCAGCGCCAAGGAGATCCGGACATCGGAGGGTGAGTATAACCAATTTTTTATTATTTTTAACATTACTATTGATGCTGCATATTGCTGCATATGCAGCATCAATAGTACAGGAGTAATCCTGCAGCGGAAACCGCGGAACAAACCGCGATAAATCTGCAGGGATAACCGCAGCGGTTTTGCCCTGCAGATTTATCAATTCCGCTGCGGGAGAACCCGCAGAGGGACGCCGCGAAGTGTGAATGTGGCCTTATACCTGGCATTGTATGGACATAAAGATCTGCCTGAAAAATACGCAGATGACCTTAAAGGGAACCTGTCACCACGTTTTTGGAAGATGGGATAAAAATAGCGTTAAATAGGGGCAGAGGTGGGCGTTACATTAGCGTGTGTGTTATGCGTTTATTACCCACCTAAGTTGCCGAAATAACTTTGCAAAGTCTCCGTTTTCGCCTGTCAATCAGGCTGGTCAGGTCACATGGGCGTGGTGTCTTCACCCAGATTTGGCGTAGTTTTCCGTTGGTGGCGTAGTGGTGTGCGCATGCCCAAAGTCCGGAATCCTCTTCCAGGGGATTTAAAATAGCGCGGTGTTCGTTATTGCATTGGTGATCGGTGGGCGCGGCCATCTTCCTTTGGCCGCGCGTGCGCAGAAGCGGCGCTCTGCTGGCCGCGGCTTCAGGAAAATGGCCGCGGGATGCCGCGCGTGCGCAGATGGATATCGCGGCGGCCATTTTCCTGAAGCCGCGGCCAGCAGAGCGCCGCTTCTGCGCACGCGCGGCCAAAGGAAGATGGCCGCGCCCACCGATCACCAATGCAATAACGAACACCGCGCTATTTTAAATCCCCTGGAAGAGGATTCCGGACTTTGGGCATGCGCACACCACTACGCCACCAACGGAAAACTACGCCAAATCTGGGTGAAGACACCACGCCCATGTGACCTGACCAGCCTGATTGACAGGCGAAAACGGAGACTTTGCAAAGTTATTTCGGCAACTTAGGTGGGTAATAAACGCATAACACACACACTAATGTAACGCCCACCTCTGCCCCTATTTAACGCTATTTTTATCCCATCTTCCAAAAACGTGGTGACAGGTTCCCTTTAAGAGCCACCTTAAGAGCACGGTGGCGCAGTGGATAGCACTGCAGCCTTACAGTGCTGGAGTCCTGGGTTCAAACCCCACCAAGGACAACATCTGCAAAGAGTTTGTATGTTCTCTCCGTGTTTGCTTGGGTTTCCTCCGGGTACTCCGGTTTCCTCCCACATTCCAAAGACTTATTGATAGGGAATTTAGATTGTGAGCCCCAACGGGGACAGCGATGATAATGTGTGCAAACTGTAAAGTGCTGCATAATATGTTAGCGCTATATAAAGATTATTAAGAGGTTTTAGGAGTTTTTTTTTTTTTTTTTTCCCCTGAAGTGGTTTTGAAACATTTTATAAGTTACATTATTTTTTCCCCCCCCCTGAAGTGTTTTTTTTTTTTTTTTTTTCTACCATTTTGATTTGGCAATGTCTAGTTTGGAGCAATTCCATCAGGATCTGCTGTATAGAAGTGACGTGAGGTGAAGTTTCCTTTTTTCAACTAGGTGTTTTTCAAAATCTGAAGTAGAAAAACTGCTGAAAAAAAACTTGTCATGTGAACAGCAAATGTGATGAAACTGCTGTGGTGTGGAGTGGGAGCAAACCCGTCAGATGGAGAGATCACTGGGTGAAAGCTGCCATGAATCACAAGAAGTGAGCACTAGTGATGAGCGGACGTGCTCGGATAAGGTGTTCTCCCGCATGCTCGGGTGCTAACAGAGTGTCTACGGTGTGCTCGAAAAATATGCTCGAGTCCCCGTGGCTGTTTGACAGCAGCAACACATACATGCAGGGATTATCTGTTTGTTAGATAATCCCTACATGTGTTGCAGCTGTCGAACAGCCGTGAGACATGCAACTGCGAGGACTCGAACATAATTTTCGAGCACGCCGAAGTCACTCGGTGAGCACCCGAGCATTATCAGATTAGACCTGAGCATGTTAGCTCATCACTAGTGAGGACCAGAAATCAGTGAATGAACCGTCCCCGTGCTCAATGATGGAACTAGCAAGCAGCCATCACAATGTCCCAAATTATTACCCATGTGAAAAATTGTGCTGTGAAACTGCTGCATATAATGCCTCAATCAGGACTGAAACTGCCAAGCTCGGTGCCAGCGCCTGTACCGTCCAAGCTCCATGATCTCCATTGTGAAAAAAGTAGTTAGACAGCTATAGTCTATTTACACTAAATGACTGCCGATCGGTAAACCTTTACTAATCGGCGTTGTTAACAATGAGTATTGAGCATTCCGTAATAGACTGCACAGTGCTTACTGGCTGATGTACCGCCGAGAACGATGTTCTTTTGCGCTCCCCAAAATATAATTTCACTCGATGAAGAACAATTTAAACTATCGCTCCCACCCACAAACCTCTCCACGGTTCGGTAGCTCTCTACGTCTCCTACTACCACTATACCCGTGCACTCTGACTTTTCTCACGCTGCACCAGTTCTCTGGAATGCGCTACATCAGACAATCACAACCATTTTAGTTCCCAACATTTACAATTTTGAGCACGCCCTAAAACACATCCTTAGGCAGGACTCCCCACTCTTCTATATTACTTATCAGACCCCGATCCCTTCAATAATCGGTGTCCCCGATACACCTTGCGCAGTAATAGTCTACACTGCATATACACAGATAATGGCTGCCTTATGCATTCCTATGTCATCTTTGCTTACCTGGAACAGGAGTTATTCTTATGCTTATCCGAAACGATCCATTCCGAATAGTACAAACACCACAAATGCTACTTTACAACTTTTATTTTCCATTAAAACCAAGTAATATCCAAAAGAATGCAACGTTTAGTAGCGTATGTAGTGTGAATACTGCCTAGTGGTCTTCTGCTTCCCTCTAGTGGTAGACTGTGTAATAACACAAATTGCAGCCATGTATAACTTGTGACCCTTCATTGGCATTATTAGGTGAATGCAGCAACAAAGACTGTCCCTTTCTGCACATTGACCCGGCATCTAAGATTAAGGATTGCCCATGGTACGACAGAGGATTCTGCAAACATGGTAATAGTCTCATCAGAAAGTAGTTTTCATGTTAAATACATTAAAAAAGGTTTTTTTTTTCATATTCTTTTTTTAAATTAAAAGAAAATCTTAAAATTTTCACATTGGCCACTAGGCTTAGTATTAGACTCTTGCTTCCTGACATGGACACAAGGAGCAATAGACTTATACTGACCCTATATGTTTGTGTAGAAGCATTATCTGAACAGCCATTATTGAGGGAAAAGATCACAATGAAGGGGGAGGAGGTGAGCTGTAACCTCATCTATCATACATCCTGTTATCTACTGTACATAGAGGTGTTATCAGTCATTGTACAGGAGGGGGAGGAGGAGAGCTGTGACATCACCTATTGTGAATGGTGGATCCTGTATTATCTACTGTATATAGAGGTGTTATCACTCATTGTACAGGACGAGGAGGTGAGCTGTGACATCACCTATTGTGAATGGTGGATCCTGTGTTATATACTGTATATAGAGGTGCTATCAGTCATTCTACAGGAGGAAGAGGTGAGCTGTGACATCACCTATTGTGGATGTGGGATCCTGTATTATATACTGTATATAGAGGTGTTATCAGTCATTGTACAGGAGGGGGAGGAGGTGAGCTGTGACATCATCTATTGTGAATGGTGGATCCTGTGTTATATACTGTATATAGAGGTGTTATCAGTCATTGTACAGGAGGAGGAGGTGAGCTGTGATATCACTTATTACGAATGATGAATCTTGTATTATCTACTGTATATAGAGGTCATTGTATAGGCGGAGGAGGTGAGCTTTGATATCACCTATTGTAAATGGTGGATCCTGTGCTATTTACTATATATAGAGGTGTGATCAGTCATTGTACAGGAGGAGGAGGAGAGCTGTGACATCACTTGTTGTGAATGGTGGATCCTGTTATATACTGTATATAGAGGTGTGATCAGTCATTGTACAGGAGGAGGAGGTGAGCTGTGATATCACCTATTGTAAATGGTGGATCCTGTGCTATTTACTATATATAGAGGTGTGATCAGTCATTGTACAGGAGGAGGAGGAGAGCTGTGACATCACTTGTTGTGAATGGTGGATCCTGTTATATACTGTATATAGAGGTGTGATCAGTCATTGTACAGGAGGAGGAGGTGAGCTGTGATATCACCTATTGTAAATGGTGGATCCTGTGCTATTTACTATATATAGAGGTGTGATCAGTCATTGTACAGGAGGAGGAGGTGAGCTGTGATATCACTTATTACGAATGATGAATCTTGTATTATCTACTGTATATAGAGGTCATTGTATAGGCGGAGGAGGTGAGCTGTGATATCACCTATTGTAAATGGTGGATCCTGTGCTATTTACTATATATAGAGGTGTGATCAGTCATTGTACAGGAGGAGGAGGAGAGCTGTGACATCACTTGTTGTGAATGGTGGATCCTGTTATATACTGTATATAGAGGTGTGATCAGTCATTGTACAGGAGGAGGAGGTGAGCTGTGATATCACCTATTGTAAATGGTGGATCCTGTGCTATTTACTATATATAGAGGTGTGATCAGTCATTGTACAGGAGGAGGAGGTGAGCTGTGACATCACCTGTTATGAATGAATGGTGGATCCTGTGCTATATACTGTATATAGAGGTGTGATCAGTCATTGTACAGGAGGAGGAGGTGAGCTGTGATATCACCTATTGTGAATGGTGGATCCTGTGCTATATACTGTATATAGAGGTGTGATCAGTCATTGTACAGGAGGAGGAGGTGAGCTGTGATATCACCTATTGTGAATGGTGGATCCTGTGCTATTTACTCTATATAGAGGTGTGATCAGTCGTTGTACAGGAGGTGGAGGAGGTGAGCTGTGACATGACTTGTTGTGGATCACATTCTATACTCTACATAGATGCGTTTCCTTTCATTGTAATCCTGCCTGGAATAATATTGAGACTGCTGAAGTCTTCAGTAGAGAACAGAGAGTTGAGCCTAGTATGAAGCCTAATACTAGGTGTGAAAATAGCAAAGTTTCTGATTACTATATAGTTTGTGATATGGAAAACTGAAAAAATTGTCAAAAAAATAAAACAACAATAATAAAATAATAATTTTAACAATAAATCATTCACACTCTAGGGGTTATCCAGGATTGGAGAAAAATAGCTGCTTTCCTCCTGAAACAGCGCCACACCTGGATAGTGTGTAGTATTGCAGTTCAGTTTTGTTTTTTGACATTTTCCTCTGGTTTATAGGGTAAACGCCACATCTTCCATAATGCAATGCTCATTCTTTGTGCAGACTGTTTCTTGCACCATGGGTGTTTTATTACATCCGGCAGCTGTTGTCCATCCCCACAATCCCCCGAGGGGCCACGACTGTCATACAATGAAGGCTACTCCTGGGAAGAACTATAGAGAAGCATTGCTATACAGGATCTAGTTTCTCCCACTCCCAATAACGCCCTACATTAGCTTTCAGTGGAGGATCACTGGCGGATTTTTATTGCCTTTGCAGCAAAGTGCATTGTTTTCTGGGTGAGGATTAATCCCTTGTGTCAGTCATTGGACACTTTGTTGTTGCAGACTATTTCTCCTATATACCAGGATGTGGTGCCTATAGGGGGTGCAGAGGTAGGTCGCTCCCGGACCTGCCACCAGCTGGAATCCCTTTTGCTACTAATCCTCTTCCTTTGCGCCCGACCAGGTCCAGCCTGTAAGCACAGACACACCCGCAGAGTCATGTGCAACAACTACCTGGTTGGTTTCTGTCCAGAAGGGCCAAGCTGTAAATACGTCCAGTAAGTTGCCAGCCTCCCACGCACTCCAGTGGAAACTTCAGCCTATGTCTTTACAGTGTGTATAAACTACGTGGCAATAGAGGGGCGCTACAGGCCCAGTGTTTTACTTGTGTATGTGGTGCCCCCCCCATTGGGGTCCCAAATAACAATCATCTCTTATGTTTATATGTTTTCCAGTCCAAAAGTTGACTTAATAATCTACAGTCCAGACCATATAAAGGTTAGTACTTTCTAACTCTATCTGAATTAAGATTGCAGCTCAGGAGTACAATACAGGATGTCACTTAGGAAAAGTATGCATTCAGTATGCAGGGATTTCACCAGCAGCAGAATGAGTGCAGCTCTGGTGTATAATACAGGATGTAACTCAGGATCAGTACAAGATAAGTAATGTAATGTATGTACACAGTGACTGCACCAGCAGAATAGTGAGTGCAGCTCTGGAGTATAATACAGGATGTAACTCAGGATCGGTACAAGATAAGTAATGTAATGTATGTACACAGTGACTGCACCAGCAGAATAGTGAGTGCAGCTCTGGGGTATAATACAGGATGTAACTCAGGATCGGTACAAGATAAGTAATGTAATGTATGTACACAGTGACTGCACCAGCAGAATAGTGAGTGCAGCTCTGGAGTATAATACAGGATGTAACTCAGGATCAGTACAAGATAAGTAATGTAATGTATGTACACAGTGACTGCACCAGCAGAATAGTGAGTGCAGCTCTGGAGTATAATACAGGATGTAACTCAGGATCAGTACAGGATAAGTAATGTATGTACACAGTGACTGCACCAGCAGAATAGTGAGTGCAGCTCTGGGGTATAATGCAGGATGTAACTCAGGATCAGTACAGGATAAGTAATGTAATGTATGTACACAGTGACTGCACCAGCAGAATAGTGAGTGCGGCTCTGGAGTATAATACAGGATGTAACTCAGGATCAGTACAGGATAAGTAATGTAATGTATGTACACAGTGACTGCACCAGCAGAATAGTGAGTGCAGCTCTGGAGTATAATGCAGGATGTAACTCAGGATCACTACAGGATAAGTAATGTAATGTATGTACACAGTGACTGCATCAGCAGAATAGTGAGTGCTGCTCTGGGGTATAATACAAGGTGTAACTCAGGATCAGTACAGGATAAGTAATGTATGTGCACAGTGTCTGCACCAGCAGAATAGTGAGTGCAGCTCTGGAGTATAATACAGGATGTAACTCAGGATCAGTACAGGATAAGTAACTGACAGCATTTACAAATTTTCCCAACTGTTCATGTACAATGAGTATAAAGTTGGGCATACATCCATTTAGTGTCTTCAGGCATTTGTTTAGTGACCCTGCTTCGTCTTACAGAATGCTGCTGCACCTCAGAGGATCCTGGTCCCTTCACTCCCCTGTGATCCTGAGCCCATGTCGAAGCCCCCAGCCGTCATTCTGGAGCTGCCGCATCTCTCACACCTGACTGTCTTCTCCATGATGCACGAACGCTTTAGAAAGATGCAGGAAAATGTCTGTGGGGGCCTGAGACCCCTGGAACAAGTCACGTGTTTCAAAGTAAGGATAATGAAATTGCCCTGTTCAGCAGAACATTCTTCTAGGTCTCTAATTCCCTTTTTGCTTTGGACCATGCATGCAGTGTGGAGAGCGAGGCCACTATGCCAACAAGTGCAGCAAGAACCGCTACGCCCTGCTAATGAGGAAGTGAGCGGCCGACGGTGGAGGAACGGACACGCGGACACAGACAAGACCACCGTGTCCTCATCCACTCAAGTCAGGACTTCCACGCTGCCAGAGCCTTGCATGGACAAGTTTGAATTTGATGATTTATCCCATGAGAAGTCCCCTAAATTGCTAAATTATAGAAAAAAAAATAAATTATATTTTGGTAATCTGCAGTATCTGATCAATTTCCAGGCAATGTAAGCTGGCCAAACAAAGGTGGCGTAGGTGGGAAGAGTCGACTCCAGGATTACAAAAACAGTCTCCTCTCTTTCTGAAACAGCGCCACCCCTGACTATAGATTGGGTCTGGTATTGCAACACTGCCCCACCGAAGTGAATGGCGCTGAGCTGATCTACCTAGCACAACCCTTAGTCAAGGAGGATGCTGATTCTGAAGGAAATTGGCCATATTTGTGTTATCCTGGACAACCCACTCTTAAGGGTGTATCAGACTGGTGCACCACACGTGCCAGCCGAGCTTGCGTCTTGGCAGGTGTTTTTGAGACACAATGAGCACCACTACCTTGCTGATGCCGAAATGAGAGGAGCTGGAGCAGCCTTTTAATATTTTTATATCTAATAATAATAATTCTATATATATATAGACGCTGTAAGGCGGGGGACCTGGGTGACAGGCTGACACACGCAGTGCGCATGCCCAGGAATCCTAGCCCCGCACTGTGCATAATGCATAACACACTGCGGGGCTGGGATTCCCAAGGTGGGTGGCCGCAATGCCCGCACAGGCGCAGTCTGCAAGCCTGGCTGGGACGTCACACGGCCAGAGCTTACATACAGCGCAGGCGCCGGTTTTGAAGAGAAAAAAGCGCGGAGGGGGCGGCGCCAAAAGCCCCTGAAGATTTGAGTGACGGCAGAGTAGCGGTTGAACCTGGGGAGTGAGGACCCGCCTCCCTGGCTAAAGACAGTTATTTTGGCTAAGTTTCAAAGCGCTTTATTTTGGGAATACTTGAACCAAAAACTAAAAGAGCCACCTTGTTAGAATGCAGCATTACTGCTGCACAAGGTGGCTCTTTTAGTTTATAACGGCTGGAGGGGGGTGACAGTGGCCCTTTAAGCGGTTGAAAAAAAATTCAGATTTTTGTAAAAAATAAATAAAAAATAAAAAATTTGTAGGTCTCACAAAATGGCGACACAACCCACGTTCCCATTTATGTAGCTTGTTTCTGTTGGTACCATTTTGCGTATGACAATTTCAGTGCTTTATATTGTAATTTTTTTTATTGCAAATGGGCATTTATATATATTTATTTTCTTTTTTACATTGTGTACTGTTCAGGTTAACTAGTTGTATAGCGATCTTCAGTGGACCCCCTTATAATATGTCCCCTGAAAGTGCATATGGACAGGGGCGGTCTTCCCGAGACTGCCTCTTACACCTTGGGTCAGCACCAGCTTGCTTAAGGTTTCCTCAATTGTTCGATACAGGGAATCCAGTGCATGTTTCAGTCAGTAAACTCTTTTAATAATGGCGTGGTCAGTACAGGGTCTCCGTTACATAAACTCAATACTAGAACTAAAAATAAGTTAACACAACGCAAAAAATGAAATGTAAAAGAACCTCAGTGCAAATATTCACAAGGCACTTGCTGACTGTCTCCCATGACATCAGGGTGGCTGATTATGACACCACAAGCAGTACCAGCATTACGGAACCTGTGAGGTCATCAGTGGTATTTTCTCCAGCGATCCTGCTCTGAAAGAAAGAAGTTAGAGGTATGAGCTGACGCTCCTGGTCCCTAACAGGGGCACCCCTCCGCCATGTGCTACTTATGACACTGGTGCTCTCTTATTTGATAGAAGGGCTATTGCGCCCCCTTCTGCACCTGGACCGGGGTTTATGCAGAGGTTTTCTATCTGCTCACCTGCGTATAAACCCCCTCTAGTGGGCAGAAGGGAGAGCTGCAACACTGGAATCCCAAGAATGAAATTGATATACAGTTAATGGGGGTTTCTGGCTTCTGAAAACCCCTCTCCCTGGAATGTATATGTGTAGATCATTATATTACTATTATATAATATTTATATTTTGTTATTATTTATTATTTTATTTTTGTAAGGTTGTTCTTTTAATCCATTTAATCCCTGTGTCCCAGCTGCAGTTTTATTTGAATCGCCCTACCGAGTTCCAGAACTCCGTCTCCGCCGCTGCTCTCTGTGTCTGTTAATGTCTGCAGTGCGGACATCCCATTGTCAGTGCTGCAGCCTATACAAGAGCTCACTGGCTGTGACTGAGTAGATTGGCAGTTAAAGCCACTGAGCTCATTGATTGATTGCAGTGCTGTCAATGGGACACTCAGTGTTGGACCTGGGGAGGGTAAAGGTCAGTTTGATTTTTCTTTAACAAACTGCAGCCAGGAGACAGATTTTCAGAAACAAAAAATAAACCCCTTTAATGTGGGATAAGCAGTTGCCATATACCACAAGTGACGCTTATCCTAAAGGAGAAACAACGGGGTCAAATGGATAAAAAGCACAACTTTTCTAATACCGGTGTCACAGGAAAGTATTATTTAAGTATGAACAAGATATCAAAGTAATAGAGAAGAGCCTGACTGTCATGGACGAGGATCGCAATGTAATGCTCGGACTGGCTGGTGGCTCTCCCGACCAGAGCGTAATAGCATGTGTTTCTATGCAGCTGTCAGGAGAGCTGCCAGCCTGTCCGAGCATTGTGTAGCGATCCTCATCCGCGTTACACGGCAGTCTGACTCAACAGGACAGATGAAAACAACTATCTTGCTGCACAATATATTGACATTTTTGCAAAATCGCAGTATGAAACCTGCAGTTTTAGTGTGCTGCAAATTTTTCTAAAATTGCTCTAAAACTGCAGCAATTTTGCAGAGTTTGAGAAATTTTATTAAAAAAAAAAAAAAAAATGCAGCCTGGAATATAAATCTATGACCCAGCCTGGAAGGAGCGCTCGCTCTCTGATTTATCCTGCAGTCTCCAGTTAATTCCGTCTTTCGGGCTGGATGAGATGGATTGCTTTTTTACGGCTCCAGGAATACATTGCTGTGTGCGGAGTTAATGTTTTCCTTGCAGCTGGTGCGGTATAATGGTCCGCAATGATAGGTGATTTACCGGAGCGGCCCGTGCTGGGCATGAAGTGATCTCCTTGGTAATGTGGCTTTTAAAGCAAATATTCTGTCTGATCGTTAATATCCAGATCGCCCAGGCTTTGCCTTATACGGTTCTGTGGGGCTGATCCCTCTTGCTTCAGGTGAGCAGACCCTGAATATCTCAGAATTGGCGACATTATTACTGACTGTCAGATTAGGAGTGTAAATATGGCGCTAACATGTGACTGTCTTCCTATGCACGCGCTGGCACTTTTTGATGATCGCAGTTATTAAAGTGGCCACCTTTTTCCAAAAAAACAGCATCAACCCTATCCACAGGTTGTGTACGATTTTGCATCTCGGTCCCATTCACTTCAGCAGGGCTGAGCTGCTATACCAAACAAGAGCCCATGGATAGGGTGGCCACAGCTTTTGGAAAAGGGCTGCTGGGTTTTTCTAATCCTGGACAACCCATGTTATAATTATTGTTAAAGTGACTGCTTATTTTTTACTAGAAAAGATGTATTTGGGACTAAAAATAAATTTTGAAATTGGGTTTCATTAAATATTTTGCATGGTTTGGCTTTTACGGGCTCTTTAGTTTCTCTACACATTCATCATTGATGCGATCGGATAGATAAAGGCGTTAACTGTTCTGTGAAACCTTCAAAGCAAGCTCACTGCCTGATTCTCAGCTAACTCATTCTGCAACCAGCTATAGACAGTGCAACACAAGAGGGTAATTGCACTTGTATATGTCATTTTTATTCTTTTTTTACTTTATTATCCACAAAAGTGGGACAGTTCCTTTCTACTGTTTTGTGTATAGAGCTGTTCTGGATGTGTTTCTATGATTAAAACAAGACCTTGTGTAGGGAGATCCCTTCAGATCCTTCATACATGACCCCCTCTATATTTCCTGACTGTACATTAGCATCACTCAGGGAATAAACAAAATGGTGTGACAATGAGATACATAGTTCTACATAGGAGCTGTATACACAAAACGGTAGCCAATGGATTAGCCAAAAAAGGGCACACAGCTGGGCATAAAAGGCAACCTTAGGATTAAAGTGAGGTAATCATACTTATATGGTCAAAGTTCCAGGAATAGCTGAGAACGCAGTAACCCGCGAGAAGCATCGTCAGCCCTCCCGCACCGCCCTTCTTCACATTGATGTATTTGTTGTAGTAGCGTTCCCAAGCTGGAAAAAAAATGACATGGTTGTAAAATGATAGACGTAAAAAGGAAGGGGTTAACTAAACTAAACCTCTGAAACATAATAAAATTTTCCTTAAACTTACAATAAAGGGCAGTCCGGGTTTTTTTTTCAAAATTGGCCTCTGGTTAGGAAATAGTATATAAAATAGTAATTTAAAAAAAATTACCCGCCTAATTAAAAGTTTGCCCTTTCTGCGATGCTGTCCTGATGGTCCCGCAGCAGTGTGACCACTGACGAAAATGATTGACTGCAGCAGTCACAAACGATGGACGTGATATCAGCACTTCAGGAACACTAAGGACCAATTGGTTAATGGTGCTGGGGCAGCTGGAGTTTAAGTAGTGGAAGGGCTACGGACAGGGAATTATATCAGTTTTAAAACATTATGAACAACCCCTTTACAGAGCTATTGTAAATTTCTTGAAAAAATCCCTGAACTCCCCTGATTCTGATGCTGTTTTCCGTTTCGCGCTGTGTTGCTCCACTGCAGAGATATTCACATTTGTTGCTTATGTCGCACACTGGGAAATCTCTGCTTTGCAGTACAACTGGGTGATTCTTCAGAGTCATTTCTGGGGTGTGTGCTTTCACCCCACCCTCCCAGATGCTGCCAGTCATAACTCAGCAGCTGATCTAGCAGTCTCGGACCATGAGCCGTGATTGGCTGCTTCTGGATGGAAGAGTGAAAGTACACGCCCAAAGTGAAGAGTCTGCAGAAACACCCAGTTGTACTGCGAAGCAGAGATTTCACATAGAGCGGTCCAGAAGAGACAAATGTGAATATCTCTTCAATGGAGTGATGCAGCGGAATCGGGTGAGATTCGGGATTTTTACAAGATATTTAACTAACCTTTTGGAGCAAGTGACAGGTTGTGTTTAACCCCTTAACGACCGCCGATACGCCTTTTAACGGCGGCCGCTAAGGGTACTTAAACCACAGCGCCGTTAATTAACGGCGCTGTGGAAAAAGTGTATAGCGCCCCCCAGAGTCGGATTTTCTCTGGGGTCTCGGTTGCCGAGACCCCAGAGAACATGATTCGGGGGGTTTTTACCGACCCCCGAGTTGCGATCGCCGATAATTAACCGTTTACCGGCGGTCGCAACAAAAAAAAAAAACGCGATTTGCCGTTTAATTTCTCTGTCCTCCGATGTGATCGCACATCGGAGGACAGAGAAATGTGGTCCCCGATAGCCCCCCAATACTCACCTACCTCCCCCGGTGCTCCTCGTGTCTCCCCATGGGCGCCGCCATCTTTTTTCCGGGAAAAAATGGCGGGCGCACGCGCAGTGCGCCCGCCACCCGGAAGATCTTTGGGGTCTCGGCTGCCGGGGGTAGCCGAGACCCCAAAGAACATGATCGGGGTCGGTTTGCACCGACCCCTGCTTTGCGATCGCCGGTAATTAACAGTTTACCGGCGACCGCAAAAAAAAAAAAAAAAAAAAAGCGATCAGTTATTTCTCTGTCCTCTGTGATCGCACATCAGAGGACAGAGAAATAGGGGGATTCGGGGACCCTATCATACTCACCCGGGGTCCCTGGGTCCTCTTCTGTCTTCTCCTGCCAGCCGGCTTTTTCATCATGGCGGGCGCATGCGCAGTGCGCCCGCCATCTGCCGGCCGGCAGGAGAAGACAAGTTGGGGCTAAAATTAGGGTTAGGGTTAGAGTTAGGGTTAGAGTTAGGGTTAGGGGGTTGGGGCTAAATTTAGGGTTAGGGTTAGGCTACTTTCACACTAGCGTTTTTTGGCTTCCGTCGCAATGCGTCGTTGGAGAAAAAACGCATCCTGCAAAAGTGCTTGCAGGATACGTTTTTTCTCCATTGGCTTGCATTAGCGACGGATTGCCACATGTCGCATCCGTCGTGCGACGGATGCGTCGTGCTTTGGCGGACCGTCGACACAAAAAAAACTACATGTAACTTTTTTGTGCGACGTGTCCGCCATTTCTGACCGCGCATGCGTGGCCGGAACTCCGCCCCCGCCTCCCCGCACCTCACAATGGGGCAGCGGATGCGTTGAAAATACAGCATCCGCTGCACCCGTTGTGCGGCGCTTACAACGCTAGCCTTAGGCTTCTTTCACACTTGCGTCGGTACGGGGCGGTCGCAATGCGTCGGCCCGATGTACCGACGCACGTTGTGAAAATTGTGCACAACGTGGGCAGCGGATGTAGTTTTTCAACGCATCCGCTGCCCAGTCTATGTCCTGGGGAGGAGGGGGCAGAGTTACGGCCACGCATGCGCGGAAATGGCGGACGCGACGTACAAAAAAAAGGTTACATTGAACTTTTTTTGTGACGACGGGGGCTAAAGTTATGGTTAGGGTTGGGGCTAAAGTTAGGGTTAGAGTTGGGATTAGGGTTAGGATTGGGATTAGTGTTACGTTTGGGATTAGGGTTGGGATTAGGGTTAGGGTTGGGATTAGGGGTGTGTTGGATTTAGGGTTTTGATTAGGGTTATGGTTAGGGTTGAGATTAGGGCTGTTTTGGGGTTAGGGTTGTGATTATCGTTAGGGTTGTGATTAGGATTATGGATCGGGTTGAGATTAGGGTTAGGGGTGTGTTGGGGTTAGGGTTGGAGTTAGAATTGGGGGGTTTCCACTGTTTAGGTACATCAGGGGGTCTCCAAACACGACAGCCAATTTTGCGCTTAAAAAGTCAAATGGTACTCCCTCCCTTCTGAGCTCTGCCGTGCGCCCAAACAGTGGTTTACCCCCACATATGGGGCATCAACGTACTCGGGATAAATTGGACAACAACTTTTGGGGTCCAATTTCTCCTGTTACCCTTGTGAAAATAAAAACTTGGGGGCTAAAAATCTTTTTTGTTGGAAAAAAAAATATTTTTTTATTTTCACTACTCTGCATTATAAACTTCTGTGAAGCACTTGAGCTTTCAAAGTTCTCACCACATATCTAGATAAGTTCCTTAGGGGGTCTAGTTTCCAAAATTTGGTCACTTGTGGGGGTTTCTACTGTTTAGGTACATTAGGGGTCTGCAAACGCAACATAACGCCCGCAGACAATTCTATCAAAGTCTGCATTCCAAAATGGCGCTCCTTCCCTTCCGAGCTCTGCCGTGCGCCCAAACAGTGGTTTACCCCCACATATGGGGTACCAGCATACTCAGGACAAATTGGACAACAACTTTTGGGGTCCCATTTCTCTTGTTACCCTTGTGAAAATAAAAACTTGGGGGCTAAAAAATCTTTATTGTTAAAAAATATATATTTTTTATTTTCACGACTTGCATTATAAACTTCTGTGATGCACTTGGGCATTCAAAGTTCTCACTACACATCTAGATAAGTTCCATGGGGGGTCTAGTTTCCAAAATGGGGTCACTTTTGGGGGGTTTCTACTGTTTAGGCACATCAGGGGCTCTCCAAACGCGACATGGCGTCCGATCTCAATTCCAGTCAATTTTGCATTGAAAAGTCAAATGGCGCTCCTTTGCTTCCGAGCTCAGCCATGCGCCCAAACAGTGGTTTACCCCCACATATGGGGTGTCGGCGTACTCAAGACAAATTGTACAACAGCTTCTGGGGTCCATTTTCTCCTGTTACCCTTGGTAAAATAAAAATTTGGAGGCAAAAAGATCATTTTTGTAGATAAAATGCGATTTTTTTATTTTCACGGCTCTACGTTATAAACTTCTGTGAAGCACCTGGGGGTTTAAAGTGCTCACCACACATCTAGATAAGTTTCTTAAGGGGTCTAGTTTCCAAAATGGTGTCATATGTGGGGGGTCTCTACTGTTTAGGCACATCAGCGGCTCTCCAAACGTGACATGGCGTCCGATCTCAATTCCAGCCAATTCTACATTGAAAAAGTAAAACGACACTCCTTCTCTTCCAAGCTCTGCGGTGCGCCCAAACAGTGGTTTATCCCCATATATGGGGTATCGACGTACTCAGGAGAAATTGCACAACAACTTTTGTGGTCTAATTTCTCCTGTTACCCTTGTGAAAATAAGAATTTGTGGGCGAAAAAATCATTTTTGTGAAAACAAATGCGATTTTTTATTTTCACGGCTCTACGTTATAAACTTCTGTGAAGCACTTGGGGGTTCAAAGTGCTCACCACACATCTAGATAAGTTCCTTGGGGGGTCTAGTTTCCAAAATGGTGTCACTTGTGGGGGGTTTCCACTGTTTAGGCACATTAGGGGCTCTCCAAACGCGACATGGTGTCCGATCTCAATTCCAGCCAATTCTGCATTGAAACAGTCAAACGGTGCTCCTTCACTTCCAAGCTCTGCGGTGCGCCCAAACAGTGGTTTACCTCCACATATGGGGTATCGGCGTACTCAGGAAAAATTGCACAACAAAATTTGTGGTTAAATTTCTGTTTTTACACTTGTGAAAATTTAAAAAAATGGTTCTGAAGTAAAATGTTTGCAAAAAAAAGTTAAATGTTCATTTTTTTCTTCCACATTGTTTTAGTTCCTGTGAAGTACGTAAAGGGTTAATAAACTTCTTGAATGTGGTTTTGAGCAGCTTGAGGGGTGCAGTTTTTAGAATGGTGTCACACTTGGTTATTTTCTATCATATAGACCCCTCAAAATCACTTCAAAGGTGATGTGGTCCCTAAAAAAAACATGGTGTTGTAAAAATGAGAAATTGCTGGTCAACTTTTAACCCTTATAACTCCCTAACAAAAAAAAAAAATTGTTTCCAAAATTGTGCTGATGTAAAGTAGACATGTGAGAAATGTTATTTATTAACTATTTTTTGTGACATATCTCTCTGATTTAAGGGCATAAAAATACAAAGTTTGAAAATTGCAAAATTTTAAAAATTTTCGCCATATTTCCATTTTTTTCATAAATAATCGCAAGTAATATCGAAGAAATGTTACCACTAACTTGAAGTACAACATGTCACGAAAAAACAATCTCAGAATCAGCGGGATCCGATAAAGCGTTCCAGAGTTATAACCTCAAAGTGACACTGTAAAAATTGGCTCGGTCATTAAGTACCAAATTGGCTCTGTCACTAAGGGGTTAAAGTTCACTATCACAGTGATCAAAATAAAGGACGGCTTGATTCACTATTTTTTTTTATCACCTCCTTAGTTAGGTAAAAATAATAAAATATGATTTTATTTTTTTTCCATTAGGGTTCTGTTGGGAATGGGGTTAGAATTGGGGGTTTCCACTAGTTAGGTACATTAGGGGGTCTCCAAACGCGACATGGCGCCTGCCATTGATTCCAGCCAAATTTTGCATTCAAAAAGTCAAACGGTGCTCCCTCCCCTCTGAGCCCTGCCATGCACCCAAACAGTGGCTTTCCCCCACATATGGGGTATTGGCGTACTCAGGAGAAATTGAACAACAAATTTTGTCCATTTTCTCCTGATACCTTTTTGAAAATAAAGTCTGGGTCTAAAGTAAATTTTTTGTTAAAGTCAAATGTTTATTTTTTCCTTCCACATTGCTTTAGTTCTTGTGAAGCACCTGAATGTTTAATAAACTTCTTGAATGTAGTTTTGAGCACCTTGAGGGGAGCAGTTTGTAGAAAGGTGTCACATTTGGGTATTTTCTGTTATATCGACCCCCAAACTCACTTCAAATGTGATGTGGTCCCTAAAAAATGGTTTTGTAAATTTTTTGTTGGGAAAATGAGAAATCGCTGGTCAACTTTTAACCCGTATAACGTCCTAACAAAAAAAAATTATGTTTCCAAAATTGTGCTAATGTAAAGCTGACATGTGGTAATGTTATTTATTAACTATTTTGTGCGACACCACGCTCTGATTAAAGGGCACAAAAATTACGTTAAAAGTTTGAAAATTGCAAAATTTTTGCCAAATTTACTTTTTTTCCATAAATAAACACAAGTCATAGCGGATAAATTTTATCACTAACATGAAGTACAATATGTCACGAAAAAGCAATCTCAGAATCAGCGGGATCCGTTGAGCGTTTCAGATTTATTACCTCATAAAGTGACAGTGGTCAGAATTGTAAAAATTGGCTCCGTCACTAAGGGGTTAATGGAAGTCGTATAGAATCAGAAAAATGTTGCTTTCTTTCAAAAACGGCACCACACGTATCCATGGATGACTGGCTTTGTGAATGGAGATAACGTGTCATATCGCACCCAAACCTGTAGTCAGAAGTGGCGCTGTTTCTGGAAGAAAACAGCTATATTTGTCAATTCCTTGACAATCTCCTCAAAGAACTATAGGCTCATTCACCGATTTTAGAACACCATCGCTGACCTGAATGTTATGAATAGAGATGAGCGGATCAGGCAAAATTAGAATTTGTCTGCTTGTGTCGACGGGTGACAATGAGGAATGGATAGGCAGGAGAGCTGATCGGTAAGATGAGTAGAACGATTTCTTAATTTATTTTTTTTATCTTTTGATGGTCCTCTACATGTCAATTTTGCTGAATGCGCCCAATAGAATTTTGGCAAATGCCAATTTTTGCAGAATTCTATTCCACTCTAATTTATTTGTTCATCTCTAGTTGTGACCTATCCTAACGATATACCATAATTATCTTGGTGTGAAATATTCCCTTTAAAAGGAAGCTTTAAGACATTAAAGATTATTAATGGATTAGCTAATGGTAGAGAACCCTTAGGTAGCAATGTTAACCAATTTTGGAAATTGGCTTCCAGCTTGTGGAAGACTAAGACCTGGAAGTGAGATCTCCAAGCAGACTAGAATGCCACCATTGACTTAAAAGGGTTCTTCACTTTAGACAATCCCTTTTTGTAGTAAGGGTAACCCAAACTTTTCCACTGATGAGTGAAAGAACCTGACCACAAGTGTTGAATTCTCATGCAGCACCTCCACAAGACAAATAAGGTAACTTGCTCTCTCACCGTTTGCCATAAAAATTGTAAGGTTCCTTGGCGTAAAGCTATGGTTGGCCAACCAGTTTGGAAGCTCCCCGAGTCTGACATCCATCAGGCCCTTGGATGTAGACTGGCTTTCTAGCATGGACTCGGTACGAGCAATCTTGGAAACTTCTAGGGAAAGAAAGGAGAAAAATGACCCAACAAGCATAAAATGAATGAGGGATCCTTGTAGGATCCGAGCAATCCAGCCATGGTGGTACACTACCAGGTAGATTTCTTATTGGGTCTGACATCCTTGTTCCTCTACCAAGTGGATCCCATTGATCTTGTCTTCCAGGAACTATGCACAATTGGACATAATTGGGATACAACTGTGGAAACCAGTGCAGCCCTAAGTGACCATCGACAATCTTCATGGTCTTGGGTGGGAATATCACATCCATCTTGATCTCCATAGACTTTCCAGTCCCCAATGCTTTAATATCATGCATTTCAGCTTTTATATTGCACCCAACTTGGGCAATTCCCGGTATTTGTGTTTTAACCCCTTCCTGAGGAAAGTTGGTAGACCACTCGAAGACCATCAAAGCCTTGGTACATCCTGAAGGAAACTTTGAAACAAAATTTTGGTCCAAATGGACCTGTCTGTGAGGCCATACCCCATCTGAACTCACTACGATGTCTTTTTCTGAGATGCGATTGGGCACAAATAATCGGATCAAATCTCCGTCAAACTTTTTAGTACTGACTTGGTCTCTCACAGTTTCAGCGTTGCCCAATCTTGGACTTTCCACAGTAATTGGTACCGATCTCTCAAGATTGGTCTTTAATATAATGGCCTGCTGAATTGGCAACATAGGTTCTGCCAATGCCACCAGCTGTTGATCTTGCTCTTTTGGTAAGGTAACCATTTGACTTGTCCTTATGGCTGTCTGTAGAGCTTTCTTGGACTCTTCGATGGTTGCTACAGCTTTCTGCTGGGTCATCATGTTTTCTGATGTGACTTTTCTCACTTTTGTTGCTGTCGTCCGGGATGAGGATATGGTTTTGTCTTGCTGAACTTGAATTTTGAGTCCTGTCTTACTTTTCGCTTTTACTTTCATGTCCTGTTTATCTACGTTTGACAAAGTTGTGCCCGTCCTTTTCATGGGCACCTGTTTGGCAGTCCTACTTTGGTCTCCAGGGTCTGACCTTGTAGTTTTGCTTTTGTTTTCAGCCATCTTACAATGGGGTAAATGGGATTTCAGCCTCTTAAAAGCCTTCCCGCAAAACGGGCAAACATCCATTGGAGAAGATGGATCTTTCATCACTGAAGAAAACAAAAATATGAGGTTCAGAGGTTATAACCACAGTGGTTAAAAATGGATAAAGGGGAGCAGGGGACATCTGACTTCTGGATCCTCCACCTAACTTGAGGCGGGGAGTGAGTAGAAGGGTGGCTGCGCAAGCTTAGTTTACTCTTTTCACCTAAGGAAAGGGAACCGTAATAGGTTCGGGTCTGGTCGAGAATTGAGCCTGTAGTAGAGTTGTGTGGAGTCGCCCCAGTGATGTCTAGATGTGGCAGCCGCCTTACAAGCTGGAATGGGTGTGAGGTGGGCCTGTTCCCCTTGCTTATTATGGGTGGGATACCCGACTATCATAGTATTATGAGAAGTTCAGCAGCACTAATCCCTCTCCGAGCCGCTCCCAGTGTCAGGATGTTGTCATTGACCAGGAGTAAAAGGACGTGTAGGGATGGGATGGAAGAGTCATTATCTGTATGTCTGGTTGGGCAGCTTATGAAAGAAGGGGGCAGGCCTGATGGTCAATATAAAGAGTGGCCTGGTCCAGGGATCTTTTTAAAGTGGGAGTCTGTGGGTCTCTATTAGGAAGCAGCTGGTCTGGGGGTCTGTATAAGAAGTGTTGGGGATTGAGGGGGTAACTGTAAAGGGGTTGGTCTAAAAGGTGGGGGCTGGTTTAGGGGTCTTTATATAGAGAGGGGACTGGTCTAGGTGATCTATATAAAAGGTATAGGGGGGCTTGTCTAGGGATCTGCGCTACGCTGGATTTGCAGCGCCCCAGAGTCCTGGTCGTTGCAGTACTGTGGCTCCGCCGCTAAGGGGGGCTATGGTACGTCTGATGGCACTGAAGGAGTTCATCTGACCAGGTATCACAGACACCAATACATTTCACAGTCTGGCCTCCAGGGGGAGCTAAGGGTACTATTCATTAGGCCACTCCTCACAGTCTGGTAAAACTGGGGGTTAGGCAGGAAGTTAGAGAGAAGCTGACTGGGTTGGAACCAGGCAACACCTTGTGGCAGAGGGTGTTGTAGGGGAAGATTCGGTAGGGTCCCTGTCAGGGGTGGGATCCTGACGGAGGCCTGGCAAACAGAGAGAAAGCTACGGGACCGCGACTGCACTTCATAGCGGCGGTGCCCTAAGAAAGGACAAGAAGCGAGATTTATTGTGCTGAGTGAGAAACGAGATCAACGCAACAGGGAGAATACCAGTAGGAGTCGTGCTGTTAGACCGAGGCAACATCCTACTGAGGCGTAAATAACCGGTGGCCGGAACGCCGAGGAAGTACAGGGCTCTAAGCATTACTTCAAACCAACGGCAGGGCAGAGAGCTATAGGCTGCTGTCTCACATCACCTACGCAGACATAGGGGGCAACTTGTGGAGAGGGGCCACACTAGGGTCCCGGAAGAGCTCCGAGCCTTCCCGTCATACGGGTGCGTCCTACCATAAGATCTGGGGGACGAGAAGAACATCAGAATCGAGTTGTGAGGGAACACGAGAAACAGACACAACAGTTGTGGGGACTATCCCGTAAGCACAGCAGGGGAGGACCACAACACATAAGCGCTAGAAGGAAGGCACAGATTTCCACCTGCGAAGGGAACTCTGGAGGTGCCATCGGACCGGCCGGACTTGCGCAGCCTGGTTAACCGTATTCCGGACTGAGGACCCAGAAGCCTTCAGTAAAGAGGTAAAGAGACTGCAACCTGGTGTCCTCGTTATTTACTGCACCGCACCACCATCCACATCTATCACTGTGCGCCCCTCAGCAGGGTCACGGACCGGGTCTAGCCACCGTGACAACCCCAGAGCAGAGACTCAGAGGCCCGGTACCGGGTACCCCTCGGCCCTGCGGCAGTGGGGGCGCTACAGATTGGTCAGTGTGGGCTGTATAAAGAAGGGCCTGGGTATATAAAGGGGTGGATAGTCTGTGTGTCTCTATTAGGAAGAGGCCGGTCTTGGCATCTGTATAACGGTAGCTGTTGGTCTGTAGGAGTGTAGGGGATTGATCTGTATAAAGAGTCAAACTGGCTTTGGTATCTGTATAAAGTTACGGAGTTGGTCTAGGTTGTCCTTATAAAGAAGTGGGATGGTTTAGGAATGAATATAAAGAGAAGTGACTGGGCTAGGTGATCGATACAAAGGTACTATGGGGGCTGGTCTAGGGGTTTGGATAAAGCTGCAGGGGATTAATCCATGTGGGCTGTGTAAAAAGGGGGGCTGTAAAAGGAATGTGTGGGATTGATTGGTGTGAATTACAAAGATTCAGACTAGTCAGGGTATCTTGATAAAGGTAGGGGACTGATCCTGGTATCTATATAAAGGTGGGGGCAGGTCTGGGGGTCTGTAAAAGGAGTGCGCGGGGATCTGTATATCTGTAGCATCCTCAATAATCAGAACCTCCCACTCCCGTCTCCAAGACTTTACACGTGCGGCGCCGATTCTTTGGAATGCACTACCTAGGTTAATACAATTAATCCCCAATCCCCACAGTTTTAAGCGTGCACTAAAAACTCATTTGTTCAGATTGGCCTACCGCCTCAACGCATTAACCTAATTATCCCTGTGTGGCCTATTAATAAAAAACAACAACATAATCATGTTCCTCCATCATGTTCTCATACACTTTATGCAGTTAATAGCCCTCTGTGTCTGTACTGTTACATACTTAGGCAGTTAACTGGTTCATGCAGCTTTACATGAACACCCGAGCCTTACACTATGGCTGGTCCAAATAACTAAAGCAATTGTTACCATCCACCTCTCGTGTCTCCCCTTTTCCTCATAGATTGTAAGCTTGCGAGCAGCAGGGCCCTCATTCCTCCTGGTATCTGTTTTGAACTGTGATTTCTGTTATGCTGTAATGTCTATTGTCTGTATAAGTCCCCTCTATAAGTTGTAAAGCGCTGCGGAATATGTTGGCGCTATATAAATAAAATTATTATTATTATTATTATTATCTGTATAAAGGTAGGGGGCTAGTCTGATGGTCTGTATAAAAGTGGGGGCTGGTCTGGGGGAATCTGTATAAAGGTAGGGGGCTGGTTCACATGGTCCTTTTAAAGATTGGGGATGGTTTAAGGGTATTTATAAAGAGAGGGAACTGGTCTAAGTGACCTATATAAAGGCACAAGGGGGCTGGTCTGGGGTCCAAAAAAGGGTGTTATGGGATTGGGTGAGGGTACTGTATAAAGAAAGGGGTCAGTGTGTGGTCTTTTTTTAAAGGGGGGAATGGATTTTGGGGTCTGTGTTTTACAGTGCAGTGCGTGTCCTAAATAAAGGGACATAAGACCCCTTTTCACACCACTGTATTACGCACCTTTTCAGGGTCCCTCAGCTCAAAGACATCCCCCCGGTTCACTGACAGGAGGCAGAGAGCTTGAAAATAGGAAATGAAAGGCACAGTTTATCAGAAAGTTCCTAAACTTCTCCTGAGGTAAGGATTGCGCTTTATTCCTACACTGTGGGGTGCTCACTGTCAGAAAACATGGACTCATGTAAAATAAAAAAACAAAGGTGACTGAATATTTGGGGGTCGCACACAGCTCAGACCCCGAGCCGGGGGTTACCTGCTGCTCCTCACTCCTCAGCCACATGCTGCCTCTGCCCTGCACCGCACGTGTGACGTCACCTCACACGTGACGGTCACATGGACACACCTTTGGCCACTCTCATTGGCTGAAAGAACTTGTCCCTGGGAATGAAGGCGTCTCCATGTTGGTAGCGGCAAAAGTGGTAAGTGCTTTACCGGCTGTTATACGGTCACTGAACCTCTCCCATACGTCTGATATTATAGTATTGCGGGTATGGAGACTGCGAGTACACGTACTTTAAAATAGAAGGAGAAAATCGCGTTTATACTCCAACAAAATGGAGACGCAGCATGAGGCGACGAGAAGGATCACGTGGGTAGTTTAGTGTTTTGTGATTGGCTGGAGCCTCCAAGATGGTAGTATGGGCGCCATGTTGGTAGAGGCGGTAGACACATTTACAGCTCGTATCTACCTCGCTGACAGGCTCAGTTTGTTGCGCAAGATCAACCAATCGGAACCCTTGTTTAATTTTCAACTCATTTCTTGAAAAAAAAAAATAAAAGCAAAATTCGGATTGGTTGCTATGGTTGGCTCTGCTCTCCATATACTTGTATCATTATCAGTCTGATATTATAGTCTAAAAAAACATCCATGCAGCGGAAACAAATGTTTTTAGAGCAAAGTAGTTTTTTTGTCAAACCATTAAAATGGCCGCCTTCTTCGTCCAGACTGGCGACAGTTCTGAGCTCGCGTCCTTATTGGCCAATAGAAGCGTTCTTAAAGGCTTGCGTCCTGACGTCACAGGGGCCTGTATCCGGCTGCAGCTATGGTTTGGAGCATAGAGGCCGGCGGGGCCTGTGTGTGAGGAGTATGCACTGCAGGGGGAGAGGCCGGGGCCGCAGCCTCGGGGAGACAGAGCCGAGAGGACGGCTCAGGTAAGGGGGCGCCGCTCCTTTATACTGTGGGTGTGGAACTACAAGTCGCAGAATGGCCGAATCATGGTCTATGACTTCTGTTGTTATTTATACTCGGCCTGGTGCCAGGAGACTGGACTGGAGGGGGCAACAAGGGGTTAAATGGCTTCTGGCCACTGATTTTACCCTGGTGGCTAGTAAGATGAGGCTGCCAGACTGAGCCACAGGGGTCGTGGGCCTAAAGACTGGGCCCAGATCTAACCAGTCTGTAGAGGGAGTCGCTTTTTAACCCTATAACTGCCGATTTGTTTATTTTTTCAATTTTTTTTATTTCTGAGTACATAAAGCTGTGCGAGAGCTTGTGTTTTTGTTTTTTAATATATTGCAGAGGGTCTGATTATTATTTGTATTTTTATTAGTATTGTATTTATCTAAAAAAAATATATACTAGTCCGATCTCAGTGTGATGTAAATTAGTGTATATGTATGTGTGTATATATATATATATATATATATATATATATATATATATATATATATATATATATATATATATATATATATATATATATATATATAATTATTTAGCTATTTTTGAGCCTCCTGAGGGGAAACAAACCTGCAATCGCCGAAGTATTGGAGTATACAGTGAAAACCATGGCCGCACTTCACAGGAGTAACAAGGACCTTTGGTGGCATGCGATCACTCTGATTGGAGGGGAAGGAGTTAAATGACCTTAAGTCAGTCTGGGGTGTTTTTTGTCTCTTTTGGGGGTGGGGTGGGAATTCAGTCCAGGCCCCACCAGAGTGGCTCAGGGTAGAAATGCCTCCAGCAGCATGAGGCGGCTTTTTGTTACTCATTGGAGAAGGTAACGGGTGTTTTTTAGGGTTAATCCATTAGACCTCTGTTGTGTGCCCCGCACTATAGGTGGGTTTCACCCTTTGGCAGTTGCGGTTTCTCTTGTCACATTGTATATTTGATCTAAAAAAATACATTTTTAATCTAATTTCTTCTTTCCTAGCCTGCACTAAGCAGCGGAGAAATCGCAGTGGACAGCAGCCTCCACTTAATTACTGTGGGACCCAGATCCCACCCTTCATCATCAGCAGAGGATCCCGGCACAGCCGGACGCCAGAGTCCCAGATGTTGCCTGATAGCAGGTCAGAAATTAAGTCTTGTATTTCTTGTATAAATTCACTCTTGTCCTCACCACTTAAAGGGATCCAGTCAGCAGCACTGTTTTATGTATGGAAGTAGTGGCATGGCTGTATAGGCACTCCTCTCCCCCTAAATAATCCTCTTTTTTTTTTTTTTTTAGAGATCTGATGTCAGTCATCAGGAATCTAGTGTAGAAACCATATGCAAATCAGACAGGAAGTGCCCTGGGGGCGTATCAGTAAATATTCAAGTATATAACACGCCCCCAGTGCACTTCCTGCTTCATTTGCATATTTATTTCTGAAAATAAAGATGTTTACCTTGGTTTACAGGCGCTGTGTGAAATTGTGACCCAAAAGCTATGGTGTTCCTCAGCTGTCTTTTGACTGGAGTTCTCCTGTCTATTATAACCCCCCACTAATATGGGTGTAATCAGCAGTTTGCTTTTGTTTGGATAATACTGAGTCACGGTGACAGCCGCACTGGAGATATTCTGCAATCTGACACTGCTGTGACACTACAAATTCCAGCAGGACGTGATCACGCTGCTAAACTTACCCTCGGCTCCAGTTACAGTAAGGGGAGGGGGTTACCAGACTTGTGTCCTCACTTTTTGGGGGTCCCACCTGCCGAACATTTGGCATTAAATGTCTTTGCTCTGAATTGCCCTTTAAGGGGGGCATCCACCTTTATGAACAATTTTATTTTATTTATTTATTTATTTTTACTTAAATGCATGTATTTAGGGCCAAAAATCATTTTTGCAATTGGATTTCATTACATAATTATTTACAGACGTTGGTTTCCAGCATACTCCATTTTGAGGTGGTCTTCAATCAGCGAAGTGAAGAAAACAGCTAAGAGTTAACCTCTCTTAGTCAGGATGAGCCCGCTGACTGTGTTTTCTGCAGTAGGCAGAGAGGCTATAGTTCATAAACGGTGCTAAATTTATCATGAAACCCAATTGCGAAAATAATTTTTAGCCCCAAAAATTGTATTTAAGTGAGAAAAAAAGTCATCTACCGTGGACAACCCTCTTTAAGTTCCTAAACTTTGTAGTGTGTCAGGAGTTCAGGGCTCATCCGCTTACCCTGGATTACACCCTCATATTACAGTACAGGGTGGCACACGAGGTGGCGGTGTATTAGTGCCAGTCTGTTTTGATGCCAGGTCCGTCATCGGGTTCCTGGATACTACAGGCCAAAGCTGCAGAGCAGACAAAGGTGTGGGTATGGCTGAACGTTTCCCCGTGCCAGTGGGGGTCACTGGAAAAACAAACTGGATAACACTATTTGTAGCTTGTAACCATGGAAATGCATAGGTCTGCCTAAGAGCTGTGTACACAAAACGGTGAGATCATACAGGTCTGTTTAGTCCTAGATTTGTTTGCCGTTGCAGCAGTGTGTGTCATGGCTTTTCTCTAGCTAGAGGCTTAGATTTGAAATGGCCGATAATAGAAAGCAATCGATACGCCGTACGTGTACGGCTAGATATGGCTATGTATTGCAAGGTCCCTTTGTGGGATTCTACATGTGGCGTCCACCTCGGACAGGTGGACGCCGTGCCGGGTACAGGGGGGGGTTAATCTGATCCCACGGTGGTAGTGTGCACAGAGTACGCTGTCGGATATCCCTGATTGAAGTGAACGGGAGCTGAGCCACAGGACCCAAGAATGGCCACCAGCAAAAAGCCTTTACTAAAAAGTAGCAGGCTCAAAGCCTGAGGCTGCACTGTCTACGTCCAGCATTTTCTGTAGAACTGCTGTTTAACTGACATGTTTATTTTTATATTTCCATTTTTAGAAAGAGACGGCGAAACAATGATGTCTCCCAGCTCCCACAGACTAAACGGAGCAACAGGAGCCAAACATTCCAGGACTGGGAGGCTGAGGCAGAGGTAAGTGTCCCCTCCATATGGCAAGACCACTGTGCATGAGATTAGCATCCCCCCCCCCCCCCCCTGCATTGTAACCTCTGTGTAGGAGATTAGCATAACCTTCCCCCTCTGCATTGTGACTGCTGAGGAAGTTGGCATTCCCCCAACTGCATCTTGAACCCTTGAATGAGATTGCATTGTGACCACTGAGCAGGAGATTCTCTCCCCCCCCCCCCCTGCTATGTGACCACTGAGCAGGGGTGAGGAGGTAGCGTGGGAGATGCAATGTGTGGTTGGAAAGTTATGAGTATTATAAGAGGGCAAGGTCTTTCCCGCCAAAGGAGGAGAGAATCTGTAGTAGAAGGCAGAGGACAGGTCTACAAGGAGGAGTATAGAGAATTGTCTGTTAGTTTTGGCAGTAAGTCGTTAGTCATTTTTGTCAGGGTAGTTTCATTGGAGTGGTGGGGATGGAAACCGAATTGTGGGTTGTCAAAAAGCGAGTTAGATGAAAGTTCAGCATGGACATTAAAGGAGTTTTTGAGGTGAACGGGAGCAGAAATATAGGGTGATGGCTGGACATAGAGGTTGGGTTGAGGGAAGGTTTCTTCTGAATAAGTGGCATGTGTAAAAGCAGAAGGGAAGGTACCAGATGTTAGGGCTGGGATGAGCAAGAAGGTGGGATGGGTAAGGGTCAACTGCACAAGTGGTGAGGTGGAGACAAGATGAGTAAGCTCACTTTCAGTGAGGTGGGGAGGATTTGTGGTGGTTGAACAGTAAAGACTTGTCTGAATTGTTTTTGAAGTGTCTGACAAAGTCTTCTGCAGAGATGAGAGGTCGGAGGGGGCAGTGGTGGGCGGAGGAGGGAGTTAACTGTTGAATAACTGTTTATGGTTGTGGGATAGAGAAGACCTGAGGCTTGTAAAGTTGTCCTGCTTAGCAGAGGTGAGGGCCGACTTGAATATGAAAGTTGCTTGCTGCGTTTTCTTCCAGTACTGCTTTGCAACCCTGGACACGTGCCGAAGATTTTTTTTGTGAGGTTTGTGTGCCAGGGTTGTCTATTGATTCCTTGCCCTTTACTATGTATGTATGCGAACAAATCACTAGCTGCTGCCAGTGTGGCGTTGTAGAAAACAGTGTCTGTTTCATGAAGTGAGGATATGGTGAACAACGGTCCAATAGTCTTTGAGAGCGCACCCCTGCAGAAACCTAACTGCTGGACTTGGGGGACAAGTGGAGAGGACAGGGCTGAGACAGTAAGTAGATGGTTGACAGGCGGGTGAAGAAAAGGTCTGATATGTCAGTCTGTGTGGATGGATGTGGAGGACCATTGTATATGACCGAAGGGTGAAGCAAGTGATGAGTTTGGAGGCTGCCGACTGGTGGGTGTGAGAGGGGATGTTGAAGTCACTCATGATGATTGGAATGTCAGCAGAGAGAAAATGTAGAGGCGATATAGAGAAGTGGTTGATAAAGGTTATGGCAGGACCTGTAGGGTCTATGATAGAGGAGGGAGAGCGGCTATGTCGTAGTGCTCTTGGCGGGAGAGCAGCTATGGCGCAGTGCTCTTGGTGGGAGAGCAGCTATGGTGCAGTGCTCCTCAAAAGAAGGGAGGGTAGAAGTGGGATTAGGTTGAAGGTGCAGTTGTTGGACTGGAGAAGGCCAACACTTCCACCATGTTTATTGCCAGGGAGATGAGTGTGGGTCCAGTGAAGACCACCATAATACAGTGCAACAGGGGAGGCTGTGTCCGAGGGCGTCAGCCATGTTTTGATGAGGCTGGGACGAATGGATTGTGAGAATAAGAGGTCATGAATGATGTGGAGTTTATTGCAGATTAAACAGGAATTGGCTTTCCAGAAATTGCGGTAATTTTTAGTAGATGGGGGAATGATAGGAGGGAGAAATAAATAAATAGGTTTATTAGCTGTGGAGGTCCAGGATTAGTTGATATGTCATCAACAGTGAGGAGAAGCATAGTGAGGGTGTGGAGGTGGGGGAAGGAGAGTGCCTGATTTGTTTTTAGAAGGAGGGATCTGAGGTTCAGGAGCAGGTCAGCAGATGGGGTAAGAGGGCAGGAGACACAAATATTTGTGTATTGGTGTTTCGGGATGGAAAAGGAGAAGTAAGTTTAAGTAGAGCCAAAACTGTAGCTCATTTAAGCATGGTGGAAAGTGAGGAAACTTGCAGATGCAGTTAGTGATCTGGCAAGCTCTGGCATATTTCTCTTGTGGAAGTGAAGGAGCTGCACACTCAGACCTCAGTCAGTGGCTGGGAAAACAAAAACCTCATAATCTCCTCCGGTTCTCTGTGCACCCCCTTCTGGCACCACACCCATCACCTTTCTCGGCTCTTCCATCTCCACAGGAGGCCTCTAACTGGGCCTCAGGCTGTGTCTTGTTGCGTCAGAGGCCTTCTTTGAAGATGGAAACTGAATAATGCAGCAGCCGGTGATGTGACTGCTGCCAAGATGTGTTGGGTTGTGCCCAGCACCCACCCATCTCTCCATGACTCAGGACTTCAACTCGGACAGGATTAAATCTGAACCAAGGTGTGAAAAAAAAAAAAAAACCTCTGCAAGGAGTAACCCAGGCTTATGTGGATGTTAGGCTGGGGCTCCACAGAGACTTTACCCACAGGTCATGCGGCTAGAGATTGTTCTGACCTTGCCACATCCCATGGGCACCCCACAATCACTGTGCCCGCTCCATATAGTGATGGCATCTCGTCTGCAAGTTTCACCAATGTAGTGGGGCGTTGGGGGCTTCCTCCAAAAGCAAAATCGGACTACAGTTGCGTGTATCGGTGGCTATCCCATTAGTTAGGGGCTGAGTTTAAAAACCTGACAGGGTTCTGGTGAAATAACCTGGTGCCTGTGGGTGGCACTAGAGATTTTTTTTTCCTTTTGAGAGCTTATTTGCATAATTTTCCCATCAGGCCCTTAAAGACTCTCCACAAGATAAACCAGCACCTTCAGGGAGACGTATCATCTGATTCGGCTCCGCCATGGGGCTGATGCTATCACCTTTTCTGATTTGGGTGCAGTAAGTTTTCCCAAACATTGTGTGATTTTTCATTTTCTTTTAGTCTTTAGGGAGCGACAGCAGTAACGGCAGCCTGGATCGAAGCAGCGGCTCCGAGAATCCCCAGACCATGGCCGGATCGGGCCCCGCCACACCACAGCCAGTCTCCGTCCCAGAGCAGTCGGCGCTAAATCAAGGACCCTATGTACACATCAACCAGATCTTAAAGGAAGCGCACTTCTCCAGTCTACAACAGCGGGGCTGCCCCTCGTCCTGACCTGCCAGCCATGGATCCTACCCAGCAAACTATCTCATGCCAATATTACAGCCCTCAGGTTGTGCAACCAGTTGCCCGGCAGCTTTATTCAGTTGTTTCAAACTCGTTACTCAAGTTAACAGATTATTACTAGGCTCAATTCGGCCCCATTCTGGCGGCACGGAGGTGCCATTTTTCTTTGTTGTTGAAGATTCTTTGGACAAGGAAACTGAGATGCCATCTTGCCATGCGCATTTAGTTGTGTATATTTGTTTTTTTTTTTCTTCACCCCCACCCACCCCCCCCCCCCCCCCCCCCCCCTTCCAGTTCATTAGCACCTTTTCTAGGGGGGTTGTAAATACACTCGCTTGGTTCCACCTCCATTTCTCAGATTGCAGGAGCAATGGAACAAAAAGCGCCTTTTGTCTTGGACCAGAGCTTCCATCGCTTCTCTTACCACCTTGCGTGGCAGAAGGGTCACCCCACGGCACACCAGGGAGCTTATTTTTGATTTTTCTGACCCACGGTGGTCACTGTTGGGATGCGATGTTGGCAAATCCCAGCACTGGCGCTGCCACAGCTTTTTGGCTGTAAAGTGGTGTTGTGGTCAGGGGGGGCGAGGACGAGCAGATGGTGGGTCTCCTGGCATTGAAGCCTGATGTTAGAGGCTGTGGTTGCATCTATGTTCTCTTCTCCCTACATTAATCACACCTTTACCCCCCCGGGTCCTTTGTTTTTATAGTTTTCTGATTAAGAACGGATCATAAATATAACAATTGGGCTGTTTACTGAAAGGATGGCAGAGCCTCGTCATTTGTGGCATTAGACATCCACAGCCATCGGGGAACGCAACACTGACAGTTGCCCACAGCAACTTTCTAGATGCATTGACCATTTTATCCAGCTATGGCTGTGGCGGTAATGGCTGCCTGTCAGATATTGTGCACGTGTCCGTTCTATATAACTGGTGCACAATACCTAGCAAGTCACCATCCATGCCATCAGCTCCTCTCGCAACCTGAGCGATGTTGGATCACCTCTTTATTGCCTCATTCACGGAGCAGTGCCGCCATAGTGTCTGATCTCAAGAGCACAAACGGTGCTCTTGTCAGAGGGACACCTCTTAGTGCCATAGGCGCCCTGTGAAAAACTGGCTAGGCTATTTACTTTCCACCTTTTATTAAAAGGGTTGTGTTGTGCCCATTCTGACATTGGGCACAAAGTGACATGACTGCACACCGGGCCGGCAACCGTACAACACCCAGCAAGTAGCATGCATGGTTCAGTAACCGTCCAGCCCCATCAGAGACATGCTGTACGGCTCCATGGTGTTACTTGCCCCGTGGCTTGCACTCCTTCTCTTTGGTGCTACATTGGTAAGAAGCCATTGATCGCCTCCATTTCTCAAGGAACAAAATGTAAAAAAAAAATTCCTATATTTTGCACTCGGCAGAAGTGAAAGGAGACGTCTCGTCGGGACGTACGTAGATTTCTACGAACCTGCCGATAGATTGGGCAGATGTGGAGCTTTCTGCTGCTCGAATAGTGTATATCATGGTCTATGTACAAACTGCAGTGCCCAGACTGTTTGTGGGGGGCCTAGCCCAAACCTGGAGCCTCAGACACTTTAATGTCTGACCTGCGCTCAGTCTGGGCATCTTGGTTATGTATATGGACTGCAAACTATGCCGTCTAGCCCCAGCCTGAGATTAGGTAGGGTCACGTCCAAAAGGCTATGGTGGCGTGATAGAGCAGCCGGACCCCTGCTCTCCGATCATTAATAAGGATGGGGTCTATATGCATCTGCATGAGGGGAGCAAAAAAAAAAAGTGCATTAAGTGCTAATGTACCAGCCCAAAAGTGGGGCAGAATTTGCGTTGGTCAGGCAGGGGCTACAGGGCGACTTTCGCTGTGACCAAATTTGGCTATGTGTTGCCCCTACATCACGGCTCAACAGCAGGGCTTTGGGTCACAATGTGACCCCCAACAAGCAAGATAACAGATCAACTTTTTTTTTTTGCAGTACCCTCAGGGGTCGCAATGAGACCCTATTCACTTGTATTGGGCTGCAATATAGCAGCGACTCCTGGGGTACTACAAAGTAGAAGTGTGGCCCCAGTGTAATGTCACCTTGGAAAGGAACTTGGACAGATAATAAACTGGTTAAACAGCGCCACTTCTATCTTCAGGTTGTGTGTGGTATTGCAGCTCCGCTCCAATGACTGATTAAGAGTTACAATACTATATACATCCCTGTATAAAGGAAGAAGACAGACCGCTCTTGTAAACCACTCAGCAGCCAAACCCAAGGTGTCCATGATGGGAAATTGGCCAGGATGTTTGCGTGATCTAATGGACGGTCGCTTGCTTTTAGGACTGGTTTCTTCATTAAATGGGCACATGGGGGACCTACATGTAACTATAAAGGGTCACTCGCTATCAGAACTCCGGACCTGCAGTTTATTTTGGAGACATGGTCATCTGTGTGGTTTACATTATTATTATTTTCTTTTTTTTTTTGCTGCCAGAGGAGAGTGCGAGGAAGTTTTGTATCTTGCTCCAACATGATCCTGAATTATGAGGTGGAAACACAGGCAATACAAACTGGGATTGTTGCACAATAAAAGTTATTTAATTTGCTCAAAATGCCACTTTCTTCGAATGTGTCAGTTCTTTAGCGCGGGTGGTGTGGTCACTTGGTCATGCTGGACAACCACCCCAGTTTGAAGAGGGACGGGGCCTGCGTGTCGTCGTCCTGCGTCGCCAGTTGTCTGAATAAAGACCCCGGTCTGAATGTGTCCTCTTCAGCTTTCGGGATGGTTGCAGTCACCTGCAAGGATCAGGAAAAAAAAAACAATAGTATTCTCGTCATCTGGGAGATTTATCGAAACTGGTGCAAGCAAAGCCAGAGTGCGACTTTCTGGGACCCCTGGAAACATGGGCTCCGATGTGCTGGGGTGCAATCACACTGCAAAGTCTCATGCAACGGTAAAATCCAAGAGCTCTAGGGGTCCCAGGAAACACACAAACAAAGCTGCTTCTATATCCTTGTCAAAATGACATCCGTATGTAGGAAGACTAACATAACGACCATGGGGGCTTGTGACCCCCGATCACGTCGTAGGAGGGGTAATATGGGAGCTGGATGCCCACCAGCAATCACATAATTTATATGACAAACAGCTGCATTTAAATGGTTAAACTGCAATAATGGGAGCAGGGTCTGATTGCTGCTGTTACAGAATGAGGCCAGCTATGTGATACAGCCAGCATCTGCTATAGAGACAAAAAACGCACACCCGACATGCATGGTATTATTGGAAAGGGGTAAGGCTGTATGCACACATTGCAAACTTGTGTTTTTCCCTTGCAGATTTTCTAGATAAACCTGAAGCAATCCTGATGCCCGAAAAGTGAATGAGAAACCTGAAGTGTCATGCACACGTGGAGTATTTTTGACTTCCTCATTTGGTGCAGAAAATAATCTGCAGTTAATTCTCTGCATTTTTCACCATTGACTTCAGTCAAAAACAAGTGTTTTTCCTGCTAAGAAGTGCAGAAATCTTACTCAACGTGTGCATTTAGCCTAAAAAGGATTGATTCTAATAACTTGTGAGTGCAGCTCTGGGGTATAATACAGGATGTAACTCAGAATCAGTACAGGATCAGTAATGTATATACACAGTGACTACACCAGCAGAATAGTGAGTGCAGCTCTGGAGTATAATACAGGATGTAACTCCGGATCAGTACAGGATAAGGAATGTATGTACACAGTGACTGCAACAGCAGAATAATGAGTGCAGCTCTGGGGTATAATACAGGATGTAACTCAGGATCAGTACAGGATCAGTGATGTAATGTATGTACACAGTGACTGCACCAGCAGAATAGTGAGTGCAGCTCTGGAGTATAATACAGGATGTAACTCAGGATCAGTAGAGGATAAGTAATGTATGTACACAGTGACTGCACCAGCAGAATAGTGAGTGCAGCTCTGGAGTATAATACAGGATGTAACCCAGAATCAGTAATGTATGTACACAGTGACTGCACCAGTAGAATATCTTCAGCATGACTATTCTGGCTCAGATTCAGACCACTATGCTCTGCCAGCACGTGGTGGAGATATTACAGAGCACATATGAGGGAGAACCAGCTCCGTTATTTTTCCTCATGGGTTCTCTCTGACATGCACTTATATAAACGCAATTCACTGCAAGACACATCCCAACCCTTCAGCCGCTTACACACCAGGCTCCCGCCCTCGCGGTGCAGACATCTAGAGCAGGATGTGGTCCGCTAACAGCTAGAAGATAATTCACAGGAGTAGAAAAAAAAAAGTTTCAGAATTCAATAGCGATGTCCTGCCCCAGGGGGAACAGAGACTAGCCCTCCTAGGAACCTTTGTCTAATCATCTTGGATGTGGAGCAGGACTACAACTCTCAGAATGCCCTGGCTCTTGGATCATATTGAGAGCCATCATTATAATAATAATAATAATTTTTATTTATATAGCGCCAACATATTCCGCAGCGCTTTACAACTTATAGAGGGGACTTGTACAGACAATAGACATTACAGCATAACAGAAATCACAGTTCTAAATAGATACCAGGAGGAATGAGGGCCCTGCTCGCAAGCTTACAAACTATGAGGAAATGGGGAGACACAAGAGGTGGATGGTAACAATTGCTTTAGTTATTTGGACCAGCCATAGTGTAAGGCTCGGGTGTTCATGTAAAGCTGCATGAACCAGTTAACTGCCTAAGTATGTAGCAGTACAGACACAGAGTGCTATTAACTGCATAAAGTGTATGAGAACACGATGCAAGGAACCTGATTGTGTTTTGTTTTTTTCTATGTTTAATAGGCCACACAGGGATAGTTAGGTTAATGCGTTGAGGCGGTAGGCCAGTCTGAACAAATGCGTTTTTAGGGCACGCTTAAAACTGTGGGCATTGGGGATTAATCGTATTAACCTAGGTAGTGCATTCCAAAGAATCGGCGCAGCACGTGTAAAGTCTTGGAGACGGGAGTGGGAGGTTCTGATTATTGAGGATGCTAACCTGAGGTCATTAGCGGAGCGGAGGGCAGGGGTAGGGTGGTAGACTGAGACCAGAGAGGAGATGTAGGGTGGTGCTGAGCCATAGAGTGCTTTGTGGATGAGGGTAGTAGTTTTGTACTGGATTCTGGAGTGGATGGGTAGCCAGTGTAATGACTGGCACAAGGTAGAGGCATCGGTGTAACGGTTGGTGAGGAATATGATCCTGGCAGCAGCATTCAGGACAGATTGGAGCGGGGAGAGTTTGGTAAGAGGGAGGCCGATTAGTAGAGAGTTACAATAGTCCAGACGGGAATGAATAAGAGAAACAGTAAGAGTTTTTGCAGAGTCGAAAGTAAGAAAAGGGCGAATTCTAGAAATGTTTTTGAGATGCAAATAAGAAGAGCGAGCCAGTGATCGGATGTGGGGGGTGAATGAAAGCTCGGAATCAAGGATAACCCCAAGGCAGCGGGCATGTTGCTTTGGAGTAATGGTGGAACCACACACAGAGATGGCAATGTCAGGCAAAGGTAGGTTAGTAGAGGGAGAGAACACGAGGAGTTCAGTTTTTGACAGGTTCAGTTTCAGATAGAGGGAGGACATGATGTTAGAGACAGCGGTAAGACAGCATCATTTTGCATCGCTACAGACCACTGCCCTTTAATAACGGATAGCCTGTACTTGGCATGGGCCATCAATATTCCATCGATGGGGCAGCCACGGCCCTAATTATCTCAATGATTGAATGCACTGGGTGCCATCTGTCCCCATCTAATAAGTTCTAGACCGAAAGATGGTGCAGAAGGGCACAAGATGGGTGCCCCATAGGGCAGAGCATATATCGCACACTGGCGCAGCGCTCACCTGCGTTCTCACCTCTTCCACGGTTCTGCTCAGTGACTTCCGTGAGCTCGTCATACTGAGAGGAAGCAGCCCGAACCTAAAAAACACAAGCCCATAAGTCGCTTCTCGGTCACAGACAGAACGGCAGCAGGAGATGCACCTGGTCGTCTTTGTGGTTGGCACATTTCCTGCCAAATACAGAAGTATATCGCAGCAAAGGGAGGCAGGAGATCCCAGGGACTAGAGGGCAGATAATGAGCAGGAGAGCTGATCCTAGGGACTAGAGACCACATAATGAGCTAGAGAGCAGATCCCAGGGACTAGAGGGCAGATAATGAGCTGGAGAGCAGATTCCAGGGACTAGAGGGCAGATTAATGAGCTGGAGCAGATCCCAGGGACTAGAGGGCAGATAATGAGCTGGAGAGCAGATTCCAGGGACTAGAGAGCAGATAATGAGCTGGAGAGCAGATCCCAGGGACTAGACAGCAGACCCCAGGGACTAGAGGGCAGATAATGAGCTGGAGCAGATCCCAGGGACTAGAGGGCAGATAATGAGCTGGAGAGCAGATTCCAGGGACTAGAGAGCAGATAATGAGCTGGAGAGCAGATCCCAGGGACTAGACAGCAGACCCCAGGGACTAGATAAAGGGCTGGAGAGCACATTCCAGGGACTAGATAACAGATAATGGGCTGGAGAGCACATTCCAGGGACTAGATAACAGATAATGGGCTGGAGAGCAGATCCCAGGGACTGCTGCTTGCAGACATCATAAATTGCTCCAAGGCTGTGATCACGTGTGACAGATCTGCTGCCGATTTTCTCTCTGGGTTTGGAGGAAGATATTCGGCAGCAGAAAAGAGGAGATTTTTATTTGTGGACAAAACTTGAGGTGAAATACTATTTCAGTGTCTTGCTCTACATCACTGAGTGCGCAACCACAACAGGTGCACTTATTTTCCGTTGACTTCTGTGGTCAGACTCCATTCCCACACATCTAATGTGGCCATTACCGTATCTGGCTGGATGCCAATGGCAGCACATTGTGCGTCTCCTGGACCCCCAGCGTGGAACTTCTGCTGATGAACTGGTTTTCAGCTCCTGTGAGTAACCCAAATAGGACCTGCAACAAGAAAGGGAGTAACTCCTAAGACTGCGCCTCCTCCGTCATGTGACAGTCAGGTCCATGACTAGGGATGGTGATAATAGATTTGCAGGACCTGATGCAGCGGGCACATCATTGATCTGGTCGGTGGATAGGAGCCCTGAGAATTGCCTCTTATCTGACAGCATCCATGGCTCTACATCTGATTAGCTGGCTTGGTGCGACGTCATCATTGTAGTGTGACTCACGTGAAGATGCGTCAAGCTGAGCCATGGATAATGTCAGGTTGGAGGTGGTTCTCAGGGCTCCCGTCAGGTGACCACTGGACCAGGTCCTGAAAATCGATCCTCACCATCTCTATCCATGTCCATTTGATAATCCAGAGTCAGATCCACCTGATGCCATATTATAACACAGCACACGAGCCACTTACTGACGTCCTCTGAGCCAGACGGTTTAGGTTCACATTCAGATGTGGGGTGAAGACGTCCAAATCGAATGGATCAATGCGGCCCTCCAGCTGATCGGCAATGTGCTGAATTCTGTAAAGTAACCGCAATCCCATGTCAAATCGGACTATGCAGTAATCCTATGACAACACCCCCTGTCACCAGTAACATACCTGGAGTCTGGCTTCGTTTTACCACTCTTTCCATCTTCTGCACGGGAGCCGAGGACCAGGCACAGGTAGCGGAGGTCAAATAGAAGCTGCAGAGCTCTGGTCTGTGTGACGGGATTTGCCGATTTCTGCAAAAAAAAATTAAAAATTATGTGCGGGTCTAGGAGGTTATGATTCAACTTTGAGTGCACACCCCAGAGAACAGGCGGGGGACGGGCTGTGCATATTCAGAAGATGACTGCATTCTTTCAAAGACAACACCACACTTGTTCTCAGGTTGCGCGTGGTATTAGAGATTAGCCCTACTCATTTTGCTTGACGGGACACAACCTATGGAGGAGGATGGCCATGTTCGTAATTCAGTTCAACTTAAACCCCCTTAATCGAGCAGTACCCTGCTTCTCTTCAGTGCTGCAGGCCCCCTTGCCTTGCTCTCCTTCATGCTTCCTGATATAGATCTTGACAGAGGCAATTTTTTGTTTCTATGGATGATGTGACCATTGATGGTTGTGAACGTAGTGACTGACCAATATTCATTACTATTTACACACTCCACGTTTCCTTAGTGGTTCATGGCCATGCTCTCCCCTGAATGTATAGCAGAGTGGAGTATAAAATAGCTGAGCTGTGCTACCACATGGCCGTCAGGGCAATGAGAATGTCGTGTGAGGGTCTGGTTATTTTTATTTTTTTTATTAGACAGGGTCATAGGTGCATCTGTATTTCCTGAATTAGATAGAGTCATTAGGTGCATCTTCTGTATAGCCGAGCTGTGCTACAACCCAGTTATAAGATGGTTTATAAGGCAGAGTCATTAGGGGCATCTTCTGCATAGCTGAGCTGTGCTACAACCCGGCTATCAGATGGTTCATTAGGCAGGGTAATTACAGGCATCTTCTGCATAGCATAGCTGAGCTACAACCTGGCTATCAGATGGTTTATTAGGGGCATCTTCTGTATAGCTGAACTGAGCTGTGCTACAATCCGGTTACCAAATGGTTTATTGGGCAAGTGCATCTTCTGCATAGCTGAACTTGCTACAACCTGGTTATCAGATGGTTTTTAGGCAGTATCATTAGGGGAATCTTCTGCATAGCATAGCTGAGCTGTGCTACAACCCGGCTATCAGATGGTTTATTAGGCAGGGTCATTAAGGGCATCTGTCTGCATAGCTGAGCTGTGCTACAACCCAGTTATCAGATGGTTCATCAGGCAGGGTCATTAGGGGCATCTTCTGCATAGCTGAGCTGTGCTACAACTCTGTTAGATGGTTCATTAGGCAGGGTCATTAGGGGCATCTTCTGCATAGCTGAGTTGTGCTACAATCCGGTTATCAGATGGTTTATTAGGCAGGGGCATTAGGGGCATCTGCATATGCTCCACCAACAGTATTAGGACTACTGTAAATCGGATAAATATATATAATATGACCAAACCTTTCCCAAACCTTCCTGGCACAGCTTCTCGTATGCACCGAGTACTTCATCCAGGCAGCTCCTCAGTAACGCCTGCAGGGTCACCTTGGGTAGGGCGTGACCTCCGACTCTGTTGACCGCTTGGCACAGATTAAACAGAAGCGACTGTACGTACCAGGAGCACTGCAGAAGGGAACCACAAATACAAAGATTACGATCAAGTCAAGGAGTGGACAAAAAGCAGTGAGGATATTAGTGAAATCGCTCATTACTTGCAATTTCATCCCAAAAAGAGTAAATTCACCACGGCTATTGCCTTTTTTTTACTTTATAGGAGCTTGTGTTTGTAGTGTGTATTCAACTGGAAAGGATAAAGTAGGCGGAGCAATGTCATTTTCAGCTGGAAGCAAGCATAGTACTCAGCCTCACAATTGCGGAACAATGTAGTATTCATTAAAAATGTCGACAATAGTAAAGGCTCCATTTCTATGGTGTAGAATTATAAGACAAATATAGTGATGGAAAAACTGAGCATCGTCTAGAAGGAGGTGTGGGGCCTCCTGTGGACACGGGACACATTGATGTCAGAAGTTGGGGCAATTATAGCCCCAATGTACACCTGCTAATAACAGATTTAATCTTCTGGCACCAGTATTGCCAAAGATACCCCTCCCCCCCAATTTACCAATAGCCGTGCCTCTTAATAATTGTGCCAGTTTGGTTTAAGATCGACGTTTACAGCTTCAATCCTAAAAAACTACCCACCTGTCCAGGTAGTCGAATCTTTGACGTGACGCTGCTTCCCGCCTCCGTTTCTTCCTGAATTTCTATTTCGTCCCACTGGGTGGCAGTAGCAAGTGCTGATCCAGCCGCACTCTGCAGCAAGGTATTCGTGAAGGAATGTACCAAGTGCTGTGGGGAAAAAGGTGCAAATGAGAAATGTTACTCCCCAAACCTTCTACAATGCAAGGGGGCAGCATATGACGTCCCAAAATAAGAAAAACCACTAAAGCAAGATCTGCACAGGAGCTGCTGGAAGAGTTCAGCTCTGAAGCTTGCAGAATTGTGGGCACTGTCATTATAATGGTGATCTATAAAGCACTTCTGCCTCCCAGCACTTACTTTTACCACGGTGGCGCTCCAGATGGAGTAGGCATCCAGGGACTGTGTTACGAGTTTGTCTTTCAGCTCCTGCCACTTGCAGACGACTTGCGGCTTGTCGGCGGCCCTCCCTTTACCGGACTTCTTGGTGGTCTTAGCCTCCCTTATCGTATGTTCGATGCCGCCGGACTTTCCTAAGATGCACTGCTTCAAATGAGGGCAGAGTTCGCTTAATGACTGGCACAACCTTGCCAGGAACAGTACCCTGCCCAGTGTATGCCCGCACATGGCAGCGTTATTGGCGGGCTCTACATCTGCCGCAGATTTCAGCTGTGTCCTGACCGAGTCCTGGATGTGCTGCATGCACGTGAGGCAGTGGTGGCATAACATCTCCTGCACCGTGCCAGCATCTCCGTAACGATCGAAAGCCGAGGGTCTGCCGCCAAGAGGTTGGCCCTGCTGATCGCCGGTAGACACCTCCCTCGGGAGGTAGGAGAACAGGTCCTCCAGTTTCACCTTCAGTTTGAGGTCTATGACTTGGCAGAAGCTCTGGATGCAAGGAGTGACCGCCTGGGCTTTAAGGGAGAGGCCGCTCCTGCGCTGGGGGCCGCGGTGGGCCACACTGATCCAGGCGGCGTCTGGCGGAAGGTCGCTTTGGCTTTCGGACCACAGGAAGGAGCAGATGTTACCTTCGTGTTGGATGTGCTTCAGGGAGTCCGGGTTCTTCTCCAGGTCCTGCAGGGTGGAGAGCAGCAGCTGCACCGACTCCGAGGAGATCGACTCCAGTCCTTCTTTCATCAGAGTCTGGGCAACAGGGAGGAAAAAAAATGGCAAGATTACAAAGGGTTAGTGCAAGTTGTCACCCCATCCGCAGGGTCGACATCACGCTGCTGGGGGTCCAACTGATCCTGAGAATGGATCTCTAGAAGTCCCCTTTACAACGGATGGGCATGTCCGTCCCCTACTCTGCCGACGTTGGCAATAACCTTTAAAAGGCATCCATACACAAAGCTGCCCCCATACACGTAAGAAAAAGCAGCTCCCAGACACCTTAGGTGGCCGCTTATCTCTAATGATAACACAGGACTGGGCATATTGAAATCAAATATGCCCGATCCTTCTTTCCTTCCATCATCTGTCACTGAGGTACATGGCACAGGTCAGCCGTTGTCTTATGGGCGCTGGGATGAGGAGAAGAGAGTGCTTTTTCCTATTCGATAGGAATGTCAAGGCTGCAGCCATCACCTGACAGTTCCCCGGAACCGGGACCGTGGTAGACCAACGGGGGACCCCCGGCAGCCAGTAGACCGCTAGGGGACCCCCGGCAGCCAGTAGACCGCTAGGGGACCCCCGGCAGCCAGTAGACCGCTAGGGGACCCCCGGCAGCCAGTAGACCCCTAGGGGACCCCCGGCAGCCAGTAGACCCCTAGGGGACCCCCGGCAGCCAGTAGACCCCTAGGGGACCCCCGGCAGCCAGTAGGCCCGTAGGGGACCCCCGGCAGCCAGTAGGCCCCTAGGGGACCCCCGGCAGCCAGTAGGCCCCTAGGGGACCCCCGGCAGCCAGTAGGTGACACCAGCAGCCAATAGACCGCTAGGGGACACCAGCAGCCAGTAGACCGCTAGGGGACACCAGCAGCCATACGCTTGAGCAGCACAGTTCCAGTAGAGATTTCTGTTTTGGACTTTTGACCATTAATAAAAATTCATAAAGTAGTGGACAACCCCTTTAATGAGGCTCCTCGGAATTGGTCTCTAATGACTTGACATATAACCTCCAAAGCGAGCACTGACCTGCAGTCGGTCCAGGAACAGCTGCTGCATCATGTCCTCCCAGAACCGGATGGGACGGTCCAGCAGTCGCTGACAAACCTTCTCCCAGTTCAGGCTCATGGAGTCGCTGGTCAGCAGCTCCCACGCGGCGTCTCGGATACCGGCCAGGCCCTTCAGGGTCTTCACATAGACCAGCAGCGCAGAAATCCCAGATTTTATGTCTTCATTGCACCTGGCGGAAATACAACAATGGCATAAGATACACGCCCTTACCCTCACCCTTCTTAAAGGGATTTTCCACTCTTAAAGGGGGTTATCCAACAAACGTTTTGTCATAGGATATACAAGTATTCATGGGGGCCTGGGCCAATAACGAGACTGGGGGTCCTGTTAAGCCGTGTGAGCAGTTTTGGCCACCACTGGGAACAGCTGATCAGTGGGAGTGCTTGGTGTCAGACCCCCACTGATCAGACATTGATTAATGACCAATCCTAAAAGTAGGCCATCAATGTTTAAGTCCAGGACAACCCCTTTAAATACATACAGGATCTTACAAGTTAATCCACTGCTGCAGAGTTTCTCGTAGATAGTCCTGGTTTATAGGGCGAGCGAGGGTCCGCAGGGTGGGCTGGAAGTCCAGGACAGAGGGCGGCAGGTGCTTGGACCAGTTGACGGACTGCATCTCCTCTCTTAATACTTTGATGCCTTTCCCTTTAATAGTAAAGAACCAAAAACGATGAGACGGCAAGGCGTGCGCCCACAGGTCAGCGGGAAGGGAGCGCGCCCACAGGTCAGCGGGAAGGGAGCGCCCCCACAGGTCGGCCGGCAGGGGGCGCCCCCACAGGTCGGCCGGCAGGGGGCGCCCCCACAGGTCGGCCGGCAGGGGGCGCCCCCACAGGTCGGCCGGCAGGGGGCGCCCCCACAGGTCGGCCGGCAGGGGGCGCCCCCACAGGTCGGCCGGCAGGGGGCGCCCCCACAGGTCGGCACTCACATTAGCACAGGTTCAGCAGGGGAGCTGGCAATGCCACTGGTGAGATACGGGCATCTTACCTCCAGCCTGCTGGGCGGTGACTGTCTCTAATATAGAGAACAGGAGGCCACAGCTGAGGGCAGGGTCGGCCGCCACGGCGTCGGGCTGAGTATAGAAGAGGGCATGGGCCTGGTACAGGGTATTTGCCAACAGCTCCACCAGGGAACACACCTGGGACTTTATGCTGGAACCTGGAAGACAAGATAAAAAAAAAAGATAGATGTCTTAGATTGATACTAGTATAAAAGCAGCACAGAGTGTTTCAGCAGACGGACGCTCTTAGGCTGCTGTCACACTATCAGTATTTGGTGAGTTTTTATCCTCAGTATTTGTAAGCCAAAACCAGGAGTGGAACAATTAGAGGAAAAGTATAATAGAAACATATGCACCACTTCTGGATTTATCACCCACTCCTGGTTTTGGCTTAGGCTACTTTCACACTAGTCCTTCGGTACGGGCAAACCGTCGGACAGTGTGCTAATTAATGACAACTTGGGCAGCGGATGCAGTCTAACGACGCATCCACTGCCCAGTGTGATGAGCGGGGAGGAGGGGGCGGAGTTCCAGCCGCGCATGCGGAAAAAGCGGAACTGATGGACAAAAAAATGCTACATGTAACTTTTTTTGTGCCGACGGTCCGCCAAAACACGACACATCCGTCGCTATGTATAAGTCTATGGAGAAAAAACGCATCCTGGGGGCAACTTTGCAGGATGCGTTTTTTTCTACATAACGACGCATTGTGACGTGCGTCGTACGACGCTAGTGTGAAAGTAGCCTAACATGCAGCCCTGTGCTCACGTGAGCGGACTGCGATCTGCTCTGGGCTGTGCTGAAACACTCTGTGCTGCACAGTAATCACAGTCCCTGAATGGTCAGCCGGTGACTCGCTATGATCTCTCTCCCAACGGGACATGTCCCCGTGACTCACAGTAACCTAGCGCCTTAAGGGTACGTGTCCATGTTCAGGATGGCCGGAGTGGCAAACCCGCTCCGACCCCTTCTGTGACGCGGTGATTCCGGATGTGTTCATTGCTCACATCCGGCATCATCGCACCCCACACATAGGACCCTGTGTTTTACCTTGCGGCGGCGCATTGTCCCCGCAAGGTAAACGGACATGCTGCAATCTAAAAAGACGCCCCGCATGTCCGGAATCGCAGGGTCGCCGGGTGCGTGTTACCACTCATAGTGGAGACGGGATTTCATAAAATGCCCTCCACTATGCTGGAACATCTGGACGCTGCGGATCTGCGCAGTGTCAAACACGCAGCGTTTCCTGAACGTGGAAACATACCCTAAATCATCAACCAGCAACATCATTTCGCTCCCCGCTGTCTCCTGTATAGGCGCAGCCCCCTCATGAATGAAATCCCCACGTGTCATCAGCTCAGCACACTCTGCTCCTGAAATCCTCTGTGCTGCTGAAAGACACTGTTCCTACTGCTTTAATCAAGTCCTGTCAGCCCCTAATTACATCACATGACTGGACAAGCTGCACTCATTTTCTGAAATCCTCTGTGCTGCGTACAACCTAGCAGTGGGTGACCCCCGGGCCGAGTCCCTCACCGTGGTGCGGCTGGTTGAGCAGCTGCTGAATCCCGGCCTTTCTAGCGAGCAGGAACTCGGCCAGGGCTTGTCGCGGGGAGCTGTCCTCCAGGAGCATGATGGAGCAGAGGGCCTCCGCCACTGACTGGTCAGAGGCCGACGAACATCTCAGGAGGGACTTGCTCTCCTGCAGAATGGTGGCGCTGTAGGGGGACAATGGAAATTACACATGAAAAATATACGGCCGCCTTCTTCCTCCAAAAGCGCCACGCCTGCCCACAGGATGCTCCTGGTACTACAGCTCGGCTTCATTCACATTACTGGAGGTAAGCCGCAGTACCAGACCCGGCCTGTGGTGAGGGACGGCGCTGTACTTACCGGAAGGTGCCAGCGGCCGCCACCTGGCGGATGAGTATGGGGAACTTGGCGAGGACGGGGCTGTAGCGGGAGGTGGAGGAGTCCAGCTGCAGGAGGGAGTGCAGGTGGCAGCACAGGAGGTAGAGCTGAGTGGCGCGCAGGAACTGGGAGGACTCCATGGCGCTCCAGATCTTCTCGGGGATCTCCAGCAGCAGTTTGATCTGGGCCGCCGTGCAGTAAAACCGCTCCTGGGACTGAAGAGAAAGGGATCATTGTACGTCTGGATCATCACTGCGTGTACCCACCTAAAGGCACATTTACATGGGACTGCTCTGACGTGCCTCGTGCAGTGAGCAGGAAATACCACATTCCTACGCATGGGATGCAGATGTCGTGGGTATGTTAGCGCCAAAACCTGCTGCGTGTGAAGTCAGCAGCAGGTCCATAAGAGACACATTAGAAGACACTAGCGGGGGCTGCACTGCCCATAAGATGCCAGCGGGGGCGCAATATTACACCTGGGAGGGCGATTATACTGCTGGCACCTGCAACCAGAGCAAGCTCAGATTGCTGCTAACAGATATTAGAGTGATACGATTTCATCATGCGCCCGGTTTGATGCCGTGTCGCAATCAGAAGATGTGTTCTCCCCCTGTACAGATGCAGCAGAGCCGGCCGTGTCCCCCCCTGTACAGATGCAGCAGAGCCGGCCGTGTTCTCCCCCTGTACAGATGTAGCAGAGCCGGCTGTGTTCTCAGCTGTACAGATGCAGCAGAGCCAGCCGTGTCCCCCCCTGTACAGATGCAGCAGAGCCGGCCGTGTCCCCCCCTGTACAGATGCAGCAGAGCCGGCCGTGTTCTCACCTGTACAGATGCAGAAGAGCCGGCTGTGTCCCCCCCCTGTACAGATGCAGCAGAGCCGGCCGTGTCCCCCCCCTGTACAGATGCAGCAGAGCCGGCCGTGTCCCCCCCTGTACAGATGTAGCAGAGCCGGCCGTGTCCCCCCCTGTACAGATGTAGCAGAGCCGGCCGTGTTCTCACCTGTACAGATGCAGCAGAGCCGGCCGTGTCCCCCCCTGTACAGATGCAGCAGAGCCGGCCGTGTCCCCCCCTGTACAGATGCAGCAGAGCCGGCCGTGTCCCCCCCTGTACAGATGTAGCAGAGCCGGCCGTGTTCTCACCTGTACAGATGTAGCAGAGCCGGCCGTGTTCTCCCCTGTACAGATGCAGCAGAGCCGGCCGTGTCCCCCCCCCCTGTACAGATGCAGCAGAGCCGGCCGTGTCCCCCCCTGTACAGATATAGCAGAGCCGGCCGTGTTCTCCCCTGTACAGATGTAGCAGAGCCGGCCGTGTTCTCCCCTGTACAGATGTAGCAGAGCCGGCCGTGTTCTCCCCTGTACAGATGTAGCAGAGCCGGCCGTGTCCCCCCCCTGTACAGATGCAGCAGAGCCGGCCGTGACCCCCCGTGTACAGATGCAGCAGAGCCGGCCGTGTCCCCCCCTGTACAGATGTAGCAGAGCCGGCCGTGTTCTCACCTGTACAGATGCAGCAGAGCCGGCCGTGCCCCCCCCTGTACAGATGCAGCAGAGCCGGCCGTGTCCCCCCCTGTACAGATGCAGCAGAGCCGGCCGTGTTCTCCTCTGTACAGATGTAGCAGAGCCGGCCGTGTTCTCACCTGTACAGATGCAGCAGAGCCGGCCGTGTCCCCCCCCCCTGTACAGATGCAGCAGAGCCGGCCGTGTCCCCCCCTGTACAGATATAGCAGAGCCGGCCGTGTTCTCACCTGTACAGATGCAGCAGAGCCGGCCGTGTCCCCCCCCCCCCTGTACAGATGCAGCAGAGCCGGCCGTGTCCCCCCTGTACAGATGTAGCAGAGCCGGCCGTGTTCTCACCTGTACAGATGCAGCAGAGCCGGCCGTGTTCTCACCTGTACAGATGCAGCAGAGCCGGCCGTGTTCTCACCTGTACAGATGCAGCAGAGCCGGCCGTGTTCTCACCTGTACAGATGCAGCAGAGCCGGCCGTGTTCTCACCTGTACAGATGCAGCAGAGCCGGCCGTGTCCCCCCTGTACAGATGCAGCAGAGCCGGCCGTGTTCTCACCTGTACAGATGTAGCAGAGCCGGCCGTGTCCCCCCCTTGTACAGATGCAGCAGAGCCGGCCGTGTCCCCCCTGTACAGATGTAGCAGAGCCGGCCGTGTTCTCCTCTGTACAGATGTAGCAGAGCCGGCCGTGTTCTCACCTGTACAGATGTAGCAGAGCCAGCCGTGTTCTCCCCTGTACAGATGCAGCAGAGCCGGCCATGTTCTCCCCTGTACAGATGCAGCAGAGCCGGCCGTGTTCTCACCTGTACAGATGTAGCAGAGCCGGCCGTGTCCCCCCCTTGTACAGATGCAGCAGAGCCGGCCGTGTCCCCCCTGTACAGATGTAGCAGAGCCGGCCGTGTTCTCCTCTGTACAGATGTAGCAGAGCCGGCCGTGTTCTCACCTGTACAGATGTAGCAGAGCCAGCCGTGTTCTCCCCTGTACAGATGCAGCAGAGCCGGCTGTGTTCTCCCCTGTACAGATGCAGCAGAGCCGGCCGTGTTCTCACCTGTACAGATGTAGCAGAGCCGGCCGTGTCCCCCCTGTACAGATGTAGCAGAGCCGGCCGTGTTCTCCTCTGTACAGATGTAGCAGAGCCGGCCGTGTTCTCTCCCTGTACAGATGCAGCAGAGCCAGCCGTGTTCTCCCCTGTACAGATGCAGCAGAGCCGGCCGTGTTCTCTCCCTGTACAGATGCAGCAGAGCCGGCTGTGTTCTCCCCCTGTACAGATGTAGCAGAGCCGGCCGTGTCCCCCCTGTACAGATGTAGCAGAGCCGGCCGTGTCCCCCCTGTACAGATGTAGCAGAGCCGGCCGTGTTCTCTCCCTGTACAGATGTAGCAGAGCCGGCCGTGTTCTCTCCCTGTACAGATGTAGCAGAGCCGGCCGTGTTCTCCCCTGTACAGATGCAGCAGAGCCGGCCGTGTTCTCCCCCTGTACAGATGCAGCAGAGCCGGCCGTGTCCCCCCTGTACAGATGTAGCAGAGCCGGCCGTGTTCTCTCCCTGTACAGATGTAGCAGAGCTGGCCGTGTTCTCTCCCTGTACAGATGTAGCAGAGCCGGCCGTGTCCCCCCTGTACAGATGCAGCAGAGCCGGCCGTGTTCTCCCCCTGTACAGATGCAGCAGAGCCGGCCGTGTCCCCCCTGTACAGATGTAGCAGAGCCGGCCGTGTTCTCCTCTGTACAGATGTAGCAGAGCCGGCCGTGTTCTCCCCTGTACAGATGCAGCAGAGCCGGCCGTGTTCTCCCCCTGTACAGATGCAGCAGAGCCGGCCGTGTCCCCCCTGTACAGATGCAGCAGAGCCGGCCGTGTTCTCCTCTGTACAGATGTAGCAGAGCCGGCCGTGTTCTCCCCTGTACAGATGCAGCAGAGCCGGCCGTGTTCTCCCCCTGTACAGATGCAGCAGAGCCGGCCGTGTCCCCCCTGTACAGATGTAGCAGAGCCGGCCGTGTTCTCCTCTGTACAGATGTAGCAGAGCCGGCCGTGTTCTCCCCTGTACAGATGCAGCAGAGCCGGCCGTGTTCTCCCCTGTACAGATGTAGCAGAGCCGGCCGTGTTCTCTCCCTGTACAGATGCAGCAGAGCCGGCCGTGTCCCCCCTGTACAGATGTAGCAGAGCCGGCCGTGTCCCCCCTGTACAGATGTAGCAGAGCCGGCCGTGTTCTCCCCTGTACAGATGCAGCAGAGCCGGCCGTGTCCCCCCTGTACAGATGCAGCAGAGCCGGCCGTGTCCCCCCTGTACAGATGCAGCAGAGCCGGCCGTGTTCTCACCTGTGCGGCACCTCCTCCCCGGTGTCCCGGGGCCGGGCCGGGCTTGGCTCTCAGGGCCCCGCAGTAGCGCTCCATCCCCCGCACCGCGTCCACCACCAGCCCCGCGCTCCTCCGCATCTCTCCTATGGTGTCCGCCGCCTCGATCAGGTCCCGGTATCGCTCCCCCACCATCTGCCGCAGCTCTTCTTTCTTCTGCTCGATCTCCGCCCGCACCTTCCTCTCCAGGCCCCGGATCTCCTCCGCGCTGTGCGCCTCAAACAGGGCGCTGGGGTCCCGCACCTCACTCAGCTTCACCGCCGCCATGTTTACCTGCCAGCACAGCCAGGAAACGGCTGTCACTTTTTTTTTAAACTACACTTCCCAGAATGACTTGCGAAGGAAATACACGCTCCAGTCTACTAAACAAGTGGCAGAGGCACGATGGGATTTGTAGTTTATTAGAACCGGGAACGCGTCAGGTGATTGGTGGGGGACCACTGATGTGCGCCGTACACCTCCCGTCATGCCTGACTGTTACTGGGTCCACATTGCGCTAGGGGAGTCCGTCTAACGGACGCGGTTTTAAGTAGGCAAAAGGCAATGTAACGGACATTGTAACGCCCCATAGACTTGCATTTGTATGACGCATGTCAGCATTGGCATGCATTAGCAACATTCTGTTTTTTTATGACGCACCTTCCAACGCCCCCTGCAGCATTTTCGGGTCCGGTCAAGCTAACGAATTGCGTTAATGAGGCTAGTCCATGCGGTCATGTGACAGGAAGTAGGATTTCAGCCATTGTGGAGCATAAATATACTCTGCTGAGAACGCCAGCAGCCCAGTGTGTGATCCTGTGAGCGCTCTGAGGCAATGTAAGTACAATTCTATGTGTTATATATCTCTGTGTACATAATGTAGTGGCCGTCGGGTGTGTGCGCACTACATGTATTGTTTGTGCGCAGATGTCGGATAGTGAGGGATCGAGCAGCAGCAGCAGCGTGTCTGCAGTCTTCTCTTCACAGGCGGTAGGCTTTCCCACAATAATGTTGTGTGCCACTCCAGTGTATTGGGGTAATCATGTGTGATCATGTTTTTATTGCAAATAGGAATCTTCTGATCCCGAACCTGCCAGGCCACCCCCCAACAAAGTGGCAAAAGTGTCCAAGAAGGTACATGCCACACATTTTGTGTCTTTTTACACATAAATGAATGGATGCAAGATTTGTATTTTTTTTTTTTTTTTCACTACACCGTAGGTTGTTGAAAAAGGAAAAAAAAAAAATCAGCCTCGCCGTCTGTCTTCACCTCACCTAGAAGCGGTAAATATCACGCAAAATGTTCCTTTTTTAACAAAAAAAATACTAATTTGGTTTTTTTTTTTTTTTTTTTTTTTTAATTAAAAAAATCAAACATACAATAACACAACAAACATTTTATTATTATTATTATTTACTGTTATAGCGCCATTTATTCCATGGTGCTTTACATGTAAGGAGGGGTATACATAATAAAAACAAGTACAATATCTTAAACAATACAAGTCATAACTGGTACAGGAGGAGAGAGGACCCTGCCCGCGAGGGCTCACAATCTACAAGGGATGGGTGAGGATAGAGCTGGTCATGCAGCGGTTTGGTTGATCGGTGGTTGCAGGTTGTAGGCTTGTCGGAAGAGGTAGGTCTTCAGATTCTTTTTGAAGGTTTCGATGGTAGGTGAGAGTCTGATGTGTTGTGGTAGAGGGTTCCAGAGTAGGGGTGATACACGAGAGAAATCTTGTATACGATTGTGGGAAGAGGAGATAAGAGGGGAGTAGAGAAGGAGATCTTGAGGATCGGAGGTAGCGTGCAGGTAAGTACCGGGAGACGAGGTCACAGATGTATGGAGGAGACAGGTTGTGGATGGCTATGTATGTCATGGTTAGGATTTTGTACTGGAGTCTCTGGGCAATGGGGAGCCAGTGACGGGATTGACAGAGGGGAGAGGCCGGGGAATAGCGGGGGGACAGGTGGATTAGTCGGGCAGCAGAGTTTAGAATAGATTGGAGGGGTGCGAGAGTGTTAGAGGGGAGGCCACAGAGCAGGAGGTTACAGTAGTCGAGGCGGGAGATGATTAGGGCATGGACTAGGGTTTTTGCAGATTCTTGGTTGAGGAATGTACGGATTCGTGAAATATTTTTGAGTTGAAGTCGGCAGGAAGTGGAAAGTGCTTGGATATGTGGTTTGAAGGAGAGATCAGCGTCAAGGATTACCCCGAGGCAGCAAGCTTTTGGGACTGGGGAGAGTGGGCAGCCGTTTAAAACCCTGGTTAAAAAACTACATACATATCACAACATAAACCAAACAGTACAAGGACAACCAACAAAAAATAAACAATTAAACATTGCAATATAATTTATAAAAAGTTAAAAGTGGTAAAAATGAATAAAAATTAGGATAACTGTCCTTCATAATAATGTAGTTTTGGCGATGAGATAAAGGTATGCAACCAAAAATTAACGTATACATTTTAATATAACGTTTTGTGTTTACATAGTCCAAGCAGCCCGCCAAAAAAAGAAGGATCATTGCGGTTGACGAAGACCCCTTGGACATTAAAAATGAGACACTAATAACACTAGTGGAAGCGAATCCGTCCATATGGGATCAAAGTGACAGCTCCCACAACGATATTATTAAAAACCGGAAGCTGTGGGAGAAAATAATATGCCAGTTGGACCCACGATATTTGGATAAGTCCGCATCCTCTAAGAAAAAAATTGGTAATTATTGCTGAACTTAACGTGCAAAATGTAAAGATTGCAAGCTGTCGAATAATTTTTTTGTTTGTTTTTTTTCTTTGAAGCCAATGCTGTCTATACCCGGTGGAGATCCATTAGAGATCGATTTGTACGGGACTTCCGCAGCAGCCAAAACACCCCCAGTGGACGCAAGCGATCGTCTGCCAAAGATGAAGTCAATGCCATAATTGTAGATGGACTCCAACGGTTAGAGGATCTGTGTCGCAGTGATCACAGAGATCTAAGGCGGGAAATTACGGAATTGCAATCCCGTGAATCAGTATATGCAGCCAATGAGTGGAAGCTCCTGCTTTTGTCATATGTGCCTGTAGCCCAAAAGATACCGCCACACAGGAATGTAATGTTTAGGCAAAGATTAAATGACCTAGTCAAGGAATTTTTGGGCCCTCAAGAACCCACTTCCTTGAGACCAAGAACCATGGATATGCCGTCATACAAACCACAATACAGAGGCCAGGGTGAACCGAGTATGGAAAAGGCAATGTAGCAGTCCAGCGTACAGTTGGGCAGACAATACGCCCGCGCAATATCACAGTATGTAACTACTGTTAAAGCAATCACCAAACTTTGGCAATTACTGCTTTTAAAATGTTGGTGTAAATTTTTTTTGTACCCAAGTTACTCGTGTATGGTTTTTGCTCATCCCTATGGGATCTCATATGTTAAAATGTCTACCAACAATCAGGTTGGACGCACAATGTCTTCAGAATATTTTTTAGTAAAGTTATGATAACATTTCATATTCTTGTATGGATTGAACTTTTTACAATTGCTTAAGGTTATATAAACAAAAAAAAAAATGAATTTCCCCACACATTGCACCAATATAAACAGGCTTCAACATTTTCACACGTGTCTGTCTTGCCATGGAACAAGACCTTCATGTATGAAGTAATTTGCAAATTGATCACGAATCCTCATTATTTCAACTGTAGACCGAACAGTAGTCGAATCTATGCTCATGAGGTTCGACTCAATCATCGGGGTCAGCCACCTGGGGTTCATGTCTGGAAACAAAATTGTGCAGGCAGATGCATGCCTTCACTACACGGTCCACATTTTCAGTTTGCAATTGCATGCAAGTTAGTAAGATACGCCATTTTAAGGTCAAAATACCAAAAACACACGTCACAAAACGTCTTGCCCGGCTCAAGCAATAATTAACCCCTTTCTGACATTAGACGTACTATCCCGTCGAGGTGGGGTGGTCCCGTATGACCACCGACGGGATAGTACATCATATGTGATCGGCCGCGCTCACGGGGGGATCGCGTCCGGGTGTCAGCTGACTATCGCAGCTGACATCCGGCACTATGTGCCAGGAGCGGTTGCGGACTGCCCCCGGCACACTGCGATCAAACATGATCGCAGTGTTCCGGCGGGATAGGGAAGCATCGCGCAGGGAGGGGGCTCCCTGCATGCTTCCCTGAGACCCCCGGAGCAACACGATGTGATCGCGTTGCTCCAAGGGTCTCTTACCTCCTCCCTGCAGCAGGCCCGGATCCAAAATGGCCGCGGCATCTGGGTCCTGCAGGGAGGTGGCTTCACTGCGCCTGCTCAGAGCAGGCGCCGGGAAGCCTGGAGCTGTGCACGTCAGATCGCTGATCTGACACAGTGCACAGCAAAGTGTCAGATCAGCGATCTTACACTATAACATGATGCCTCCCCCCCTGGGGCAATGTTATAGTGTAAAAAAAAAAAATATTCACATGTGTTAAAAAAAAAATATATATATTGTTCCTGTGAATACATTTCTTTATCTAAATAAAAAAAACAATAATAAAAGTACACATATTTAGTATCGCCGCGTCCGTAACGACCTGACCTATAAAACTGTCCCACTAGTTAACCCCTTCAGTGAACACCGTAAAAAAAAAAAACCGCTTTATTCTCATACCGCCAAACAAAAAGTGGAATAACACGCGATCAAAAAGACGGATATAAATAACCATGGTACCGCTGAAAACGTCATCTTGTCCCGCAAAAAACGAGCCGCCATACAGCGTCAAAGAAAAAATAAAAAGTTATAGTCCTCAGAATAAAGCGATGCAAAAATAATTATTTTTTCTATAAAATAGTTTTTATCGTCTAAAAGCGCCAAAACATAAAAAAATGATGTAAATGAGGTATCGCTGTAATTGTACTGACCCGAAGAATAAAACTGCTTTATCCATTTTACCAAACGCGGAACGGTATGAACGCCTCCCCCAAAAGAAAATCATAAATAGCTGGTTTTTGGTCATTCTGCCTCACAAAAATCAGAATAAAAAGCGATCAAAAAATGTCAGGTGCCCGAAAATGTTACCAATAAAAACGTCAACTCGTCCCGCAAAAAACAAGACCTCACATGACTCTGTGGAACAAAATATGGAAAAATTATAGCTCTCAAAATGTGGTAACGCAAAAACTATTTTTTGCAATAAAAAGTGTCTTTCAGTGTGTGACGGCTGCCAGTCATAAAAATCAGCTAAAAAACCCGCTATAAAAGTAAATCAAACCCCCTTCATCACTCCCTTAGTTAGCAAAAAATGTATTTATTTCAAGGGCTAGGGTTAGGGTTCAGATTACATTTGTGGTTGGGAATAGGGTTGTGTTTGGATTAGGGTTTCAGTTAGAATTGGGGGTTTCCACTGTTTAGGCACATCAGGGGCTCTCCAAACGCGACATGGCGTCCGATCTGAATTCCAGGCAATTCTGCGTTGAAAAAGTAAAACAGTGCTCCTTCCCTTCCGAGCTCTCCCGTGCGCCCAAACAGGGGTTTACCCCAACATATGGGGTATCAGCGTACTCTGGACACATTGGACAACAACTTTTGGGGTCCAATTTCTCCTGTTACCCTTGGGAAAATACAAAACTGGGGGCTAAAAAATAATTTTTGTGGAAAAAAAAGATTTTTTTATTTTCACGGCTCTGCCTTATAAACTGTAGTGAAACACTTGGGGGTTCAAAGTTCTCACAACACATCTAGATAAGTTCCTTGGGGGTCTAGTTTCCAATATGGGGGTCACTTGTGGGGGGTTTCTACTGTTTATGTGCATTAGGGGGTCTGCAAACGCAATGTGATGCCTGCAGACCAATCCATCTAAGTCTGCATTCCAAATGATGCTGCTTCCCTTCCGAGCTCTGCCATGCGCTCAAACGGTGGTTCCCCCCCACATATGGGGTATCGGCGTACTCAGGACAAATTGGACAACAACTTTTGGGGTCTAATTTCAACAGTTACCCTTGAAAAAATACAAAACTAGGGGCTAAAAAATAATTTTTGTGGAAAAAAAAGATTTTTTTATTTTCACGGCTCTGCTTTATAAACTGTAGAGAAACACTTGGGGGTTCAAAGTTCTCACAACACATCTAGATGAGTTCCTTAGGGGGTCTACTTTCCAAAATGGTGTCACTTGTGGGGGGTTTCAATGTTTAGGCACATCAGTGGCTCTCCAAACGCAACATGGCATCCCATCTCAATTCCTGTCAATTTTGCATTGAAAAGTCAAACGGAGCTCCTTCCTTTCCGAGCTCTCCCATGCGCCCAAACAGTGGTTTACCCCCACATATGGGGTACCAGCGTACTCAGGACAAATTGTACAACAACTTTTGGGGTCCAATTTCTTCTCTTACCCTTGGGAAAATAAAAAATTGGGGGCGAAAAGATCATTTTTGTGAATAAATATGATTTTTTATTTTTACAGCTCTGCATTATAAACTTCTGTGAATCACTTAATGGGTCAAAGTGCTCACCACGCATCTAGATAAGTTCCTTAGGGGGTCTACTTTCCAAAATGGTGTCACTTGTGGGGGGTTTCAATGTTTAGGCACATCAGGGGCTCTCCAAACGCAACATGGTGTCCCATCTATATTCCTGTCAATTTTGCATTGAAAGTCAAATGGCGCTCCTTTGCTTCCGAGCTCTGCCATGCGCCCAAACAGTGGTTTACACCCACATATGGGGTATCGGCGTACTCAGGACAAATTGTACAACAACTTTTGGGGTCCATTTTCTCCTGTTACCCTTGGTAAAATAAAACAAATTGGAGCTGAATTAAATTTTCTGTGAAAATAAGTTAAATGTTTATTTTTATTTATGCAATTTGCATATTTAAATTCCCAGAGGAGCATTGTACGGCAAATAAGCCTCCTTACCTTGACAAGCCAGAGATGGTATGTCACTCTCCATAAGGAGAAACGATACCCCTTAGACCCATGTCCAGAGCCTCTCACCTAGCCAAATCAGTTCTCATGCTTCGCACTGACGAGGGCCAACAGCCTGAAACACCGTGTCTGCGAATTGAGATACTGATTTGGCTTTTATCCTAAGTCATATTGCACGACTCGTTAAAGGGTTGATTGTGACTTGTAGGATCGCTACTTCCAATAGGTGGCGCTGTAGAGTTTAAGTCCTCTTTTTCTCAGAAGAGGCAATTTGCATATTTTTATATAAACATTCCAAAAATCCCTGTGAAACACCTGAAGGGTTAATAAACTTCTTGAATGTGGTTTTGAGCACCTTGAGGGGTGTAGTTTTTAGAATGGTGTCACACTTGGTTATTTTCTATCATATAGACCCCTCAAAATGACTTCAAATGAGATGTGGTCCCTAAAAAAAAAAAAAATGGTGTTGTAAAAATGAGAAATTGCTGGTCAAATTTAAACCTTAAAACTCCCTTACAAAAAAAAAATTTGGGTTCAAAAATTGTGCTGATCTAAAGTAGACATGTGGGAAATGTTACTTATTAAGTATTTTGTGTGACATATCTCTGTGATTTACCGTATATACTCGAGTATAAGCCGACCCCCCTAATTTTGCCACAAAAAACTGGGAAAACTTATTGACTCGAGTATAAGCCTAGGGTGGAAAATGCAGCAGGTACCGGTGAATTTCAAAATTAAAAATAGATGCTCCATACCGTTCATTATGGCCCCATAGATGCTCCACATAAAGCTGTGCCACATATAATGCTTTGCACCGTTCATTATGGCCCCATAGATGCTCCACATAAAGCTGTGCCATATATACAATGCTCTGCACCATTGCCCCATAGATACTCCACATAAAGCTGTGCCATATATACAATGCTCTGCACCGTTGCCCCATAGATGTGCCATATATATAATGCTCTGCACCGTTGCCCCATAGCTGTGCCATATATATAATGCTCTGCACCGTTGCCCCATAGCTGTGCCATATAGTGCTCTGCACCATTGCCCCATAGCTGTGCCATATAGTGCTCTGCACCATTGCCCCATAGCTGTGCCATATAGTGCTCTGCACCATTGCCCCATAGCTGTGCCATATAGTGCTCTGCACCGTCCATTATTGCCCCATAGCTGTGCCATATAGTGCTCTGCACCATTGCCCCATAGCTGTGCCATATAGTGCTTTGCACCATTGCCCCATAGCTGTGCCATATAGTGCTCTGCACCATTGCCCCATAGCTGTGCCATATAGTGCTCTGCACCGTTGCCCCATAGCTGTGCCATATATATAGTGCTCTGCACCGTTCCCCCATAGCTGTGCCATATAGTGCTCTGCACCGTTGCCCCATAGCTGTGCCATATAGTGCTCTGCACCATTGCCCCATAGCTGTGTCATATAGTGCTCTGCACCGTTGCCCCATAGCTGTGCCATATATATAGTGCTCTGCACCGTTGCCCCATAGCTGTGCCATATAGTGCTCTGCACCGTTGCCCCATAGCTGTGCCATATAGTGCTCTGCACCATTGCCCCATAGCTGTGCCATATAGTGCTCTGCACCGTTGCCCCATAGCTGTGCCATATAGTGCTCTGCACCGTTGCCCCATAGCTGTGCCATATATATAGTGCTCTGCACCATTGCCCCATAGCTGTGCCATATATATAGTGCTCTGCACCGTTGCCCCATAGCTGTGCCATATAGTGCTCTGCACCGTTGCCCCATAGCTGTGCCATATAGTGCTCTGCACCGTTGCCCCATAGCTGTGCCATATAGTGCTCTGCACCGTTGCCCCATAGCTGTGCCATATATATAGTGCTCTGCACCGTTGCCCCATAGCTGTGCCATATAGTGCTCTGCACCATTATTGCCCCATAGCTCTGCCATATAGTGCTCTGCACCATTGCCCCATAGCTGTGCCATATAGTGCTCTGCACCATTGCCCCATAGCTGTGCCATATAGTGCTCTGCACCGTTGCCCCATAGCTGTGCCATATAGTGCTCTGCACCGTTGCCCCATAGCTGTGCCATATAGTGCTCTGCACCGTCCATTATTGCCCCATAGCTGTTGCTGCTGCTGCAATAAAAAAAAAAAAAACACATACTCACCTGTCTTGCTTGCAGCTCCTCGGCGCCATCTTCCCGGCGTCTCTCCGCACTGACTGATCAGGCAGAGGGCGGCGCGCACACTATATGCGTCATCGCTCCCTCTGCCTGAACAGTCAGAGCGGAGAGACGCCGGGAAGATGGAGCGACGCCCGGCGTGTGGAACGAGGACAGGTGAATATGCGATACTTACCTGCTCCCGGCGTCCCGCTCCTTCCCCCGGACAGCTGGTCTTCGGTGCCGCAGCCTCTTCCTCTGTCAGCGGTCACCGGCACCGCTTCATTAGAGAAATGAATACGCGGCTCCGCCCCTATGGGAGGTGGAGCCGCCTATTCATTTCTCTAATGAGCGGTCCCACGTGACCGCTCAGGGGAAGAGCTGCGGCACCGAAGACAGTGTGACGGGCAGGGGGAGCGCCAGGATCGCCGGGACTAGGTAAGTATATCACAGTGCTCACCCGCCGACCCCACCACCGATCATGACTCGAGTATAAGCCGAGAGGGGCACTTTCAGCCCAAAAATTTGGGCTGAAAATCTCGGCTTATACACGAGTATATACGGTAATTGCATAAAAATTCAAAGTTGGAAAATTGCGAAATTTTCGCCAAATTTCCGTTTTTTTCACAAATAAACGCAGGTAATATCAAAGAAATTTTACCACTATCATGAAGTACAATATGTCACGAGAAAACAATGTCAGAATCACCGAGATCCGTTGAAGCGTTCCAGAGTTATAACCTCATAAAGAGACAGTGGTCAGAATTGTAAAAATTGGCCCGGTCATTAACGTGCAAACCACCCTTGGGGGTAAAGGGGTTAAAAATGCGTCTTGTGGAGTTTAGACTACGGCTTGAGTACGGCTTTAGGAGATTGTGTCCGAGTTGGAACGCCTCATCCCCAACTAAGGCCTCTTTCACACGTCAGTGTCTCCGGTACGTGTAGTGACAGTTTTCTCACGTACCGGAGACACTGACACACGTAGACCCATTTAAATGAATGGGTCTATGCACATGTGCGTGTTTTCACACGGACCGTATGTCCGTGCTGAAAACACGTCGACATGTCCGTTTTCTACCGGCAGCACGGACCACAATACGGACAGCACACGTGCACACGGAGAACAGTGTGCACTCTCCTCCGTGTGCACGTACCGCCGGCAGGAGAGACAGCGCTACAGTAAGCGCTGTCCCCCCCCCCGCTGTGGTTAAGAAGGCGGCATTCATCTCTTCTCCCCCGCCAGAGAGAAGAGATGAAAGATCTTTTTTTTTTTTTTTTTTTGTGAACAATAAAGTTTTCATGTGCCCCCGCCTCCCCCCTCAGTGCGCCGCCTGGTCCCTTGCCGCAGAAATACTCACCCGGCTCCCGCGACGTCTCCTCTGTCCTCTCCGCGCTGGCAGCTTCTCCTGTGTGAGCGGTCACGTGGTACCGCTCATTAGTCAGGGAATATTCCCTGACTGTAATGAGCGCTCCCACGTGACCGCTCACACAGGAGAAGCTGCCGGCGCTGAGAGGACAGAGGAGACATCGCAGGAGCTGTCCGGGTGAGTATTTCTGCGGCAAGGGGGCAGGCGGCGCACTGAGGGGGGGGGGGGACGCGGACGCACATGCAAACTATTTCCCCCCCCCCAAAAAAAAAAAAAAAAAAAAAAAAGATCTTTCATCTCTTCTCTCCAACGAACGCTGGGGGAGAAGAGATGAATTCTGCCTTCAGCACCACATGCGGGGGGGACAGCGCTTAGTGTAGCGCTGTCTCTCCTGCACGGTCCGTGTGGTCCTCGGGCGGCACACGGATGCCGCACGTATGTGCCACTTGAGCACACGGACATACGGACACGGATATCTCCGGTACCGTTTTTTTCCGGTACCGGAAATATCAGGACGTGTGAAAGAGCCCTAAGGGCTCTTTCACACTCTTTCACACGTCCTGATATTTCCGGTACCGGAAAAAAACGGTACCGGAGATATCCGTGTCCGTATGTCCGTGTGCTCAAGTGGCACATACGTGCGGCATCCGTGTGCCGCCCGTGTGCCGCCTGAGGACCACACGGACCGTGCAGGAGAGACAGCGCTACACTAAGCGCTGTCCCCCCCCGCATGTGGTGCTGAAGGCAGAATTCATCTCTTCTCCCCCAGCGTTCGTTGGAGAGAAGAGATGAAAGATCTTTTTTTTTGGGGGGGGGGGAAATAAAGTTTGCATGTGCGTCCGCGTCCCCGTCCCCCCCCCCCCTCAGTGCGCCGCCTGCCCCCTTGCCGCAGAAATACTCACCCGGACAGCTCTTGCGATGTCTCCTCTGTCCTCTCCGCGCTGGCAGCTTCTCCTGTGTGAGCGGTCACGTGGGAGCGCTCATTAGTCAGGGAATATTCCCTGACTGTAATGAGCGGTCCCACGTGACCGCTCACACAGGAGAAGCTGCCAGCGCGGAGAGGACAGAGGAGACGTCGCGGGAGCCGGGTGAGTATTTCTGCGGCAAGGGACCAGGCGGCGCACTGAGGGGGGAGGCGGGGGGCGCATGAAAACTTTATTGTTCACAAAAAAAAAAATGATCTTTCATCTCTTCTCTCCGGCGGGGGAGAAGAGATGAATGCCGCCTTCAGCACCACAGCGGGGGGGACAGCGCTTACTGTAGCGCTGTCTCTCCTGCGGGCGGTACGTGCACACGGAGGAGAGTGCACACTGTTCTCCGTGTGCACGTGTGCTGTCCGTATTGTGGTCTGTGCTGCCGGTAGAAAACGGACATGTCGACGTGTTTTCAGCACGGACATACGGTCCGTGTGAAAACACGCACATGTGCATAGACCCATTCATTTAAATGGGTCTACGTGTGTCAGTGTCTCCGGTACGTGAGAAAACTGTCACTACACGTACCGGAGACACTGACGTGTGAAAGAGGCCTAAAACATAGGGCAAACTTGGGCCTTCGGTCCCTGGAAGAGGTCGTGCTGAAGGTATGTTGAAGTTGTTGCTGTACAAACATTTCCCCATGTTGGACTCTTTGAAGACTCTGGAATCGTTCGTCCGTCCATATGAACCAATATCCACAGCAACAAAACGGTATCTAGCATCCGCAATAGCCATCAATACAATGGAAAAGTATTTCTTATAGTTATAGTATAGGGATCCACTATGCACTGGTTTCTGAATCCGAATGTGCTTGCCATCCACGGCACCAATACAATTGGGGAAATTGGCCACATCCTCAAAATGTTTGGAAATTGATAGCCACATTTCTGATGTTGGGGTTGGTAGCACAAGTGGTTGTAAGTTGTTCCAAATGGCATCACAAGTTTCACGAACTAGTTGGCAAATGGTTGATTTTCCCAGTCGAAATTGAAAATGCAGTGATGCAAAAGATTCTCCAGTAGCCAGATATCTGTCGACAATCACAAAAAAAAAATTAGCACTATGGACATTTTGTAAAGATTTTAAAGGACACCTAAAATAAAGGCAAGTTAAAATGGCATCGGACAATTGCCAAAGTGAACATAATTAAAAGACATGCTCCACGATAAATTATATCCTGTCTTTGTCAATAGAACAATGTTAAAAAAAAGGATAATTACCTCAGAGTCACCACTAAACGTTGCTCCACACAAATACTATCACGGACAGTGCTGCGCTGATGATGTATCTCATCCTTCACATGTGATAGCAGAATATCAAACGCTTCAATGGAAATCCGAAGATAACGATGAAATTTAAAGGGATGATCCCGAAGCTGAACATACAGGGTGTGAAAGGCACCATATGAATTCCGTAAAAAATTATTCACTTCATGGATCCAATATCTCCTTTGAGAAATACGCCTTCTCTGCCGAAGACGCAACTGCATCAAGCGAAATCGAACAAGCTCAGACACAAACCCCTTGCTTGCAGAAGTTCACTGAATGCTTTCAAAATGGAGAATGTTATCCATACACACCCAACGCTGACAAAAGAGCAAAAAAAAAAAAAAGGAACAACTTTATTAACAGTGCCTGAAGGCAGACAAACGGATGCTTCACGAACGGACATCAGAATGACATAAACGCAGTCATGTGCGTTAACGCAAGCGTTAACGTGAAGCCAAATTTTCACAAATTTGGCTCATTTCTGCACATGCGTTTAACGGATCCGTTAAGCAGATTGTACTAAACGCAATGTGATCCTAGCCTTAGGCTGCCGTCACACTAGCAGTATTTGGTCAGTATTTGTAAGCCAAAACCAGGAGTGGGTGATAAATGCAGAAGTGGTGACGTGTTTCTATTATACTTTTCCTCTGATTGTTCCACTCCTGGTTTTGGCTTACAAATACTGATGTAAAATACTGACCAAATACTTCTAGTGTGACTGCAGCCTTAGTCATGAGCGAATTTGTTCGGAAAACGATCTGCACGCATATGGCACATTCGGATTCATGATCGGAAACCCGAGCAAAGTTTTATAAAGTCGGTAAAAATCTGTAACATTAGGTAAAAATGGCAGGAAAATATTTGCGTTGCCACCCACAAAAGTATTTTCAGCACTTTAGCAACGATAATGGTGGTGTATCACGAGCGTTTGGCATGTGTTTGATGAGGGGAGGGGGTTTACAGAGCTCAGAGGTGCAGTGCTCTTGTAATCAGTCTTTACCCCCCCTAACTTTATGTGTATTGCGGCTAGCCAATCAGGACGCAGGAAAAACCCACAATGTACTGACAACAGCTTGTCATTGGCTGCTGAAATCACATGTCCCTCTCCATATAAATAGCGGACATCTTTTAGCGCCATTTTGACATTGTAACAGCGCAGAGAGGCTGCTCCTGACGGTGGCACTATTAGCAGCAAGGTTTCAGCTAGTTAGTTAGGCGGTTGTATATCAGACAGTATAGCTAGATAGTGTCCAGTGTGGCTGTTAAATTTACCTTCCGGAATTTTTTTTTTTTGGGGGGGGCTATTACTGAGATCCACAGACAAAGCCAGCAGGGCATATGCCTACAAGTGTGTTGTGCACTGCTTCTATTGTGCTCCATGCACGACTATAGGGTTCTAAATTATATTATTTCAGTAGCTAAATGTGAAACAGCCTGCTGTATCCCACCTTGTCATTTAGTGCTGTGGTGATATGAACCTGTCTGCAGACCTAACGCACGTTAAAAAAAATTATAATTTTTTCTGTTGCTGAATGTGATACAGTGCCGTATCACACATTGTCATTTTGTGGCGGTGATATTAATCTGTCTGCAGACCTCAAGCACATTAAAATATTTATTTTTTCTGTTGATAAACATGATACAGCCCGCTATATCCAACCTTTTCATTTAGTGCCGTTGAATTTGTTCTGTGTGCAAAGCTGTTGCACATTCAAATTATTTTTTTTTACAAAAGTGATACAGCAGCTGAGATCTGAGTTTGAAATTGTCTTGAGCCTATCGTCTAGATTATGTGCCTCTTTGGCATCCAATGTCTCACCGGCATCTTTTATACTTAGCTTGAGACACACATCTGTTACACCTATCTTCTGACAAGCATCAAACGCTTTCTGGTAAATGGTGTTGGACAGATGAGTAATAGTTGTAGGCTGGATCCCAGACCTCGTACTTCCCATAGCCACCCTGTTATTGATCCTGTTTTACATTCCCATTCCCGTGGCACAGCCACGGCCGTCACCGTAAGCTCAGTTCATGGATCCCCTTGACAAAACGGGACCTAGAGACCTCAAGTCGAATGTTCAAGTCTTGTATGAGGGGGTTCGTTCGCATCTTGAGTGTCAAGACCAGTTGATGCAGGCAATTAATGTGGTAGCAACTCAGCTGCAGGATTTGTCCACTCTGTCCCGCTTCTCTACCGTGACAGGCCATCCAGTCTTTGGATTGATATCCTCTCCAGGGGGAGCTGCGTAAATCTTCAGTTTCTGATGTAGCAGATAAGCTCCAGTTTCCATTTTTGTCTCTGGAAGATGCCCTAGGAAAGCCACAAGGAGAACAACAGCTGTATAAACCAGTGCCAGATCCACTACATGCTCCACACCCATCTCTTTCGATCATACCAAACCAAGATTGCTTTTATGGTCTTTCTGTTGTCCGGACAAGCCGTGCATGGGCAAATCCCATTTGGGACCGTGGAGGTCCAAAGACTTGCGAATTCCTTCCTGGAGGAGTTTTGAGCGACGTTCAAGGTACCAGGCCCCACCTCCTTTGCCGCCTTGTCCCTCTTGACTCTAAAGGTACCTTCACACTAAACGATATCGATAGCAATCCGTGACGTTGCAGCGTCCTGGCTAGCGATATCGTTGTGTTTGACACGCAGCAGCGATCAGGATCCTGCTGTGATATCGCTGGTCGTTGAACAAAGTTCAGAACTTTATTTGGTCGTCAGACCGGCGTGTTTGACACCAAAAGCAACGATACCAGCGATGTTTTACACTGGTAACCAGGGTAAACATCGGGTTACTGAGCGCAGGGCCGCGCTTAGTAACCCGATGTTTACCCTGGTTACCAGTGTAAAATGTAAAAAAACCAAACTACATACTCACCTTCGCATCCCTCGGCGTCCGCTTCCCACACTGACTGAGCGCCGTAAAGTGAAAGTGAAAGTACAGCACAGCAGTGACGTCACCGCTCTGCTGTTAGGGCCGGCACTCAGTCAGTGCAGGAAGCGGACGCCGGGGGACGCGAATGTGAGTATGTACTGTTTGTTTTTTTTACATTTTACGCTGGTAACCAGGGTAAACATCGGGTTACTAAGCGCGGCCCTGCGCTTAGTAACCCGATGTTTACCCTGGTTACCCGGGGACCTCGGCATCGTTGGTCGCTGGAGAGAGGTCTGTGTGACAGCTCTCCAGCGATCAAACAGTGACGCTGCAGCGATCGTCATCGTTGTCGCTATCGCTGCAGCGTCGCTTAATGTGAAGGTACCTTAAGACAAGGCACAAACACCATGACTCCGCATGCTGTAAATTTCATCTCCCTTGCTGCGGAGTTGGCTTGGAATGAAAAAGCGCTACTAGGATTGATCTTCATTTCCATGAGGGAGCTCTGGAACAAGATTAAGTATATTTTTGTGTCAGAAGACCACCCAGGCTGGCTTCCATCTTCCAGTATCCCTTGCTTGGTGAGAAAGATTGCTTTCCAAAACTATTGACCAAGGTCACCTTCTCCTGAGGAGAGAGGTCTCTCTCCACGGCAGCCCATTTACACTCCAGATCCGCTGCTAACTTCATCCATCAGGACCTATCTCTTTAACTTCAGTTTCCCATGCAACAGCTAGATCATCCCCTGGCTATTGCCTCCATTGACATTATCAGCACTGTCGCCATGGGGCTCACAATCTAATTTCCCTATCATTATGTCTTTGAAGTGTGTGATGAAACCGGGGAAAACCCACACAAACATGGAGAGAACATACAAACTCCTTGCAGATGTTGTCCTTGGTCGGATTTGAACCCAGGACCCCAGCGCTAAAAAAGCTGCAATGCTAACCACTCAGCCCGTGCCATCCAGTGGTTCATGGGTTTTGCCAACTTCTACAGGCTTTTTATTGAACACTTATCGTCCCTAATCGAACCCTTAACCAAGAAGGGTAGCTAATGCCAGGTATTGGTCTAAGATGGCAGTGTCAATCTTCCAGCATTTGAAAGAGGCCTTCATGAGAGCTCCGGTGCTGCAACACCCCAATCCTACAAGTAGTTTCTCCTATAAGTGGATTTCAGCAGGTCTCTTTAGATATGCGGATTTGGTTGACAGAGATTAGTTGGAGATTTACTCATTTGACTTGATCAAATTCTACTTCTCCATAACTAATCAACAGTTCTTCCAAGATATGGGGCTGGATCCCGCAATTTATCTTTTCAATGTCACCACCAGAGGGATGGGGAAAAATTTATCTAAATTGTTACTGCATATATTAGCAGCTGCTAGGTGCATGATTGCTCTACATTGGAAACAGTCCAATCCACCTTTCTATCAGGATTTGTTAATCAGGATCTCTGACATTCGCAGAATGGAAAATTTGACGGCTCTGCTGAATGCTAGGGTGGACCGTTTTGATTCTATTTGGGCTCCCTGGGATTATTTATGGGCTCAATTTAACAATTAAGATCTCCATGCTCATTGATGCTCCCTACTTTTTCCTCATTGTGTCTTTTATCTTTTGTTTGTCAATTCTTAGTATGTAGTGATGAGTGAATGTGCTCGGATAAGGTGTTATCCCACATGCTCGGGTGCTAACCGAGTGACTTCGGCGTGCTCGAATACTATGTTTGAGTCCCCGCAGCTGCATGACTCATGGCTGATTGACAGCCACAACACATGCAGGGATGGCCTGTTTGTTAGACAATACCTGCATGTGTGGCGGCTGTCGACATGCAGCCACAGGAATTTGAACATATTATTCGAGCACGCTGAAGTCACTTGGTTAGCAGCCGAGCATGCTCAGATAACGACTTATCCAGGCACGTTATCACTATTAGTATGGAAATTCTCTATGGGTTAAATGGTTAGATATTGTACTATTCTGGCTCCATGCACAATTTTCTTTTATTGGCTAATTAGTCCTACAATACTACCATTGTTGCATTATCAGGCAGTTTGCTTAAGAGTCACTAGAGGGCCTATGGTTAATGGTACCTTCACACTAAGCGACTTTGCAGCGAGAACGACGACAATCCGTGACGTTGCAGCATCCTGGATAGCGATCTCGTTGTGTTTGACACGCAGCAGCGATCAGGATCCTGCTGTGATATCGCTGGTCGGAGCTAGAAGTCCAGAACTTTATTTCGTCGTCAGATCACCCGCTGTCATCGCTGGATCGGTGTGTGTGACACCGATCCAGCAATGTGTTCACTTGTAACCAGGGTAAATATCGGGTTACTAAGCGCACGGCCGCGCTTAGTAACCCGATATTTACCCTGGTTACCATTGTAAAAGTAAAAAAAAAACCACTACATATTCACCTTCTGATGTCTGTCAGGTCCCCCGCCGGCAGCTTCCCTGCACTGAATGTGTCAGCGCCGGCCGGCCGTAAAGCAGAGCACAGCGGTGACGTCACCGCTGTGCTCTACTTTACTGCCGGCGCTGACACAGTCAGTGCAGGAAGCTCTGAGCAGCAGCGCGTAACCCTGTGGACGCCGGGGGACGTAACAGACATCAGAAGGTGAGTATGTACTGTTTTTTTTTTTTACTTTTACAATGGTAACCAGGGTAAATATCGGGTTACTAAGCGCGGCCCTGCGCTTAGTAACCCGATATTTACCCTGGTTACCCGGGTGCTGCAGGGGGACTTCGGCATCGTTGAATACAGTTTCAACGATGCCGAAGTCGTTCCCCTGATCGTTGGTCGCTGGAGAGAGCTGTCTGTGTGACAGCTCCCCAGCGACCTAAACAGCGACGCTGCAGCGATCGGCTCGTTGTCTATATCGCTGCAGCGTCGCTGAGTGTGACGGTACCTTTACTTTCAATGTACTTTATACACACTAATATACTTCTCCATAACATACGATTGCATTGTGTTAATCTTTAAAAAATTAAATATAAATTACAATTGAAAAAAAATACCTTGATCAAATAGAACAGTATAGAACCAATCATGTCACATCCTGTACTTCTTCCATAACTTTGGACATCTATAGGATCCTTGATTTCAGCTAGTCACAGTAAAGTGGCACCAAAGAGGCCTACAGAAGGCACCATATGGCCACTGTAACAGGCACTATTATAAAGGCACGGTGACAAAAACTGTATATGTGTCAGATACTGATAAGTTGGGTTTATAGTATAGAAACTACCAGATATTACAATTATTTATGATACTATCATTTGTAGATTTTTTGGCTTGATTATTTGGGGACTGTATAGGACAGGTTTTTTTGGTACCATATGAAAGTAATATTTGAGTATAGTATGGCAGTATTATTTAATCGACTGTCTATAGATTGTACGCATTTGTTATTAGTACTGTAGTTTGAAGACTACACGGCACTATTATTTGGGCACTTATATGTCAGTATTATTTTTTATAATATGTTGCTCTTGCAATAATTTTCTGCTATTGTTAGGGCACATACAGCTTTTTCTTGATAATACGATGGCCTCTGCAACAGCTGATGATCCAAAATTCAGCGCTGTCTCACCAAATTATTTTTTAGTTTCAATACTACTGTATTATGTCCCTAGCACCGCTAGGTGGCAATATCAGCTGGAGATCTCTGTGCACAGAGTGGGAAGCCTTGGTTACTATTAAAAGCAATGTAATAATAATAATAGTAATAATAATATTAATAATGATATACCTCCCAACATATCGGATGGTCAAAAGAGACACTATAGGGTTTATTGTGTCCATATTGAAAATTTCAGGGGAGCCTTGGAGTTTGCATTACCACACACAGCACACAAAGGAGAGACATTTTTGGTGAAACACAAGACCGATCCCTGTCATATTCAGTCAGGTTCCAGCACTCAGACTCATCCCTCATACTTTCCATATAGTGAGTGGCATGCCTACCAGCATACCTGTCAACTTTTGAAGAACAGAAGAAAAATTATGTGCCACGTCCCAATCCATGCCCATTTACCATTTCTTTGTTCTCTATCAGAGGAACGATGGCAGCGAGGGACTCCTGAGACTGCAGGGCACAGACCTAAATCCAGGACTGTCCGCTGTATCCAGGGCAGTTGGGCTAGAGATGAGTGGATCGATTCATGGGAATCCAGTCAGGTCAGTGGCAGCTGAACAGGATGCTGCGAATCTCTTAGCTTCTGGCGTCCCCAACGAGGTTTTTGATCACTTAGGGCAGCACAAGCCGCAAAACATCCCGCACACGTGCACATTGATGACATCCATGTATCATCAGTGTGACATGTACCGGCTCCTGGAAATCAGCGGTACTGTTCGCGCTGATCCCGGGCACCTGCTGAGAACAGACATATATATATATATATATATATATATATATATATATATATATATATATATATATATATATATATATATATATATATATATATATATATATATATACAGTAGAGACCAAAAGTTTGGACACACCTTCTCATTTAAAGATTTTTCTGTATTTTCATAACTATGAAAATTGTAAATTCACACTGAAGGCATCAAAGACTATGAATTAAAACATGTGCAATTATATACTTAACAAAAAAGTGTGAAACAACTGAAAATATGTGTTATATTCTAGGTTCTTCAAAGTAGCCACCTTTTGCTTTGATGACTGCTTTGCACGCTCTTGGCATTGTCTTGATGAGCTTCAAGAGGTAGGCACCGGAAATGGTCTTCCAACAATCTTGAAGGAGTTCCCAGAGATGCTTAGCACTTGTTGGCCCTTTTGCCTTCACTCTGCGGTCCAGCTCACCCCAAACCATCTCGATTGGGTTCAGGTCTGGTGACTGTGGAGACCAGGTCATCTGGCGTAGCACCCAATCACTCCTTCTTGGTCAAATAGCCCTTACAAAGCCTGGAGATGTGTTTGGGGTCACTGTCCTGTTGAAAAATAAATGATGGTCCAACTAAACGCAAACCCGATGGTATAGCATACCGCTGCAAGATGCTGTGGTAGCCATGCTGGTTCAGTATGCCTTCAATTTTGAATAAATCCCCAACAGTGTCACCAGCAAAGCACCGCCACACCATCACACCTCCTCCTCCATGCTTCACGGTCGGAACCAGGCATGTAGAGTCCATCCGTTCACCTTTTCTGCGTCGCACAAAGACACGGTGGTTGGAACCAAAGATCTCAAATTTGGACTCATCAGACCAAAGCACAGATTTCCACTGGTCTAATGTCCATTCTTTGTTTAGCCCAAACAAGTCTCTTCTGCTTGTTGCCTGTCCTTAGCAGTGGTTTCCTAGCAGCTATTTTACCATGAAGGCCTGCTGCACAAAGTCTCCTCTTAACCCTTGTTGTAGAGATGTGTCAGCTGGTAGAACTCTGTGTGCCATTGACCTGGTCTCTAATCTGACCTGCTGTTAACCTGCGACTTCTGAGGCTGGTGATTCGGATAAACTTATCCTCAGAAGCAGAGGTGACTCTTAGTCTTCCTTTCCTGGGGCGGTCCTCATGTGAGACAGTTTCTTTGTAGCGCTTGATGGTTTTTGCAACTGCACTTGGGGACACTTTCAAAGTTTTCCCAATTTTTCAGACTGACTGACCTTCATTTCTTAAAGTAATGATGGTCACTCGTTTTTCTTTACTTAGCTGCTTTTTTCTTGCCATAATACAAATTCTAACAGTCTATTCAGTAGGACTATCAGCTGTGTATCCACCAGACTTCTGCTCAACACAACTGATGGTCCCAACCCCATTTATAAGGCAAGAAATCCCACTTATTAAACCTGACAGGGCACACCTGTGAAGTGACTACCTCTTGAAGCTCATCAAGAGAATGCCAAGAGTGTGCAAAGCAGTTATCAAAGCAAAAGGTGGCTACTTTGAAGAACCTAGAATATAAGACATATTTTCAGTTGTTTTACACTTTTTTATATAATTCCACATGTGTTAATTCATAGTTTTGATGCCTTCAGTGTGAATGTACAATTTTCATAGTCATGAAAATATGTGACGGTGTGTCCAAACTTTTGGTCTGTACTGTGTGTATATATATATGTATGTATATATATATATATATATATATATATATTTCCCTTATACGTTACTAAATCACATCTGTTTCATTAAAGAAAAATATAGTGTACATATATTTTTCATGCATATTTTTTTATAATTGTAGCATTCAATGATATAATTGCATCACCAGTTAATAATGTCACCTTTGCTTATTTTCCAGCTCGCTACAAGTAAAAGGTAAGGGCACCTGTGGCGACAGGTGGGCAAGAAATAGCCCCATGTGGGTGATAGATGGATGTTTGTTCCTCTCTGCTGCTATATATACCAACTAATATCTAGAGCGTTTCTTCTTCTCGTGTGTGATTACATTCCCAACTATAGATATTGCCTCCTCGGAGACATCCCGTGACCTCCCTTCCTTCTACACAGTCACAGATCTCCCACTGTAATGTTATTACTCCTCAGTTGGGCACAGTTATATAGCATTAGGTCTGTATAATTGACAGGTGGAAATTTTTGATTTTGGGGGAGGGGAGAGTTGGTTTGGAATTATCAAATGGCGATGATGCTTCAGGTAAGAAAGTGTTACTATTTACATTTAATCTACAAACATTGTAAATTTAACGTAGAGATAGATAGATAGATAGATATGAGATAGATAGATAGATAGATAGATAGAAGAGATAGATAGATAGATTATTTAGAGGAGGTTATCAAGACTCACCCCCTCTCATTGGGACTAAGCACTTATCGACAGGCAGTTGCTACCTTTTTTGCTTCTGCCACCCTGTGACAATCTCTTCCAGCTCACAGATGTCGCGGACCGTTCATGCCTTTGTTTCTTCCACTTCTGGTGACATCACATCAACAGTAGTTCCTACTTTTCTGCTTTGCTCTGTCAATGTCATCTTGCTTGAAAGCTGGCTCTGCCTACTGGTGGTCAATTAACATGACATCTATTGGCTGTTACAACTCATTGACAGAGCATTGAGGAGAAGGAACTACTCTGTCGACGTGATGTCACAGAATCAAGGAGAATTGTTGGCAGGAGCAGTCTATGACCTCTGTGAGCTGGGAGAGAATTCCCCAGCAGTGTCCCCACATGCATAGTATGACGTCAAAAGTGCTCCTGACACAGTGTGATACCCCTACAGTGACCCCATACAGTATGATGTCCCCACAATTTCCTTCACACATAATGGCAAGTGATAAAGTTCTGTGTGTCACAAAGGAGTTGGGACTTTGGGTGCTATCCAGGTCCCTAGAACTTGGGGTGCCCTGGTCTATTTCTGTTCCCCGGATTACTCCTGAAGGTGGAGATGCCAGGTTCTTGTGCCTTGCTATGCATCTATATCTACCTTGATCTGCGCCCTCCCCTACCCAGGGCAGAGGAAAGCTGAACACTATATGAACACACTAACCAAATAAGGGAAGATGGAGAGGGATAAATGAAAATACCGACCATACAAAATGCACACACCAAACAGCAGAGTGGGACACAGGGTAGTTAAAAGAAGGAGAAACCACATAGAAGAGGATGAGGATGGGCACACAGCCAAAATTACAAGCAGCAATCTCCTGAACACTATCCAAACACTAACTCGAACCATGAACTCGAACTACACCTCCAACTCCAGACCCAGGCAGTAAGAACTAACATTATGATGGCCCCTACAGCCCCAACCCATAATATGATGTCTCCCACAGCCCCCACACATTTTAATGACCTCCACAATATCCTTTACACACAGCATGATGTCCCCACAGGCACCCCCACAAAGTATTATGCTCCCTCGGCCAGACACAGTTTAATGGCCACTACATACCACTAGACAATATGATGGCCACACAGCCCCCAACACAATATTATGGCCACACAGCCATTTTGAAGTGCAGCCTAATAAAAATAAGTTAAAAAAAATACCTAGTCCGGGTCCTTCGATGCACTGCTCTGCTCTGTGTAGCGTGTGAGGCTCCATGCAGCAAACGTGATCTAGTGAAATTGTTGCACCTGCTACAGTGTCTGTTGCACCTGACACAGTGTATCCACAGTATCTGCATTATGTACTTCATGAGAATGCAGATATCACTGAAATCCTCATGTCAGGCAAGGGAGGGAGAGTTGGAGCAGTGCGGGTGTCTATTTGTGGCACGCCATTGAGATAAATAAATAAGTAGATATGTTTATATAAGTTTATATGACATATACCGATAGAAAATAGATAACTAATGTGAGATAGATACATACATAGATAGCTCAAATCTCCCTCCTCCCCAGTGTGAAAAACCCTTTAACATCAACTAATAATCATTCCATAGAAACTCCATAGGGAAACCAATTAAAGGGTCATTAACAAACATGATCCCCTTTAAGGAAATCTAATACTTCCATGTTTTGTAATCTGGGTGAGTGATCTAGAGAAATCAATCAATCTAGTATAGCATTAAAAATCAATTTCAACTGCAGTGGATGAAGCTCAGATTACCCTGAGCCTGGAAGCAAAATGAAACCCATTATTCTATCATCACCTAAACAGAGTAATGGGGACATCTTCCGATTATTCTGTAATTCCTATTCATCAGTCATGAGCAGAACTCATACAGTACTACTAAATATCCAAGTCCTCATTCCATTTCATCCAATGCGGACACTGAGGGGTAGGACACTATAGTGCTTGGAATTATATCCTGTATCCTATATCGGGGGTAGGTGATAAGACCGTTGGCCACATGAGAAGATAGAAGTATTTTAACGCTTTGAGCCTACATATTTTCCATTGAAGCAACAGCATGAAGCCGTGTCATCTATATGTAACCCCTACCATATTTTTGCCCCTTCAATGTACATTCAGTCCAACAAGATGGTCTTACTGTGCTGAAATATGGGACCCAAAGGAGTCTATACTAGTTGTATTCTTAAGCTGGGCTGTCAAATAGCACGGTGCTCCAACCATTACAGAATCAATATAAGTCACACAAGCAAATGCAAACAATAAACAAAGAATGATGCTACTCTACGTATAGCCTCCCTGGCCTTTACTAAGCAGGCCACACGGCTGCCGTGTTCTGTCTTTTGAAGCCTACACTAGGCCCTGACATGCGTACAAAACAGGAACAAACTCACGATGATGTTGGGGACTCAGATCCAGTCCCGGGGGGCCCCCAACAGTCCAGTATGGTGCTGCACACGGCTCTCTGCCAGCTCCATGAAACGTGGTCTTCTCCTTGCTTCTGGATCCGGGAGGTGCTCCTGGAAACTGTAAATCACTTTCTTGGTATCTTCGTGGCTTCTCAAACTAGCACAGGACAGCCACCCTTGCTACGCCCGAAGAGTCTGTCCAATTTCACGAGTCCACTCCATCCCAGGCTGTGGGTCCTCTTTTGCAGCTACAAGCACAAAGTTCTCTGGCTCTGTAGTAGCTTCAGCTCACACACTGTCCAGGTTCCACCCCTCCCCTTAGCACAGGGCAGTTCATTCACACAGTCTATTGCAGGGGGAAGAAGAACATTCCATCACAGCAGACAAGGGGGTGCTGTCTCTTAAAGTGGCAGCGTGTTCCTTACTGTCCATAACAGCACCACCCCTCTACAATACCTCTACCTCCTTTATTTCCATCAGAATTGACACATTTTCAGGGTCTTCTAAAACTGTCTGTGACTTCCTAGAAAGCTGCTATTCTGGAAGGTTTCATGTTTTATGGTGTCCAATGGTAAATTTGTAGAGGCGGGCAACAGGTGATGGAAGAGGAAGCCCCAAAAAAGATACATGACCATGACTTAAAAGTGTGCTGTAAACCTCCTCGATACCATTGTATAGCTCTGTAAATGAGAGTGAGATGTCCCGCACCCCCCTGAAGATGCTGCAATTGCTGTGTTGTATTAATGCATTCTTTGTATGTGATGTTTGATGCAGCAGATTAATGTGTTGTAATGTCCTGCAAATGTAATGATGTTGGGGGAAAGGTGAACATAACATGGCAGGCACAGGGCACAGAGAAGATTTAGAAGGAAAAAAAGGAGCTTGGAAAAAAAGGAGCAGTTTGGATCTGGATACAGCAGTCAAGACTGGATGTCCAGAGAGTTCTGGATGGAAACAACAGACAGGTACGCTCAGGAGACCCGGAGACAGCACTGAAGTTTGAAAGAACAGAGGCTAGGTGAAGTTCAAATCTAAAAACATTAATGAGCTCTGGTTGGAAGGAGAGCAAACTAGAAATGGAGTGTCCCTTTTAAATATGCTTTATCATCACAATGCATTGTTTTGAGAAGACCTAACTTTTAAATTCCTATTTTGCATCTGTTTTCTCTTAGAAAGTAATGTAACATTAACTAATCTTCATTGTACTATTGAAGGACTAGAAGAATCCACACCATCTATAAACAGAGAGATAGTGAGGGAATACTTAAGTAAAACATAAATGAATTCAAGTCTCCAGGTCCAGATGAAATACATCCTAGGGCACTGAAGGATATAACAGTGAAAAGTATTGAACCACTCCCCATAATCTTTGAAAATTCTTGGAGAACAGGAGAAGTCCCCGAAGACTGCAGAAGAGCAAATGTTGTCCCTGTCTTCAAAAGGGGGTAGGTAGAAGGCCTGTGAGCCTGACTTGTGTACCAGGAAAGATTTTTGAACAAATTACTAAACAACATGTATGCAAGTACCTGGATGAGAATTAAGTGATTAACCAGAGCTAGCATGGGTTTGTAATTAATAAATCATGTCAGATTAGCTTAATTTCTTTGACAGAATCACTGACTAGATGGATCAAGGAAACATATTACATATTACATATAGTATATCTTGACATCAGCAAAGTATTTGACAAAGTATTGCATACCATGCTTATTGAAAAAAATATCAAGTATGAAATGGACAAGGCAACTGTTAGATGGATTCATAACTGGTTTAGTGATCGGATTCATAACTGGTTTAGTGATCGGATCCAAATATTGGTCATAAATGGCTTCACATCCAGTTGAAAGTATGTCTCAAGTGGAGTACCATATGGCTTTGTCCTGGGCCCTGTGTTCTTCAACATCTTTATCAATTATTTAGATGAAGGAATTATTATTATTTATTTATATAGCACCATTGATTCCATGGTGCTGTACATGAAAAGGGGTTACATACAAATTACAGATATCAATTACAGTAAACAAACTAACAATGACAGACTGATACAGAGGGGAGAGGACCCTGCCCTTGCGGGCTTACATTCTACAGGATGGTGGGGAAGGAGACAGTAGGTTGGGGGGTTTCAGCAGCTCCGGTGTTGGTAAGGTGGTAGCTCCGGTAGTGGTCAGGAGGCAGTGGGATCATTGCAGGCTGTAAGCTTTCTTGAAAAGGTGGGTTTTCAGGTTCCGTCTGAAGGATACGAATGTGGTTGATAGTCGGACTCGTTGGGGCACAGAATTCCAGAGGATGGGGGATATTCGAGAGAAGTCTTGGAGGCGATTAGGTGAGGAGCAAATAAACATGGAGGAGACAAGGAGGTCTTGGGAGGACCGGAGATTACATGAGGGAAGATATCGGGAGGGTAAAATTATTAAATTTGCTGATGACAAAGCTAGGAGGGATAGCTATTACTAGAGAAGAGAGAGATAGAGGATTAAAAGATCTAAACAAACTGGAACTGTGGGCAACCACTAACAGAATGGGTTTTAACAGCGAGAATGTAAAGTCCTACATCTGGGCAAGAAAAATGAAAAAAACATATACAGAATGGGAAGAATAAGGCTAAGCAATAGCACATGTGAAAAAAAGACTTGAGTATACTAATAGATCACAGACTGTACATGAGTCAACAGTGTGATGCAGCAGCAGCAAAAAGAAAAGGCAAACAATTCTGGGTTGCATTAACAGAAGCATACAGTCTAGATCATGTGAAGTAATTATCTCCTCTACTCCTCTTTGGTCAGACCTCATCTGGAATACTGTGTCCAGTTTTGGGCACCACATTTAAAAAAAAAGAGACATGAACAACCTAGAGCAAATTCAGAGAAGAGTAACCAGAATGTATGAGGACTGGTTAGAGGGTTTGGGAATGTTTAGCTTGCAATAAAGAAGACTGAGAATAGACTTAATAGCTTTCTACAAATATTTCAAGGGCATAAGGAAAGACTAGAAGCAATGGGTTGAAACTGAATGGGAGGTGACACGGATTAGATATTAGAAAAAACATTTGGTCAGTGAGAGTGATCAATGAGTGGAACAGGCTGCCACAAGAGGTGGTAAATACTCCTTAACTGGAAGTCTTCAAACAGAGGCTGGATAGATAGCTGTCTGGCATGATTTAGTAAAACGGTATTAAGCAGGGAGTTGGACACCATGACCCAGAGGTCCCTTCCAACTCTACCATTCTATGATTGTATGATTTGGGTCTAGAGTTCAGCACGCCCCAAGATCCACATAAAACACAGTATGCAAGTTACTTAAAATTCTTCTTTATTCCTCATCCACTTGGTGTAATAACTGTCATAGTGTTTTTTTGTTGTAGTGACATTATATTACGTGGCCACATGCTGTGGCCCATGTTGATGTTTAAACCAATAATGTTCCACTGTGCAAACTCTAATGAAGTAAATATAAGAAACTCATCTATGTAACTCAAAGAATACCAGAAAAGGAAAAGCAAAATAAGTAAAGACCTATAAATGTAATGTAAGGAGATAGACAAGTGAGAAAATGCACACAGTTATAGAAGTTGTTCACTACTTGGACAACTTCTTCTCATACCCCTCGCTTAGCACTGATAATATAATAAATCCAATACTCACCTTCCATGCCGGTGCTGTTCCTGCGGTGTCAGCACTAGTCCTTTCTGGACTCCCATGCTGTTGTGACACGTGATGCCGGCGCCTAATCAGTGCTGGCGTCAATGTCCCAGCCTTCGGACAAATTGAACATAAAGAGGAAGTCCAAGCTGCAGCCCGAACTTACTCTTTATGTTCGATTTGTCCGAAGGCGGAGGCAGTGACATCAGCACTGAGTGGGCACTGGCGTCACGTTTCACAACACTGCATGAGAGCCCGGGATGAACAAGTGCCGATAGCGTGGGAAAGGTACCGGCACGGGAGGTGAGTATAGGCTTTAATATTTTATTGACGCCAAAGATATTTATCAAGAAGGGGTTGTCCTAATAGTGGTCAACCCCTTGAAAGCCTAACAGAGTGGCTGCAAGAAATACCATTCATCTGCTGGTCAAAGACAACAGAGAAAGTGAAAGCAGAAAGAATAGCATTAGTAGGAATTTAAGAGTGACGTGCATGCTCCTTTGGGGAAGAGATTGGAGGAGACTCCAGATCAGGTGATAGCTGTGGTACAGTTAGTAATTATAAAAATCCCAGGAGGGACCAGATCCGAGTAAAGGAGTCGAGAGACCAGATCCAAGTAAAGAAGCCGAGAGAGGAAATCAGAGAAAAGGAGTCGAGAAACCAGATCAGAGAAACAGAGTCGAGAGACCAGATGCAAGTAAAGGAGTTGAAAGATCTGATCTGAGTAAAGACCCGAGAGATACCAGAGGCAGGAGAGCTGAGCTGAGTGAGCTGAACCAGGGCAGAGAGAGACAACTAGGCCGCAGCGAAGGGATGTTCATGTGAGTTGTCGCTTCCAGTGTATACGTACGGTACAAAGTGGGGACCGGTGCTGAGATTAAGGGAACGAAGGCAGCCAGTGTGACAAGTGTACCGAGTAACTCACTAATCTGGGACTTGCGGCCTAGCAGGTAATGTCGTCGACATTACGTTAGGACCTGTGCGATGTTTTGTGTTGCCTAGAGAGTAACGATGGTGACAGGCCCAGTAGTTACAGTGATGCCCTTTAGGTCAGGGTATTAGGGCTAAGACATCACTGACGATTACAATTATTTAATGGTAATAATAGAACTATAGAGTGCAAATAGCACTGCATCAATATTCAATATCATGTTCATCTGAATTACTGTATTCTAGTGGTAGCGTTTGTTACAGTGGTCCCAGCTCTATGCAGGTCATTCACTAGGTCCCCCCGTGTGGTTCTGGGATTTTTGCTCACCTTCTTGTGATCATTTTGACCCCACGGGGTGAGATCTTGTGTGGAGCCCCAGATCATGGGAGATTATCAGTGGTCCTGTATGTCTTCCATTTTCTGACTATTGCTCCCACAGTTGATTTCATCACACCAAGCTACTTGCCTATTGCACATTCAGTCTTCCCAGCCTGGTGCAGGGCTACAATTTTTGTTTCTGGTGTCCTTTGACAACTCTTTGGTCTTCACCATAGTGGAGTTTGGTGTGTGACTGTTTGAGGTTGTGGACAGGTGTCTTTTATACTGATAACAAATTCAAACAGGTGCCATTACTACAGGTAATGAGTGGAGGACAGAGGAGCCTCTTAAAGAAGAAGCTACAGGTCTGTGAGAGCTAGAAATCTTGCATGTTATTTTAGGTGACCAAATACTTATTTGCACCATATTTTGCAAAATAAATCTTGACAAATCAGACAAAGTGATTTTCTGGTTTGGCTTTCTCATTTTGACTCTCATAATTGTGGTCTACCTATGATGTTAATTAAAGACCTCTCTCATCTTTTTAAGTGGTAGAACTTGCACAATTGGTCGCTGACTAAATACTTTTTTCTCCCCCGTATAGGCTCAGAACCCCTTGAGGAAGCAAACAGCAAAACGCATGTTAAAGTGTAGTGCTGGATCCTACTTTTTACCTGTATTATGTCCCAAGCTTGTTTGTTTACTTCCCTTAAATTTAGTCACCTTTTTCTTAATTTTTTTTTGTGGACATCTACCCTGTGATAACTTTAATTTGCAGCTCTAAACATAGAACACAGTTTATGAACAGCCCTGTGTTTGATTTTTAACACTTTATGATTGGATTTTGTCGTAAGTTATGTTGCCCTTTTCTAGTCGGTGGATAATACATACAATTTATTTGATCTCTTTTCAATGTATTTTTTATTGTGTGCTGGCTTTTCTTATCTATGCCTAGATCTCCCATACTATAATCATTTGCCATCCGTATTGGTGACCACCATTCTTGTTTCTTTTAAGTGTTTTTAATTATTCTTTGCTGTGATAATTACCTTTAAGTTCTGTCCCAATGTGAATTGCTGATTCATTTTTCAAGGTATTTTTGAAACTCGTGTTATGTTCATTATTTTTCTTTTTGTCTTCATCTTGATGTTCAATCCTGAAGACCACCAGAAGCAGCCATGGAAATTACCGCCCAGTATTTTTTAATTTATAGTCTATTGTGAAACACAACAAACCTGCAAACATGGAAAACTTCAGAAGACCTAGCAATAAAATGAATTTAACTTTTTACGATCACCCGTTATGTTTAAGGGTGAGCGCTGCTCTTTGTTACTTTGAATCGTCTCCTCATAAACTCACATTGCTGAGAGATTAAATAAGGAAATCTGTAGAGAGGGAGAAAAACTTCTCATTTCTTCCTCCAAATGTACCATAGATTACCAGCTCCGATTCATTCCCTCCAAACCTGGGTGGGTCCTCCTCATTCAGTTCTTGGGGAACAAGGGACTGGGACATACCAATACTATTATACTCATTACTGTTAACAAACCACTTTTCTTTTTATATCTGCACACTACTTATACGACTTTGTTAATCATGTGGTCAAAATTGTTGGCACAACTTGTTTAATGACAGAAAAACCCAGAATGGTCACAGAAATAACTTGAATCTGACAAAAGTAATAATAAATAAGCAATCTATGAAAATGAACAAATGAAAGTCAGGCATTGCTTTTCAACCACACTTCCACAGAATAAAAAAACAAAAACTCATGAAATAGGCTTGGACAGAAATGATGGTACCCTCAACTTAATATGTTGTTGCACAACCTTTTGAGGCAATCACTGCAATCAAACAATTCCTGTAACTGTCAATGAGACTTCTGCACCTCTCGACAGGTAATTCGGCCCACTCCTCAAGAGCACACTGCTCCAGTTGTCTTGTGTTTGAAGGTTGCCTTTTCCAGACAGCATGTTTCAGCTCTTTCCAAAGATGCTTACTCAATAGGATTTAGGTCAGGGCTCATAGAAGGCCACTTCAGAATAGTCCAATGTTTTCCTCTTAGCCATTCTTGGGTGTTTTTAAGCTGTGTGTTCCTGTTGCAAGACCCATTACCTGCGAGTGAGACCAAGCTTTCTGACACTGGGCAGCACATTTCTCTCTAGAATCCCTTGATAGTCTTGAGATTTCATTGTACCCTGCACAGATTCTAGACACCCTGTGTCAGATGCAGAAAAGTAGCCCCAGAACATAACAGAGCCTTCTCCATGTTTCACAGTAGGGACAGTGTTCTTTACTTGATATGCTTCATTTTTCCGACTGTGAACATAGAGCTGATGTGCCTTGCCAAAAAGTTCAATTTTTGTCTCATCTGCCCATAGGACATTCTCCCGGAAGCTTTGTGGCTTGTCAACACGTAGTTTGGCAAATTCCAGTCTGGCTTTTTTATGATTTTTTTTTCAACAATGGTGTCCTCCTTGGTTGTCTCCAAGGAAGTCCACTTTGGCTCAGACAGTGACGGATAGTGCGATCTGACTCTGATGTTCCTTGAGCTTGAAGTTCACCTTTAATCTGTTTAGAAGTTTTTCTGGTCTCTTTTGTTACCATTTGTATTATTCTTCTCTTTGATTTGTCATCAATTTTCCTCCTGCGGCCATGTCCAGGGAGGTTGGCTACAGTCATCACTAAAAAGAAGGCAGAGATACTTACCTGCCCAGGCCTCAAAGCAAATGCACTATCAGGGTGCAGCGGACCCAACTAATCAAGGCAGAAAGACAGGTGCAATACCAGTGCACAAAAAATTCTGTGTGAACAGAGGCTTCAAATGCAGAGCCATTTGGGCCCAACTGCACCCTGAAAAATAGTCTAGTGTTAGGACTGGCAAATGTAAGGACCCGTGACGTGGGTTGCCAGCTTAAGTATTGTGGCCATACTATTAACCAATACCTTACATATTTTGATATGTTTTTGTGCACTTTATCTATTTTTCAGGGTGCAGTTGGGCCCATTTGGCTCTGTATGTGTAGCCTCTGTTCACACAGGATACATTTGGGAGGCACTGGGCAGCCTGCCTGATCTAAAAGTATGGGCGTTGGTAATAGCCAGATGCTCTGCATCACTCGTTTGTGAATAATGCTATATGCAGATTGGAATTTTTTGTGCACTGGTATTGCACCTGTGTTTCTGCCTTAATTAGTTGGGTCTGCTGCACCCTGATGCATTTCCTTTGAGGCCTGGGCTGGTAAGCACCTCTGCCTTCTTTTCAGTGATTTTTGTATACATTTTGAGGATTTTAGTCCTTTTTGTGTCAGTGAGTTTTTTAGGTTGGCTACAGTCCCATGAATCTTAAATTTCTGAATAATATGTGCAACTGTAGTCACAGGAACATGAAGCTGCTTGGAGATGTTCTTTTACTTTTAACGTGTTTTCTCGAATCTTCTATCTAATCTCCTGAGACAACTCTATCCTTCACTTCCTCTGGTCCATGTTGAGTGTTATACACACCATGTCACCAAACACCACAGTGAGTATCTATAGCCCTATATACAGGCCCACACACTGATTCCAAGATTGTAGACACCTGTGACGCTAGTTAGTGGACACACCTTGGTTTATTTTTTGTCATGTTAAGTTAAGGGTACCATCATTTCTGTCCAGGCTTATTTCATGAGTTTTATTTTATTTTTTTAATTCTGTGGATGCATGATTGAAAAGCAATGTCTGACTTTCATTTGTTCATTTTCATAGATCTTTTATTTATTATTACTTTTGTCACATTCAAGTTATTTCTGTGACCATTGTGGGTTTTTCTGTCATTAAATGAGGGGTACCAACAATTTTGACCACGTGTGTATGTCTAACAGTTTGGTTAGTATGGATACAATGCTTAACTGCCACCACCTTGTCAATGGGGTTGCTAGTGTGGCCGCGCATATACTGCCCTATAGCATACGTCAAAATGGGACACACTTGGAATAGACAGCTCCTAGGAATGTACAATGTCTCTAATTAATTTATGGCACTTTTCAATAATAATCATGTCTCATATTTTGCAAAAATACAGTCATACCCTTCATCAGGATTTGTGTGATTTTGCAGCTCAATCACGTTTGCTTCCAGTAAATGGAGTTGCAATACCCGAGACAACATGCCGACAGGTGTTACGATGTTTATGTAAGGAATCAGCCATTTTCCAATCCTTATTAGACAACCCCTTTAAATGCAAGTTGTACAGCCTTTGAAACCCCTGATAGAACAGAATATTTTGCCTTGGGATGCCATTTCTGTAATAGCTGTTACAGGGAAAATGTTGCATTAAATAGCATGTACTCAAATGAATCGCATACTTATCAATGTCCAGCAAATTGTCCACTAAAGACACCCCCAAAAAGGTCCCAATTTTGGTATGGGTTTCCTAAATCCCTCCCACTTTCTGATCAGGTTTGAGGAATAACATTGCCAAAAAATGTAATACATCTAGGGGTGTCTCCAAGTTTGCGAATTATGAATTTTTCATATTTCTTCATAAAATGTATCAAAAGTTACAACAGATTTTCACACAAGTTCTAAAAGTAAATAAAAAAGACCTAAATCAAATAACTGAGTCCAAAATATTGGACTTTGACATTTTTTTTAATTGAGGAAAATGATCTAATATCAAGTCTGTAAGTAACAAAAGTATGTGAACCTTTAGGATTAGAAGATCATATCTAGGTGAAATTAGAGTCTGGTGTTTTCAATCAATGGGGTAACAATCAGGTGTGGGTGGGAGAGCTGATTTATTTAAAAAAAAACATGGATCTTTCAAAGTCTAATCTTCAAAATAGTTGTTTGTAGTAGTGTATCATGGCATGAACAATCTCTAAAGGTTCTCAGGAGAAGAGTTGATGTTCTTCAAGGTGCAAATTACAAAACCATCACTAAACAGTTTGAACTCCACTAATCTGCAGTCAGAACACTGTGTGCAAATGAAGGAAACTCAAGATCATTATTTCCTTCCCCAGTAGTGGTCGACCAACAAAGATCACTTCAAGAGCAAGGTGCATAATAATCTATGTGATCACAAAAGAACCCAAGGTAGCCTCTAAGCAACTAAAGGCCTCTCTCACATTAGCTAATGTTTATGTTCAGGAGTCCACCATCAGGAGTACACTGGACAACAATGGTGTGCATGGCAGGGTTGTAAGGAAAAAGCCACTGTTCCTCAAAAAGAACATTGCTGCCTATCTCGAGTTTCCTATAGATCACCTGGACAAGCCAGAAGGCTATTGGATCAATGTATTGTGGACATATGAGACCAAAATAGAGCTTTGTTGCATAAATGAGAAGCATTATAGCACAACAATTTCATATCTGTGAAACGCGTTGGTGGTAGTATCATGGTTTGGGTCTGTTTTGTGGCATCTGGGCCAGAACAGCTGCCATCATTGATGGAACAATACATTTTTAATTTTATTAGTAAATTTTAGAGGAAAATGTCAGGACATCTGTCCAAGAGAATGTGGCTCATGCAGCAAGAAGACGATTCAAAGCCCAAAAGTCCTTCTAGGAAAGAATGGTCACAGAAGAATAAAGTTAATGTTATGGAATGGCCAAGTCAAAGTCCTGAAATTAATACCATAGGCATGTAGTGGAAGGACCTGACGTGAGCACTTCATGGGAAAGAACCCACCAAGACAACAGAGGTGAAGCTGTTTTGTAGGGAGGAATGGGATACAATTCCTCCAAGATGATGTGCAGGAATAATCAATAATTACCAGAAATGTTAAGGCTGGTTTCACATTTGCGGTTGTGTCCGCAGCGTTTGTACCGCATATATCCGCATGCGTTGTGTATTCCTATATTTAACATTAGCGACGCATGCGTTTTTGTTTGTTCGCGTTTTGCCGCGTTTGACGATGCATGCGTCGTTTAATCGTTTGCGGCTTGGCGCGGAAATGCAACATGTAGTAATTTTTAGAGGCGTCTATTTGCCGCCTGGAAACGCATGCGGTCGATTGCGCAAGGTTTGCGACAAAAAACCGCATTGCTGTCTATATAAACGCATGCGTTTACAAGCACATGCGTTTGGTTGTGTTCGTGAACGCATGCGTTTCAATAGAGAAAAACATGTCTAGACACTGATAAGCCACCCCCCACCATCAAGGTGATAAAGGGAGGGTGTGGACAGTTGCAGGTCACTTCTCACCAGACACTGAAGCAGACGAGACGCAGGCTACATCCTTGGAGGAAAACAAGACACTGAACAATGTGAGTATATCCTATCCAATGCCTTCATTTTCTATTTTCTGTCTCTACGTGTCCTAATTTCTTGCATTTCTTTCTACATGCATCAGAATGTCGTCTTCGGATTCTTCTGGTGAAGAGTTTCGTCCTGGGCCGTCAGAAGTAGAGCATGTCAGTGAGGTGAGTACTTGCCTCGTCAGATTGGTAAGTATTCACTAGTCCAAAAATCGATGAACAGCGCTCCAACCAGGTGTAATGGTATCAAAAAGAGTATTTATTTTGCCATAAAACAGCAACGTTTCGACCAGAGACTGGTCTTTTTCAAGCATGTCTCTGGTCGAAACGTTGCTGTTTTATGGCAAAATAAATACTCTTTTTGATACCATTACACCTGGTTGGAGCGCTGTTCATCGATTTTTGGACTGTTGAGTATCCAGGATGGTTCCCTGGACATGGAACGGGCGCTCCCTTGAGTGAGTGCTGTCAGCCCTCCCTTTTGTTCTATGGTAAGTATTCACTGTCACATCGACACATGTGACAATTTGATTTTTTTCTTTTTTTTAGAGCTCTTCTTCAACTGTGGCAGAGACAGAGCAGGAGCAGCGGAGTCAAGGTCCGGTGGAAAGACGGCAGTGGGTACGTATACAAGGCTGACTGTTTACTGTATCCTCAGTGTAATATTCTTGAATCTTCCTTTCTTCCCATTCGTATTTCTTTACTTTTTTTCTTCTGGAATCCTTTTGTATGTTGACTTTCCTATTCATGCCATTTCTCAGCTTTTTTTTTCTTTATTGTCCTTATGTTAATTGAGCAAACTGTAATTACTTTATTTAATTTTTAGGTTTCACAACGGGAGGATGATCTAATTGAGAATGACCTCCTCATCTCCCTGGTCCAGGAGCGAGTCCCGTTGTGGGACACCCGGGATCCACTGCACTCAAACAACGTCACGATCCGGCGCTTATGGAATGAGGTGGCCCAAGCGATGTGGGATGGCTGGGACAACGCCCCGACACGGGTCTGAAATGCATTTGGTAAGTATTGTACTGCAGTGTGAAGCAGCAGAGACCTTGGCCGTGCTCACTCGACTGTGTGTGATGAAAGAAACTCTCAGGAGTTTCTCTCATCACACACAGTTGTGTGAGCACAGCCAAAGGTCCTTTTTCTGACCACAATTTGTTTTTTAACAGTAGCCAAAGTCAAAACATGTTGGCGTTCGATGAAGGACCGCTTCAACAAGGACCTGCGTCAAGAGAGCCGTGTTCCCAGTGGTTCAGGAGCAAGGATCAGACGATACAAATACCATCGAGTTCTGGCATTTTTAAGACCGGTCCTTGCCCAGAGAACGTAAGTATCACGTGCATTAGGTTGTATTGTATTGCCATAATCTGTATTTTTATATTCCACAGGACTTTGCATCTGGTTAATATTTGGTATTAATTTTCTTTTTCCTTTTTTCACAGCACATACAGCACTACTGTTGGCCCAAGTTCTGGATCGGTCCTTCATCCGACAGCCATGGATCCGTCCCAGCCATCCAGCAGCGCAGCAGCAAGTGGGCCTTCCACACTAACTGGAGACCAGGAAGCTGGTCCATCCGGTCTTCCCCTTTCGCAGTCCTCTTCCACTGCCCCTTTTTTTTTGGGCTCCTCCCGGCAGCGGCAGAGGGCTTCGGACAGGTCACTCATGCCTGAGTTTTTGCACTTGAGCTCGGTTTTACACGAAGCAATCAAGGCTTTGGGTGACCGAATGGATGTTTCACATAGCCTCTTGAATGCATGTATCCAGGAGGTCAACAAAAGCCTTGATCAAGTTAAAGCCGACCTCCAGAGGCCAGCACATCATTTTTTTCACCAAATTGAGCAGGGCATGTCGGAACACCTTACTCCTGATCTCCAGCTGAGTGTCATGCAGGCCTGCAATGCTGCTTACGTGCAGGCTATGCAGCAGAGTTGGTACTTCCAGCAGACAGTGGCGGCATATCCACCTGTGCCTTCACTGTCATGATTGACCTCAATGCCGACCTCTGCTGCATCCCACTGCACGGCCACCTCAATTCCTTCCACAGCCGGACACCACTACAGCACCACCACCATGCCGAGTGCAGTTGGACATCCCACCACCACCACCATGACATCCGCTGCTCCTGTTTGGACCTCCTCCACTGACACCACGATGCAGCAGGACCCTGGCATGGCCTTTCGTACCGCCACCACCATGATGCAGCAGGACCCTGGCATGGCCTTCCGCTCTACAAGCGCTATGGACTCTGGCATGGCTGCACGCTCTACGAGCACTATGGACTCTGGCATGGCTGCACGCTCTACGAGCACTTTGGACTCTGGCATGGCTGCATGCTCTACGAGCACTATGGACTCTGGCATGGCTGCACGATCTACGAGCACTATGGACTCTGCCATGGCTGCACGATCTACGAGCACTATGGACTCTTACACAGTGCAGCCGGACCCTGACAGGTCACCCACCACCACGCCATATGAGCCCACCAAGACCTCCCACAACCTGGCAAACCAAAAAAACACAAAAAAAAAAAACCAGGACTCTTAGCATTCCTCCCCCTTCACCTCCTAATGTGTCTGTAATGTCAGGTTTGTCTCACCCTTCCAGTGCATCTCAAGCCTCTCATGTGTCAAGCCCCATCCCCGAACTTCCAGACCCTTCTAGTTTCATTGCCCCTTCTCCTGCCACCTCTGCGTCGTCCACGGTTAGCCAGGCCTCAGTGCTTAACACCCCCCGTTTACATCACTCTACCCCAAGCCGGCGCAGTAAATAATTTTTTGGGTTGTTAAAAAATAAAAAAAATGTGATTTGCCACAGTTATGTTTGGTTTATTGTGTCTTCCGCCGCCGGCAACACACACCGTGTGCCAAGAAACTTCGCCACATACTTACTTTTTGGCCCACATCATATCTCCAGTAGTTAAAAAAAAAAGAAAAAAAAAAGGCTTTGTGTGTCTTTAGTATACAGACATGAGGTGGGCCAAAAAATATTACATGTATCTCCATAATCTCTTTTTGTCTGTGCCTAGTGTGGCAGTCTGAAGAGAAAATGGTGGAAATACAGTGCAGACCTCTACTGAACAGGTCAGGTGTCAAAAAACTCATTAGTTATGACACCTGACCTGGTGAGTAGAGAGCTGCCTTGTATAACCACCATTTTCTCTTCTTTATACATAATCTATTACACACAAATTGAGGGGACAATGGTGGTCACACACTGCATATCTATGCTCACCTGCACAGGTGTCAGAAATAGTGAATTCATGAGGCTGTAATATGTGCATCATGAATTCATTATTTCTGACACCTGACTTGATGAGTATAGATAGTGTGACAGTGATTGTCTCTTCAGTTTGTGTCCAATGGATACAGCAGAACAGAATCAGGACGCAATGACGTCAACAAATTTACCAATAAAGCAACATGGCTGCCATAACACTAGCAGTATGTGGCCAGTGTTTTATATCAGTATTTGTAAGCCAAAACAAGGAGTGGAACAATTAGAGGTAAATTATGATATTAACATAATAACTAGCACCTCTGCTTTTATCACCCACTCCTGGTTTTGGATTACAAAAACTGATATTAAATACAGATCAAATACTGCCAGTTTTAGGACAGCCTTGGTTTGGAGAGGAAAAACATAGGAGACACGGTCAACACAACCAAAAGTAAAGTTTATTAATGAGAAATATTATTATCATTGTAGAAAATTACTGGTACAGATCGAATTACAACAGGACATTTACACAACATTGTCCTGCCATGACACACGTCCAATATCTAAATCAAAAAAGGCAGCAAATTGGTCCCGCATGAGACCAACTGCTGAAGTTGACCGCAGCGGGTGATGCTGGAAATCGGGCAGTGGGTGTGCAACTGGTTCATCCAGTTCAATGTTGCGTTGCTCCTTAACCATTATATAATTATGCAGAACCACACAGGCTTTGACCACCTCGTCGACTGTTTCCACTTTTAGATTTATGGCTGATGCAAGAATGCGCCATTTAACGACCAGAATCCCAAAGGTACACTCTACTGTTCTTCGGGCCCTGGTCAGTCTGTAGTTAAAGATCCTTCTAGTGTGGTTCAAGTCCCGACTGGAATAGGGCTTCAGTAGGTTTCCACACATCTGAAAGGCCTCATCCCCAACCTTAACAAATGGCATCGGTGGACCTTGAGTGTTGGGGAGAGGTTGTGGCGGGGAAAAATTGAAATTTTTGCCATACACACAGCGGCCCATATCTGAGTTCTTGAAAGTCTGGGAATCGTTGCCAAGGCCAAAAGCTCCAATGTCCACGGCAATGAACCAACAGTTCGCATCAGCTATTGCCATGAGCACAACAGAAAAATATTTTTTATAGTTGAAATACTCCAATCCTGTTCTTGCAGGTTTGATAATGCGGATGTGCTTTCCATCCACCGCTCCTAAACAGTTGGGGAAATTACAAACACTCCAGAATTTTTCCGCAATTTCAAGCCACATGTCGACGGTGGGTAGGGGTATAAACTCATCCCGGAGTACATTCCACAAAGCCCGACAGGTGTCCGCAACTATTCCGGACAGGGTGGATATTCCAAGCCGGTATTGGAAGTGGAGGGATGATAAACTCTTTCCGGTTGCCAGACATCTGTAAAACAAACCCAAGAAACATTACAATCTATTCTATTTATGGTGTGGTTACGCCAGGGCCGGCGTTAGGGGCAGGCAGACTAGGCAGCTGCCTGGGGCCCCCGCTGCCCTAGGGGCCCCCAGCCAGGGGCAGACATACTGTTGATGGCACTGCTCTGGGGCCCAGAGGTGGAGGGGGGCCCCTGCAGGCAGGCCCGGTATCATGCAGGGTCGGGCCCCTCTCACTCCCTCCTGTAATCACGGAACACCGAGTGCCGGGGAGAGAGCGGGGCGCGAAGTGCAGGAGATCAAAAAGGGGGCGTGTCATGCAGGGAGAGATGCTGGCCAATGAACGCTTTCCTTACCTCACAGTGACCAGACTGAGGAAAGCGCTCACTGGCTGCCGTCTGTCCTCCTGCATGGAGCGTCCCAATGGTGAGTGCTCACCTACAGTCAGGGGCCCCAGGGCACAGCACATAGAGACAGCAGTGGAGGAAGAGCAGGACTTCTTCTGCTCCCTCCACTGTTCTGTTCAGAGCAGGCTGCAGCGTCTCCTCACAGAGAAGAGATGGGGAGGAGCTCACTGCAGGGGACAGCACGGCAGCAGCAGGGGGCCGATATCAGTGCTGCCTGCTCTGTGCCCCATCCCCCACAGTGGGGTCTGCAGCCTTCTCCAGCTGAACTGACCTGCAGGGCTCATCTGATCACCTATACAAGATTAGTATGTATGTATGTATATGCTTGTATATGTATGTGTGCATCTGTGTGTATCTATGTGTATGTTTCTATCTGTGTGTGTATCTGTGTATGTACAGTATATGTGTGTATGTATGGTATAGTTGTATGGCTGTGTGTATGCATGTACAGTATGTGTGTATCTGTGTATGTGCAATAATTTGTATGGATATATGGTATATATGTATGTTTATGTGCATGTACATACAGTATATGTGTATGTATATGTGTGTACGGTATGTGTATATACTGTATGTGTGTATGTACGGTACGTGTATGTGTATCTGTATGTTCGGTATATGTGTGTGTATGCATTACGGTATATGTATGTATGTACGGTATGTGCATTTGGGTGTATTTTATATGTATGTACGGTATGTGTGTACTATATGTATTGTATATAACTGTATCTGTGTATGTACGGTATATGTGTGTGTATCTGTGTGTATGTACGGTATATGTGTGTACGGCATTTGTGTGAATGTACGGTATATGCATGTGTGTATGTACGGTATGTGTATGTATGATGGTATATGTATGTGTATCTGTTTGTATGTATGATATATGTATGTGTTTGCATATACTGTATTTGTATGTGTATCTGTGTGTACGTACGGGTGTATGTATGTGTATTTGTGTGTATGTATGGTATATGTATGTACGGTATGTGTATACTATATGTGTATATAACTGTATGTGTGTATGCATGTAAGGTGTATGTCTGTGTATGTATGTACGGTATGTGTATCTGTGTGTATGTATGGTGTATGTATGTACAGTATATGCCGGAACAAACATCATTGTTCTCATCAGCACATCGCCCAGTTAAAACTGCAGATATTCTGCTAAGATGATACTGTATGGGGACAGATTGATTTACTAGTGATCATTCTGTCCCCAGCCAGTGTAAAGAGGCTGGAAACAAGTGGCGAATGACTTCAATATTGTTGATCACGCTCGTTTAGTGGCCTGAAATCAGCGCATGTAGCTACAACCAAAATGTTTCTGTTGGTGCAATATGTTAGCATTTGGGGCCCCATTTTAAACTTTTGCCTAGGGCCCCACTTTGCCTTAAACCGGCCCTGGGTTACGCTAAAGAAAGAAAGGAAAATACCCAAAACATACATGTCAGAAAACACAAAATTTGGACTGTCATTGGTTTAGATTTGGAACGTACCTTAATGTAACCAGCAGACGTTCCTCCGGTGGAATCGCTCTACGGAGCTGGGTGTCCTGTCTCCATATGGCTCCTTGGACACGAGCAAGCAAATCCCGGAACGAGTCTTGCGACATTCGTGTGTATTCCTGGAATTTCTCCGGGTTGGCATTAAGCTCGCCATACAGCGTGTGATAGGCTCCACGGCTCTCACGTAGTTCGATAATGGGGTGCCTCCAAAAACGCCTACGTTGTCTCCTTCTTCATCTTTCGCGATTTCTGTCTTGCTCCCAAGCAAAAGCACAGGCAAGAAACAGCTTGATGCTTAAATCCAGGTTGAAATAAAAGCTCTCCATGTGAAGATCCATCATGACTCAGGATACAGTAGCAAACTGTTAAGATTTCAGTAGCCCTAGGGTCTATATATAGAAATTCCATAACACACGCCCTCTGTAGTCCCATTGCCGGTGTCTGGTTATTTTGATTTTTCTCTTGTGAAATTTCTCATCATGCGCACCAAAAACGCAAACGCAGAAAAAACGCATATAAACGCGGCTTTTTTTCACCGCATGCGATACCGCATGCGTCTAAAAAACGCCGCGTTTGTATGCGTTTATATGCGTTTTTTCCACCACTTGCGGATGCGTTTTAAACGCTGCGGATTTAAACGCTAATGTGAAACTAGCCTTAGATGCAGTTATTTCTGCACAGTGGGGTCACACCAGTGGGGTCACTTCCCTGGCTTGTTACTATAGGTGACCACCTTCTACGTGACATCCATAAGATCTATAGGGCAAGGAGACAACCCCATTAGCCCTATATACATGTAACATCTTAAACTATATTAGCTTAGTCACCACCTCTTGTTTTATCCCCTTTCTCTTCGCATCCTTGGATATTTGCCATCGTTGGCATCTCTAACAGTAGTAAAACTGGCATAAAGGGAGAGTAGATGAGAGAGAATAGAATGGCATTGAAATCCTTCCTCCTAGGATGCTCTTCTCCTCCGTCTTACACACTGCAAGAACTTCTCTTTGAAGAAACCATGTGAAAGGAAGATTTAGTGAAAATGTCCTTATCGAGTCTCTGCTAAGGTGGAATTAAAAGGTGGAGCGTATATTCTGGGTGTCAAGTATTAGAGACATGAAAGAAACAGCTGGCGCTGAAGGGTAAGTCCCCATATACGCTCACATATACAGGATTTAAAACGACACTGAACAGTTAAATTTTTTTTAGTTTGTGGACTTTTTCCATAAGATAGGACATGTTTTTATAACATTGTAATATACATTATAAGTTTGTAGTATATATGGAGAAATGTTCTTATAACTTACAGTAGAATTGATTTTCACTTACACTGTATAATTAATCTACATAAAGTTGGTTCAATTTATAATCAGATTACTAATTTAAGTACTAATTATACTCCAGAGCTGAACTCATTGTTCTTCTGGTGCAGTCACTGTGCACATACATTACATTACTTATCCTGTACCGATCCTGAGTTACATCCTGTATTATAACCCAGTGCTGCACTCACTATTCTGCTGGCGCAGTCACTATGTACATACATTACATTACTTATCCTGTACTGATCCTGAGTTACATCCTGTATTATACCCCAGAGCTGCACTCACTATTCTGCTGGTGCAGTAACTGTGTACACACATTACATTACTTACCTTGTACTGATCCTGGGTTACCTCCTGTATTATACTCCAGAGCGGCACTCACTATTCAGGTGTTTATTATAAATCTGCCAAGAAGTATGTTGATGGCTTAACAATTCCAAAAAGAGGGAAGAATAGGAAGCATTTAAGGAAACCTGGATGGACGAACACAAAACGTAAACACATGCTAAAAAGGAAGGAAGAAATGTTGATCAAATGGAAAGAGGGATGCATATCTAAAGAAGAATATAATGCTGTCTGCAGAACCTGCAGGGCACGAATCAGATTAGCTAAAGCTGATAATTAATTAAGGCTTGCAAGAGATGTCAAAAGCAATAAAAAAGATTTGGGGGATATGTCAAAAGTAAAAGAAAAGTCAAAGATGCTATAGGATTTTTACAGGATGAAAATGATGAAATGGTAAGAAAGGATGTTGAGAAGACTGAACTTTTAAATTCCTATTTTGCATCTGTTTTCTCTCAGAAAGGAAATGTAACATCAACTGATCTTCACTGTCCCATTAAAGGAATAGAGGAAACCAGGATATCTATAAACAGAAAGATAGTGAGGAAAAACTTAGCTAACATAAATGAATTCAAGTCTCCAGGTCCAGATGAATTACACCCCAGAGTACTGAAGGAGATAGCAGAAGAAATTTTTGAACCACTCTCCATGATCTTTGAAAATAAAATTCTTGGAGAACAGCAGAAGTCCCAGAAGACTGGAGAAGAGCAAATGTTTTTCTTATCTTCAAAAAGGGGAAGAAGGTGGACCCAGGGAACTATAGGCCGGTGAGTCTGACTTCTATACCAGGAAAGATTTTTGAACAAATTAAACAACATATATGTAAGTACCTGGATAAGAATGAAGTGATTAACCAGAGTCAGCATGGGTTTGTAACTAATAAGTCATGTCAGACTAACATAATTTCCTTCTATGACAGAATCACTGACTAGGTGGATCAGGGAAATGCTGCAGATATAGAATATCTTGACTTCAGCAAAGCATTTGACAAAGTATCTCACATCATCCTTATTGAAAAAATTACTATGGAATGGACAAGGCAATTGTTAGGTGGATTCATAACTGGCTTAGTGATCGGACCCAAAGAGTGGCCGTAAATGGCTGCACATCCAGTTTGAAGAATGTCTCAAGTGGGATACCACAGGGCCGCACATCCAGTTTGAAGAATGTCTCAAGTGGGATACCACAGGGCTCTGTCCCGGACCCTGCATTGTTCAACATCTTTATCAATGATTTAGATGAAGGAAATGAGGGTACGCTGATTAAATTTGCTGATGACACAAAGCTAGGAGGGATAGCTAATACTAGAGAAGAGAGAGATGATTAAAAAAATATATAAGTAAACTGGAGCAGTGGGCAACAACTGATTTTTAACGGAAAAATGCAAAGTACTACATCTGGGCAATAAAAATGAGAAAATCATATACAGAATGGGAGGAATAGGGCTAAGCAACAGCACATGTGAAAAATACTTGAGTATACTAATAGATCATAAACTGAACATGAGTCAACAGTGTGATGCAGCAGCAAAAAAGGCAAATGCAATTCTGGGATGTATTAACAGAAGCATACAGTCTCGATCACGTGAAGTCATTATCCCCCTCTACTCCTCTTTGGTCAGACCTCATCTGGAATACTGTGTCCAGTTTTGGGCACCAAATTTTAAAAAGACATCAACAAACTGGAGCAAGTTCAGAGAAGAGCTACCAGAATGTTGACCGGTCAGCAAACCATGTCCTATGAGGAACATTACAGGATTTGGGAATGTTTAGCTTGCATAAAAGAAGACTGAGAGGAAATTAATTGCTGTCTACAAATATCTCAAGGGCTGTCACATTGTAGAAGGATCATCTTTATTCTCATTTGCACAAGGAAAGACTAGAAGCAATGGGATGAAACTAAATGGGAGGAGACACAGATTAGATATTAGAAAAAACTTTTTGACAGGGTGATCAGAGTGGAACAGGCTGCCACGAGAGGTGGTGAGTTCTCCTTCCATGGAAGTCTTCAAACAGAGGCTGGACAGACATCTGTCTGGGATGATTTAGTAAATCCTTCTTTGAACAGGGGGTTGGACCAGATGACCCAGGTAGTCCCTTCCAACTCTACCATTCTATGATTCTATGATTCTAGAAGGGCATTTTGTTTTCTTAGATTACTGTACAGTCCCTTATGATACTTCCCAGTACTTGTAGGGTTGTGATTGCAGCTCTGAGTACAATTTGGGGAATAACTCATGTCAAGATAATGTAATATATTAACAAAGTGACTCAAAATTTGACTAAAATGTAGTCAGGTGAGAGGTAGTCTGCACAATAAAAAAAGAAAAATACAAAAAAATTGCATAATCATAACAAATGTAACTGAAAAAAGTGAAAAGTAAAAAGAAGAAATCTCTACGTTTCAAATCTGTGAGTATGAAAAGTACAATTTTTTTTGTTTTTCCACTGAGGATTAAATGACATTTTCTAATATATCAGGCAGAATTTTCATCTCCAGCACACTTGTAATCAGCCTCTTATGAATTCCTGTGCATTTATTATTATGGCATTTTACGCCCTCATTTTTCGATTTGTCTTTGTCTTTGTGTTTTACACTGAGCATTTTAACCATTTTGTCGTTTGTTCTGATGCTTGTCCCCATCTGTGCTCCTGGACTATCCCTCTAAATATTTATTCTGCTCTGCCCTGTGGGGGACGTGCATGGCTGGGATACCTGAGCCACTTTTAATATGCAACTGTGAAGTCTCCTGGTTTTGGCTGTGTACGAGTTTATTAACCAGTTTATGACACAGATTTATAGTTTATTGGGCTGCAGTACGCCGCGAGCTTTATATGGTAGGAAAGTGATGTGCCCCCTTGTTTAAGCATCCACAAATGTTTTTAATTTCTGGAATATGGGGACATTGTAGGGATCGGATATTGCCCTCTGCAAGGACAAGAAGATGATGAGTTCTGTGGCTTAGTTACGGTACAGTTAGTTTTCTGTTTCCCTGTAGTGGGGAGTAAAAAACAAAGTAACTTATCATTTCATCTGTCTATTTACGGGTATCACAAGGGAAAATTATGTTGCTGCAGGACCAAGCATGACCAGCTGTTGGCAGTGTTGGAAAGCTTTATATTCCGGGAATCCCTGGCTCCGCTTCCTTCCCAGGGGTTCGTTGCCCCCTGTTGTATTCCACATCAGATTTTGCAAGTTGCCCAGTGTGGATCAATGAATGACATCATCTCCCTGGACCTATGTACGGCCCATTAAGACACACTCCTGTGTCTTGGGATTGAGACTCTAGACATCTATGCTTGGTGTGCTCCAACGTCCATGCAGACTGTGCTCGAACTTGCTTACATTTCTGCTGCTCCTGACATCCCTGAGTGTGCCAAGTCTTCGCTTTACAAATGCCTGTATGCTTGCTGCATCTACACTCAGGGTCCCTGCGCACAGACCTGTAGCTAAACCTCATAACAACCAGGGGTATTTCAGTTGTTGAATTTCTGTGTTTTGCTCCCCTTCTACACAGAGCCATAACTTTTTTTTTTCGCTCAATATGTCCGTGTGAGGGTTTGTTTTTTGCAGGACAAGTTGTGCTTTTGAACAACACCATTGCTTTTAACATATCATATACTGGAAAATGAGAAAAAAAATCCAAGTCCGGTGGAATTTGAAAAAAAGTGCAATTCCAAAGTTGTTGTTTTTTTTTAACCATGTTCAGTAAATGCTAAAACTAACCTGCCATTATGATTCTCCAGGTCATTACGAGTTCACAGACACCAAACATGTCTAGGTTCTTTTTTATTTAAGTAGTGAAAAAAAATCCCAAATTTCCTAGACCTGTAGCGTTTCCATTTTTCATGACCTTATGCTGGGTGAGGACTTATTTTTTGCGTGCCCAGCTGATGTTTTTATTGATACCATTTTGGCGCAGATACAATCTTTTGATCACCTATTTCATTTTATTGCAATGTAGCGGCGACCAAAAAAAACATAATTCTGGTGTTTTGAATTTTTTTTTCTTGCTACGCCATTTAGCGTTCAGGTTAATTTTTTTATATTGATAGATTAGGCGATTTTGAACATGGCAATATCGAATATGTGTATATTTAATTTTTTTTTTAATGGGGCAAAAGGGTGATTTGAACTTTTTATATTTTTTTTATTTTTTTAAATATGTTTAAGAACTTTTTTTTACTTTTTGCGTGCTTCAATAGTCTACATGGGAGACTAGAAGCTGCAGTACTTCGATCGCTTCTGCTACACACAGGCGATAATCAGATCGCCTGTGTGTAGTAGAAATGTTCACTTGCTATGAGCGCCAACCACAGGGCGGTGATCATAGCAATCTGGCAATGACAACCATAGAGGTCTGCTGCAGACCTCTGGTTGTCATGTGACCCATCGGTGACCCACAATCATGTGATGAGATAAACCAATGGGCGGGAATAATGATGCGTTTCCGGTAAACGCAAGTTAACTGCCGTTGTCAGAGATTGACAGCAGCATTTAACTATTTAACAGCCGTGGGTGGATCGCGATTCCACTCATGACTGTTGCAGGCACATGTCAGCTGTATAGATCAGCTGTCATGTGCTCAGAAAGGTGCGGGCTCAGCGCCAGAGCCCACACCAAATGGGGATTCTGACGTGGGCACACTATTACTCCCAACTTCGGAAAGGGGGTTAAAGGATCTACCTCATCTGGTGAGCGCAACACTTCAAGGTAATACTTAGGCTATTTTCACACGTTGTTTTCTTGCTGCTGACAAACAAGAAGCAAGTTTTGCTGACTTTTTGTTGCTTTTCTTGCTAGTTTTATTGCTGCATTTTCAGGATCCCAAAGTTCAGCTTTGCTTCCACCATACAAGCATGAACAATGCAAGGTGTTAGGCAACGAATGCAAGACGTATGTGACTAGCATAAAACATTTTTGGAAAAAAGGACAATTTGATCAAATCATTTAGTGGAAAAAGATTTTTATGTCTGAAAAAATGATGACTATTCTGATCAAAAAAATTCATATGAGTTCACGAAATAATGCACAATTGCAAATGTAACAACAGCGGCCAAGGTCATCCATCTGGCTAATCGTTACTCGGACGCGTCCGCTCTTCACCAGTCGTTACACTGGCTGCCCATTCATTGTAGGATCCAATTCAAAGTACTTGTTCTCACCCACAAAGCTCTCCACAGTGCTGCACCCCCTTACATATCTTCCCTCATTTCTGTCTATCGGCCTAACCGACAGCTGCGCTCTGCAAATGACTTTCGACTAACCTCTGCACTAATCCGTACCTCCCACTCCTGACTCCAAGACTTCTCCCGTGCTGCGCCAATCCTCTGGAATGCTCTTGTAAATACATCATTGTAAATACACACCTGTACTATGTGTCTCCCCCACCTCATTGTAGATTGTAAGCTCTCACGAGCAGGGTTTTGTTATTTTGCTTTAATCATTATATTATTGTTAACACTGTTACTTATGACTGTTGTGTTTGAAACTGTTTAACTGTAAAGCGCTGCGGAATATGTTGGCGCTATATAAATAAAGATTATTATTAATTGGTCGGGAGTAGTTTACCTAAGACATTGGCAGTGCATTTTGTAGGTCGGGCATTGTTTACTTTTTTTATATATTGGTCAGGACCATTGAGTTGGTCAGGCATTGTTCAATTTCAAACATTGGTCAGGCAACTGTAACTTTACACATAGGTCTGCCATTTAATTACTCAGGCTTAATTTACTGCAGCACACATCACTAATTTAATTAAACTGTACTAATCCTAACTGTAATTCTCAGGGGAGGAGACATAGACATTATGGTTTAAACTTGGGAAAATCACAAAAATAAATAGGTTTCCATCCCTTTGTACCTGCTTTTTTTTCACTAAAAAACGCAGCAAAAACTGATGCCAACATTTTGGTGCATTTTTGCACTTATATTTTGCGTTCTGTGGGTGAAAAAACACAGCAAAAATGCTGAAAGAAGTGAAATGCTGCAATTTTCCTATTCAGTCAGGAAAAAAAATCTGCTTATCATGTCACTCTCCGCAAGGAGAAACGATACTTCTCGGATCCAGGTCAGACGCCTCTCAATCAACCAAACCAGAGCTCCACTTTGCACTGACGAGGGGCAGTACCCCGAAACACAGTGTCTGCAAATTGAGATTCTGGTTTGGTTATTATCCTAAGTCATGTGACAAGGCTCGTTAAAGGGTCAACATTGACTGTTAGGATTGCTACTTCCAATAGGTGGCACTAGCGTTCTTGTCCTCTTCCTCTCTGAAGAGTCAATTTGCATATTTCCCAGAGGAGCATTGCGGCAAAAATTTGGTATCTAATCCTGCCTGCGGAATGATTTAACTGAGAATCTGTCAGTGAACTGATTCTGCCATTTTGATGGGAGAGTTTTTAAGTCTTATCTGTCTTTATTGTCAGCTCCTCTTAGCTGTTGTATGACTTCAGACCACATCAAAGGGCAACCATGCTGGTAAAAGCAAATTGGTGCAAAATTTGTAATGACACCTGTGAGATATGGGAAAATGGTATCTAATTAATATCATTTTGATATCTGAAGGAATTCCCTGTCAGATGCAGTGGCCCAAAGATACTCACTACAAACCAGCCCCCACCCTTGGCATTTCCCCCAGGCCAAAAAGCAAGTCAAATACCCCTTATAATGGGATCTCATTATTCAATGAAGGCACTTCCTTGGACAGAGCAGGGCAATGTTTTTCGTTAATTAGCTAGAGCAAATAGGCTTTTTAAGCTCTCTCCAGGGGGGCCAAAAGGCATAGGCCCTGTGTTGGCCTGCACCAAGGTCCGCAATTATCACAGGGGTGTAAACTTTTGTGCAGCTACCAGCCAACTGGCTTCCTTTGTTTGAATCAGGCTGCCATTGTGGCACCACAGATCCCAGCTAAACCAGCACAAGGCTCTGAGATATTGAATCTAGAAAATGACCTATAATAAAAGAATGCAATATCTCTGAGCCTAGCTGAGTACATAATCGGAATTGGCATTCCTTCCCCCACACACAGACATCCTGTAGCCACCTGTCGAACTCTGCATTATTGAGTTATAAAGCATAGCTACCAGGAATTACATACGGTAGGCATATTTGGTCTCCCTGCACAGATAAAACCCAGCAGAACCCAATGGCGCTGCTGCCGTCTTAGTTACACCCTCGGGTGGAAAGTTATGGACATCCACAATTCTGGAGAGAAAACCATACTCTCAGATATGGGAGGAAAGAGACTGCACAACCCAGGGGCAGCTCCTCATTTTGGACTCAGTCTTTCTACTGGCAGGAGGTCCGTTAGCTGAGGTGGCCAGAGAATCTCACAACAATGATTTGGACCTGTGACCCATCAGCGCCTTCCTGTGGTCACATGCTACATAACATGGTATTTGCCATGCAATGCAATCTATCTGTATCCCTACCCTTGTACTACACTCTAAACTACTACTACTTGTATATTTGTTCTTGTATATATACCTGTATCTTTCTAGTGCGCCTTTTGGCTATTAAATATACAATTAATCTTGGGCTGCTCTTTTATCTCGATTCACAAATCCCCATGTCTGCACGCTTAGTTGGTTATTATACGCTACCCCGGTCGGTTTCTGACTCGATATAAGCCTGTTGTCGGACTGGGCTTATTTCGAACAAGGAACTGGTGGCAGCATACCATACTGAGTTAGGGAGGAGCCCTGACAATGACAGCCATTAGGTTTATATATATCCCCAGCCTGGACTGGTGATATATATCCCCCTCACTGGGAGCGCCTCAATAACTCGTACCTATAAGGGAAGCCTTTCCAACGACTATTTGCCCTCGGTGCAGTTCCCTGATTGACCTGGGGCAAGTGGTGGCGCCATGATCCCCGGAGGTGAGCGAAGGCAACACACTCCTCCCCTGTGCGATCTGTCACAACACCAAATTGCAAAAATGATTTTAGCCCTGAATATATGCATTTAAGTAAGTAAAAAATGGCCCCCAGGGGTGGACAAACTCTACATTCCCTGGTGGTCTAGCAAAAAAAGAAGTGCCCTTCTTTATCTTTACTTATCCTTAGATGTATGGGAGATATCGCTAAAGGCATAATTTTTCGATAATCTGCCGGGAAATGTTTTTGATATATGTGTCTATACAATAGTTGTGATGTGAATTGGGGTTTTGGTATGACATGATAATGTACTTAATTTGTATTGTGAGAAATTTAAAGGTGAACACGTTCTCAAAATATTTCAGGGCTTCTGTCCCTTGGGGACCTATAGGAAAATGGGACTTATTTCGAATTAGGCTTAGGCTCTGCCATTGTGATTCCTGCCGAGCTAACTGCCCGGTTATGTGACATAGTCATCATAGATCAATAGCAGTCACTGAGCATTGCATGGAAACCTGAGGATTTTCTCTTCCATTCATGGAAGAGAAAAGTAGGTTAGGAGACTCGGGACATGAATCGATCATATGAGCATGTAATGCTAATGTGGAATAAAGACCTCCGCCTGTTCTGGGCTCAAATTGAATTATTGTTCGTGCATTCGACGATTGATCTCCTGTCCTTGCCTCAATATGAAAGGTATTAAGATTTTACCATAGATAAATGAGGCTGGAATATGGTTTATTACTGTAGAGCGGCAACCTAATGGTTAATATTAGAGTAGGACTCGGACAGATGTTTTATACAGCTACATTGGACAAAAGTATAATACCTGCAATTACCTCGGTGAATGATATAAAAAAATGAAAATGGTAGTACGTTGTGTAAGGAAGGTGGATCATGCTGTCATGTTCCTTCCTTCTCCGGTGGGCCCAGCCACTTACACCTTCTGGCATACAGGGCCGGCATCTGTCTAGAGCCCCCACTGCTCCAGGAGCCTCCAGCCAGTGGCGTGTTGCTAATAGCGGCACACCCAGCTGCTATGGGGCCCGTGAGTCAGGGGGGCCTGTCCGGTGCCGGCAGAGCAGCAGTTGGAGACAGGAGCCTGTCCCTGCTGCTAAAGTAAAATGAATTTTCATGCTTCCCCATGCCCCCATGGGCATGGAGAGGAGTGAATATTCATTTTACTTTAATAGCGGGCAGTGTTAGCCGCAGGCTGAGGCTAACACTGCCTGCAGTGTAGACGCTAGAATGTATGGGCTGTTTCCAGGTATGATGTCATTTCTGGAAGACAGCTAGAATGTATGGGCTGTAGTCAGGACCTGGAAGGAGCCCATACATTCTAGCTACATTCTAGCTACATTCTAGCAGCCGGGATGTGCTGCGGCTGCGGGAAACGTGCGGAGAGGTGAGTGGTGCTGTGTGTCTGTCTTGTGCATGCGTGAGTGGTGTGGTGCTGTGTGTATGTGTATGTGAGAGTGGTGCAGTGCTGTGTGTGAGAGTTGTGCTGTGTGTGTATTGGAAAGGGCAATGACGTGGGTGATGGAGAGTCAAGTGATGGGGTGGTGGGGGAGAAGGCAATGTTGGTGGTGGTGGAAAGGATGATGGGGTGGTAGGGAGGAGGCAATGGTGGAGGTGGTGGAATGGGCAATGATGGAGTGGTGGGGGAAGACAATGATGGTTGTAGTGGAAAGGACAATGATGGTGGTGGGGGAGGCAATGATGGAGGGGATGGAGAGGGCAATGATGGGAGTAGTGGGGGAGAAACCAAAGATAGAGGTGGTGGAAAGGGCAATGATGGGGTGGTGGGGAGAAGGCAATGATGGTTGTGGTAGACAGGACAATGATGGTAGTGGTGGAAAGGACAATGATGATGGTGTTGGTGGGGAAGGAGGCAATGATGAAGGCGGTGGAATGGGCAATGATGGGGTAGTGGGGCAGAAAGCAATGATGGAGGTGGTGGAAAAGGCAATGATAGGGGTGGTGGGTGACAAGGCAATGATGGAGGTTTTGATGAGGGCAATGATGGGGATGGAGGGGGAGAACAATGATGGAGGTGGGGGCTGCATTATACCCTATGATGAGGGGCTACATTATACCCTATGAGGGGGCTACATTATACTATATGAGGGGGGCTGCATTATACTATATGAGGGAGCTGCGTTATACCTTTATGAGAGAGCTACATTATATTTTGTATGGGGGCGGCTGCATTATATTCTGTGTGGGGGCTGCATTATTCTCTCAGGGGGCTACATTATATTCTGGGAGCTACATTATACTATATGAGGGGAGCGGGCTACAGTATATTCTATGGGGGCTGCATTATACCTTATGAGGGGGTTGCATTATACTCTGAGGGGGTTACATTATATTCTGTGGAGGGACTGCACTATACTATATGAGGAGGCCTGCATTATACCCTATGAGGGGGCTACATTATATTCTATGGGGGGGCTGCGTTATACCTTATGAGGGGGTTGCATTATATTTTGTGGTGGGCTGCATTATACCCTATGAGGGGGGCTGTATTATATTCTATGAGGGGGGCTGCATTATATTCTATGAGGGGGCTACATTATATTCTATGAGGGGGCTGCATTATATTCCATGAGGGAGGCTACATTATATTCTATTAGGGGACTACTTTATATTTTATGAGGGGGCTACATTATATTCTATGAGGGGGCTACTTTATATTCTAAGAGGGGGCTATACCAACTCCTGCTACATAATTAAGACGTGTACTACCTTATATTATATTCTGATATTATCGTGTTTTACCACACAATTGGTGGTCTTGTATTTATTTCTATGTAGCTACATAGTGGGCCCCAAGAATGATTTTCTCTGGTGGGCCCAAGGTGCTCCAGTCTGACGCTGGTTGTGTGTATTGTGTTATGCATCTTTTGCATATATTGTGTAGTGTGAATTGTAATGTACTGTGATATGGTAATGAATAGTGTATAGTAGTGTTATAAGCAATATAAGTAATGTCAAATGTAGGATGTGTTAGTGTAAGGTATAGGATAGCTAGTACAGGGATGTAGATAGTTGATCTTAGCATAGATAGTGACATTAGTAAGACAGAGTTAATGTTTTGGACTAGCCCATAGTGGGCAGGATTATTGTTAGGGCAAGTGACTGCTTCCTGGTAGTTAGTGATTTCAAGTTTAGAGTGCAAAGTGAGCAGAGCTGCTTAATGGGTGATCCATTAAGTGTGATTCATTAATGTGATTCATTAATCACTTAATGGGTGATTCATTAAGTGTGGGATAGTGTGATTCTGAAGAAAAGTGATTAGACAGACTGGCCTTTTGGAGAAGGTTCCTAGGAGAGGACGCCGGGTCAAGAACCTTCAAGCTTGTAACGCAGCACTTAATGGTCCTAAACAGGACTGAGCTTACAGGACTGGTGGGGTCCCAAGTGAAAGTGTTCTAGGGCACCAGTAGTAGAAAAAAAAGGGTGCAGAACTGTAGAGCAAGTAAGGAGACTTGCTGATCAGGACTGTAGTGTTATAGTGTTAATGCTGGGTTGTGATGAAGTAGGGAGAAACAGTGTGCCTAAAAAGTCCAGGAGTAGATTAATAATCTCTTTATTTATATAGCGCCAACATATTCTGCAGCATATTATTGCACACATTATCATTGCTGTCCCCGATGGGGCTCACAATCTAAATTCCCTATCAGTATGTCTTTTGGAATGTGGGAGGAAACCAGAGTGCCCGGAGGAAACCCACGCAAACACAGGGAGAACATACAAACTCCTTGCAGATGTTGTCCTTGGTGGGATTTGAACCCAGGACTCCAGCGCTGCAAGGCTGCAGTGCTAACCACTGAGCCACCGTGCTGCCCTAGATTACAGTGGAAGGATACTGTGTGGAAAATGCAGTATGTTGTAAAGGAAAGGTCCGTAAGACTTTGTACCCGCTATCTCTTGTATATAACCCTTACCAAATTACCCTTCAGTAAAGACTTTATTTTTGAATGGTGGTCTCCCTCATTGAACTGTGCAACTTCTGGCCCTGACAAACCTGCAACAATGGTTACATGCAGTGTGCATGGGTGTAAGGTCTTCACAGCACAAGTTCACAAAGACAGCCAGGACGAACACTTTCATTGTGCCGGGGTGCTGGAGTGGAGACGATTGCCTTGCCCACGGCTACCGCCTAACGTCGCTTTACAGATGGGTCGAGTATGATAAGTAGCACTTCGCATAGAGTCCATGGATTGAAGCTGAGCTACACACCGCTGTACTTGGCTCTCATTGTCCCCGATTGGCTTCTTGTAAAATAAATTTGGATTGAAGGTTCTTCATTGACAAGAAATATCACATCCTTATATGTGCTCGCTCCCTATGCTTCAGCTTCTGTTGCCAGTCATTGCCGCACCTTTGCTGTAACCACGCCCCCAGCACTGACTGGCAGCTTACGCAGCATTAGGCTGTCAGTCAGAGCCGGTTACAGACTGAGCGGTATCTGAACCCGTGCCGACACCTCTTCTGCGACTGGAACCCAAATGCTGCCAGGTGGAATAAAGTTCATTTCCTCCCAGCAGCGGGGGTCTAAGTGCCAGCTCTGGGCTGGATCATAATGCTATTAACCTGCAGATTAACCCAATATCTGCAGGTTAATAGCATTTTTTTAGGTGACAAGTTCCGTTGGAGCACTAACCAATTTTGTGGCAGGAACAAAAGATACTTAGACTGAAGATGTGGGGACAGAAGAAATATAGTGGAGATTAAAAAAGCTGCGGTCACTTCTTCTTGCCTCCATCATCACCCCAATTGATTTGGGACATCCTGTTTCAGGAGTGGTGATTGAAGCTCCGGGGAAGTGACTGCTGGGTCATCCTACTGTGGCGCCCTGTTTGAGACTCCCCTTAAGCTAAACGTCACAGGAAGTTAAGTAAAAAAGAGATGATAATGATTAGCTATATAGGGAAAACGGTAAGGAATTTTAAAATAAAGCAAATTACAAAAGTGATTAGGGATAAAGATAAATCTTTATAAAGGGCATTATTCAGTATGTACCTGACAAACCCCTTTAACAACTTCCTTACAGGACCTGACTATTTATGAGTTATTGCTGCTGTTCTTTACAGGATTTGTGTGATCTAATGATTGTTAAACAGTTTAGACTAATTATAGTTTTCATTTCCCTCAGGTTTTTAATTTAATTACTTGATTAATATAATTAAAGGAAATGTCTCTGGCTTTTAATTTTAGTTTAATTCATTAGATGTAAGGCAGTAGAAGGAAAATGATTATTACTATTTTTCTTTCTATTTACTTTCCTGGGGGTGACCATTTTGGAGGCATACACTTTGTCCCTGTATTCTCTGTATTGGCAGTGATCCAGAATTTATGTGTTTTGTGGCAGCTACAATTCTGAATGATTAGTGTTTGTACAGTCCCCAAAGATTATGTAGTTGTGGTGGGTGTTTGTGTGTGTGTGTGTGTGTGTGTGGGGGGGGGGGGGGGGGGGCTACATGCAGAGCATTATCAGTATACATGGTGTGACAAAGTCTGCCTTATCAAGCCTTCCAACAATAAAATAAATCTGCCATCTGTCATTACATCTTCCCCCAATGAGGATTAAGGCCCCGTCTCACATAGCGAGATCGCTAGCGAGATCGCTGCTGAGTCACAAGTTTTGTGACGCAACAGCGACCTCAGTAGCGATCTCGCTATGTGTGACACGTACCAGCGATCAGACCCCTGCTGCGAGATCGCTGGTCGTGTCGGAATGGCCTGGACCTTTTTTTGGTCGTTGAGGTCCCGCTGACATCGCTGAATCAGTGTGTGTGACACCGATCCAGCGATGTCTTCACTGGTAACCAGGGTAAACATCGGGTTACTAAGCGCATGGCCGCGCTTAGTAACCCGATGTTTACCCTGGTTACCAAAAAAAACAAACACTACATACTCACCATCTGTTGCCCGTCAGGTCCCTTGGCGTCTGCTTCCTGCTCTGACTGCCGCCGTAAAGTGAGAGCACAGCAGTGACGTCACCGCTGCGCTCTGCTCTCACTGTACGGCGGCTCAGTCAGAGCGGGAAGCAGACGCCAAGGGACCTGACGGGCAACAGATGGTGAGTATGTAGTGTTTTTTTTTTTTGGTAACCAGGGTAAACATCGGGTTACTAAGCGCTGCCCTGCACTTAGTAACCCGATGTTTACCCTGGTTACCCGGGTGCTGCAGGGGGACTTCGGCATCGTTGAAGACAGTTTCAACGATGTCGAAGTCGTTCCCCTGATCGTTGGTCGCTGGAGAGAGCTGTCTGTGTGACAGCTCCCCAGCGACCACACAGCGACGCTGCAGCGATCAGCATCGTTGTCTGTATCGCTGCAGCGTCGCTGTGTGAGACGGGGCCTTAAGACGACTCTGATCATCTTGTCCCAGTCTACACACCAAAGCTGAAGTGACACCCGATTACTTTTCTGTGGATTGGATAGTCACATATGAAATGATACAAATTTAAAATGTTTTTCTTTTAATTTTGGTAACTTTCAAGTTAATCAAAATTTTTTAAAAAAGTTTTTCACAATTTTAATCTCTCATGAAAACACTACAAGGAGAAATCTGATATGTGCATATTGATTTTAATTTAGATGATTTAGGAATATCCACAGGAAGTTTCTGGTTACTAGGAAGTTGACTACATCATAGAAAAATAAATTAACACTTTGTTTTTATTAGCAAAATCTATTTCCTCTAACATATGGACATAAAAATAAAAAATAGTAAAAAATAACACTTTGGCCAATCCCTTATTCTTTAAAGGGTCCCCAACAATAAGATTATATAAAACTGATAGGATCATCAGTGATGGAGGAACCTGAGCTCCTCTCAGTTGATTGATGACTACCTTAAAGTTCAGCGTATTTCTAAATGTGGTCTTTGGTCACAAATGACCACAGAGGAATTCAGAAACAGACAGGTTAAAGAATTGTAAGAAGAAGCTCACAGATGGATTTTCAGTTAACTCATTCTACAGCCAGAAATCTACAAAGAAACTGTAAAAGCCAAAACACTTACTTTTCAGTAAAACCCACTTGCCCAGAATGTATGCATTTAGATAATTCATGGAGTCAATATTCCTTTAATATGGAGGTGCCCCTTCCCTACTTCTGACTTTGCAAACATCTGATTTTCACCCTATATTCGCAAGGAATCTTTTACAATTGAAACGTAGAAAAACTGTAATCCTCGACAACCCCCTCCTATGAATGACTAAATCACAACGTCGTTTCCATGGAGACGGGTTGTGCTGCTACTCTTCTAATAATGAAGGCAAGAATTTAAAGATATTTACAACCTCCTCAGGGGAAACAGAAATGAACATGGGGAGATGCAGAAGCAGCTTGTAAAACTTTAACATAAAAGCTTTAACACTTTAGGAGGTTCTCGAGGTCTCCATAGATTTGCAGGAATGGTGGTCCATGTCTCCATATCTGGATCATATTATCCTAAGAACCTAAAAATGAGTCATTGCGCTACCTCCCAATACCCCTGCTCTCTTCTAGGGCCACGTAGACTATTGCCCTTGTTGGTTGCGAATCGACTTGTAAGACCCGGTCCATCGGCCACATCACTAATCTGTAATTCACTGGACGGTAGTCTTGGAACCCACCTCCTTCCTCCAAGCATCTGTGGCTCTTCTTTTGATTAGCCGGCCTGGCAAGATGTCTTCATTGCGGCATGATGCGCATGTGATGTTGAGCCAAGCTGGCTAATCAAAAGAAGAGCCATGGATGCTCCATTCTCAGGGTTCCCAACTGATGGCCGCAGATTACTGACGTGGCTGATGGACTTGGTCCTTGATCGATTCACACTAACTCTACTGTAGTTGGAACCCTCTTATCTCTACCTCCGTAATCAGTATTCGCTTGCTATTGGGTACAGGATTATTTTTCAATAGCCAAGCCAGTTCTCTTCTCTGTTTATGCATGAGTCATGACAGAGAAAGTGGCTGACTTTAGGTTTCCATAAGCATTTGGAAGAGTACTTCTATGTTCTCTACCTCCAGGAGAGCAGTTTGATCTGCAGGCTGAAATCAGACATACCCAATCTATATCTTCCCTGATTATTTTATTAGTTGGCCAGCACCCCAATACACATTAGAGTGTTGGCAGCCTGGGGCTTGTTGAAGGCTCTACTCTCCATTATCTTGTGATCCTCTGTAGCTCACATACATGCTGAGGTTAAAGGAGTATTCCAGTCTCCAAGGGGGTAGCTGAGATCCCCAAGAACATGATGTGGGTCGGTTTTTACCAACCCCAGTGTTGCGATCGCCGTTATTCCCCGAAGAACGGCGACCGAAAAAAAGTCTGATTTCCCATTTATTTCTCTCTCTTCTGATATGATCTAGCATACCAGAGGATAGAGAAATGGGGTCCCCCAATACCCGCCGCTACCTCCAGCATCCCACCAGCTCTGTCCACCAGCTCTCAGCATCTTGCAGGAAGAAAATGACGGGTGCATTCAAAGTGTGCCCACTGAGATCTGCCGGCCAGCACCCCGCAACAATAGGTGATTTTTCCTATTGGTTGATTTTGATCACTGTGATAGACCCTATCACAGTGATCAAAATAAAAAAAATAGTAAATCAACCCCCTTTATCACCATCTTAGTTAGGTAAAAATAATACAATTAAAAAAATGTATTTTTTTCCATTAGGGTTAGGGTTGGGGTTAGAGCTAGGGTTATGGTTGGGCTAGGGTTAGGGCTGGTATTAGGGTTAGAGCTAGGGTTAGGGTTGGGCTAGGGATAGGGTTGGGGCTAGGGTGAGGGTTGGGGTTAGAGCTAGGGTTAGGGTTGGAACTAGGGTTTAAGCTAGGGTTATGGTTGGGCTAGGGTTGGGTTAGGGTTGGGACCAGGGTTCGGATTAGGGTTGCGTTGGGGTTAGGGTTGTGTTGGGGTTAGGGTCGTGGTTAGGGTGATGGTTAAGGTTGAGATTAGGGTTAATGGTGTGTTGGGGTTAGGGTTGGGGCTGTGTTAGGGTTGGAGTTAGAATTGGGGGGTTTCCACTGTTAAGGTGCATCAGGTCCAAACGCGCCATTGATTCCAGCCAATTTTGCGTTCAAAAAATCAAGCGGTGCTCCCTCCCTTTTGAGCTCTGTCATGCGCCAAAACAGTGGCTTTCCCCCACATACAGGGTATCGGCATACTCAGAAGAAATTGCACAAGTTTTGTGGTCCATTTTTTCCTGATGCCCTTGTGAAAATAAAAAAGTTTGGTTCCAAAGTAATTTTTTTTGTGAAAAAAGTAAAATGTAATTTTTTTCCTTCCACATTGCTTTATCTCTCCTGAAGTACCCGAAGGGTTAATAAACTTCTTGAATGTGGGTTTGCGCACCTTGAGGGGTGCAGTTTTTAAAATGGTGTAACTTTTGGGTATTTTCTGTTATATTGACCCCCCCAAAACTCACTTCAAATGTGAGGTGGTCCCTAAAAAAATGGTTTTGTAAATTTGTTTACAAAAAAAAATTATGGTCAACTTTTAACCCTTATAACGCCCTAGCAAAAAAAAATTATGTTTCCAAAATTGTACTGATTTCCAAAGTTTCTAAATTTTTGCCAAATTTCCATTTTTTTCCTAAATAAACACAAGTCATATTGAAGAAAGTTTACCACTAACATGAAGAACAATACGTCACAAAAAACAATCTCAGAATAAGTGGGATCCGTTGAGGCATTCCAGAGTTATAACCTCATAAAGTAACAGTGGTCAGAATTGTAAAAATTGACTTGGTCATTAAGTACAAAATTGACTCTGTCAATAAAGAGTTAAATTAAGGATTTTATTATTAAAGGAAAAATAACTCCAAACCTACAGGGCCCTGTGTGAAAAATTACTGTGGTTTATCACATCTTTGAGAAGCTGAGTTCAAATTCCCTAGCCACATCCATCCCTGATTACTAACACACCTTTTCTCAATCAATAAATCACTTAAATAGGACCTGCCTGACAAGGTAAAGCAGACCAATAGTCCTCAAAAGCTAGACATCATGCCGTGATCCAAAGAAATTCTGGAACAAATGACAAACTAAAGGTACCTTCACACTAAACGATATCGCTAGCGATCCGTGACGTTGCAGCGTCCTGGCTAGCGATATCGTTGTGTTTGACACGCAGCAGCGATCAGGATCCTGCTGTGATATCGCTGGTCGTTTAGGAAAGTCCAGAACTTTATTTGGTCGTCAGACCGGCGTGTATCGTCGTGTTTGACACCAAAAGCAACGATACCAGCGATGTTTTACAACGGTAACCAGGGTAAATATCGGGTTACTAAGCGCAGGGCCGCGCTTAGTAACCCGATATTTACCCTGGTTACCATCGTAAAAGTAAAAAAAAAAAACTGTACATACTCACCCTCTGATGTCCGTCACGTCCCTCGCCGTCCGCTTCCTGCACTGACTGAAAGCACAGCACAGCGGTGACGTCACCGCTCTGCTGTTAGGGCCGGCGCTCAGTCAGTGCAGGAAGCGGACGCCGGGGGACGCGAAGGTGAGTATGTAGTGTTTGTTTTTTTACATTTTACACTGGTAACCAGGGTAAACATCGGGTTACTAAGCGCGGCCCTGCGCTTAGCAACCCGATGTTTACCCTGGTTACCCGGGGACCTCGGCATCGTTGGTCGCTGGAGAGCTGTCTGTGTGACAGCTCTCCAGCGACCACACAGCGACGCTGCAGCGATCGGCATCGTTGTCTGTATCGCTGCAGCGTCGCTTAATGTGAAGGTACCTTTAGTAATTGAGATCTATCAGTCTGGAAAAGGTTAAGAAGCCATTTCTATAGCTTTGGGACTCCAGCGAACCACAGTGAGATCCTTTATCCAAAAATGGCAAAAACATGGAACAGAGGTGAACCTTCCCAGGAGTGGCCAGGTTACCAAAATTACCCCCAGAGCGCAGCGACGACTCATCCATGAGGTTACAAAAGATCCCACAACAATATTCAAAGATCTGCAGGCATCACTTCCCTCAGTTAACGTCAGTGTTCATGGTTCTACCATAAGAAAGAGACTGAGCAAAAATGGCTTGTATGGCAGAGTTCCAAGACGAAAACCACTGCTGAGCAATAAGAACATAAAGGCTTGTCTCAGTTTTGCCAGAAAACATCTTGATGATCCCCCAGACTTTTGGGTGAATACTCTGTGGACTGACAAGACAAAAGTTAAACTTTCTGGAAGGTGTATGTCCCATTACATCTGGCGTAGACGTAAAACAGCATTTCACAAAAGTTTTACCAACAGTAAAATATTGTGGTTGTAGTGTGATAGTCTGGGGTTGATTTGCTGCTTCAAGACCTGGAAGACTTGCTGTGGTAAATGGAACCATGAATTTCGCTTTCTACCAAAAAATCCTAAAGGAGATTGTTCAGCCATCTGTACATGACTTCAAGCTGAAGTGCACTTGGTTTATGCATCAAGACAATGATCCAAAACACACCAGCAAGTCCACATCTGAATGGCTTAAGAAGAGCAAAATTAAGACTTTGGAGTGGCCTAGTCTAAGTCCTGACCTTAATCCGATTAAGACACTGTGGCATGACCTTAAAAAGATGGTTCATGCTCGGAAACCCTCCAATGTAGCTGAATTACACCAATTTTGCAAAGATGAGTGGCGAGAGCATTGTAAAAGACTCATTGCCAGTTATCGTCAATGCTTGATTGCAGTTGTTACTGCTATGGGTGGCCCAACCAGTTATTAGGTTTAGGGGCAATCACTTTTTCACACAGGGCCCTGTAGGTTTGGATTTTTTTTCCCTTAATAATAAAGACCTTCGTTTAAAAACTGAATTTTGTGTTACTTGTGTTATCTTTGCCTAATATTTACATTTGTTTTGTGATCTGAAACCTTTAAGCGTGACAAACATGCAAAAGAATAGGAAATCAAGAAGGGGGCAAACACTTTTTTACACAACTGTAAGTGATCTGACAAACTCAGGTTTCAGTCCCCTGTGGGAACTAAAAAAAAAACAACACAAAGTTTTTGCAAATAAAAAAAAAATGTGTTCAAATCAAAAAAATAAAATAAATAAGCATATTTAGTATCAACACATTCATAAATGTCCAGTCTATCAAAATTTAGAATTAAGTAACCTGATCAATAAATGTAACAAAAAAATCTATTTTTTAGTCACTGCCCCTCAATAAGAAAATGCAATAAAAAGATCAAAAATATGTATATTGCCAAAAATGGTATAAATAAAACTGTCAACTCGTTATGCAAAAAAACAAGCCACAACCCAGCTGAATTGGTGAAATTTCACATGCCTCAAAATATGGTGACACAAAGCCCCCAATATATATATATATATTTTTAAATTTCTGAATTTATTTTCTTCACTTAAATAAAAAAAAAATCCATACCAGTTTGGTATTGCTGTAATCTTAATGCCCTAGAGAATCATGATTCAGAGTAACTTTTTCCACAGAATGTACCGTACATGTAAAAACAAAGCACAAAAAACATAATTTGGGAGATGTGACTGCTATACGGCCTCCGGTGATACACTGAGAGTTCACCAGAGTTCGTGCTCTCACTTATGGCACTTACGGCACAAATTTTCTCATGCAGCGGTGCCGCAAGTGACATCACAAACTCTGGTGATTTCTGATGGCGGCGCAGTGATACACTGCAAGAGCGATTAGCTCCTGTCACTGTATCTCCGGAGGCTGGGTAGTGCGGTCACATCTCCTGATGTGACTATTTTACACTTGAGATCACTGTGGGACACTTGTTATTAAATGGACTATGGCAGAAAGGTAAGTATATGGTGATTTATTATTTTCTTTTTATTGAAGGAGATCGAGGGCGTTGGGGAATTAGGTGTTTGGTGAGTATGAATGTTTTTTTTTTCTTTTACAATTGAACACAGTTGCCGGATGATGGGACTACTACTGTCCCATCATTGGCTCATGCTGTCACTGTTATATGTGACACCAGACATAGTCAGATGAGAGTAGTATTCCCATCAGACGATGCCTGACTACAGACACCCACACACACACTCGTAGACACCCACAGACAGACACCCACCCACAGACAGACACAGACACCCGCACACACCCACAGACAGACACAGACACCCGCAGACAGACACAGACAGACTCGCACATATTCTCCACTCACAATAGTCTCCACCCACACACATATTCTCCGCCCACAAATTCTTCCTCCTTCCTTTCCGCAGCATTTGTGGCACACAAATCCGCAGATCTTTTTACACCTGTGGTTTAGCTGTGGATTTGACTGACTCAATGTAAATCAGAAACTCTGCATATCCACAAAGAGAATTGACATGCTGCGGAAAATGAAACACTGCGAATCAGTGCAGAATTTTCCCCAGCATGTGCACAACAATTCTGGATTCCCATTAATTAACATTGCCTGAGCTCCCTTTGCGGATTTGGTGCAAATCTGCGTGGAAAAAACGCTGCAGATCAGCAACAAAATCCGCAACGTATGCACATAGCCTTACTGTATATAGTAATATACACAGTGTGCAGCATAAGACTACATAGGATTAGATATACATTAAGAGTTAGGATGGGTATTGTAAGTGTGATATGCTTAGTATAAGTAGTCAAGTGATAATCATAAGATAAAACATAGATGAAGTTCGGGACTAGCCCATTGTGGGAGGGAAAAGCTCCAGTAAAAGGGTCTGCTTCTGGATAGAAAGGTGATAGAGAATTTTGTTAACCAAGTTGAAGTTCATGTTGCAGTGGGCAAGAATCTATTGTTCGGGGCAGTGGTAAACCTTACTGGAATCCCTTGCGGACATTCAAGCATTGTCCGGAGCTCAAAGCTTGATAGAGGTACTACGAAAAGTGCATTATCCTCTGGCATACAGAGGAAGTTCCACGTGGAACCATGTTAAGTTAATGGATCCCGGGTGCACTGCGGAACTGGATAGGAAATCCCTGGAGCTGAGAGAGCCAGTAATCATAGGGATCGTCCAGGAGGAATGAATAGTAATGCTGAGAACGTACTGTATTAAGGAAACAAGAAATGATAAGTTTTGTGCCCAATACCGTGTGTTACAACCTGATAAACTTGAACTGTCCTGTAAATTTTTGTGTGATGATATAGCACAAGCAATCAGACTATCGCAGCTTCACGTCCCTTAAGGGTACTATTAAATACAGCAAAAAGTTTTAAAAAAGTTGTTTTTTTTTTTAAAAAAAAAGCACAAGCTCAAATCACCCCCTTTTGCCCCATTTAAAATTTAAAAAATTAAAAAAACAAATACACATATTTGGTATCGCTGTGTTTGTGAAAATCCAATCTATCAAAATATGAAGTACATTAATCTGATCAGCAAACGACATAACGAGAAAAAAAAATAAAATGACAGAATTATGTTTTTTGGCCAATGCATCAATGCAATAAAATTCAATAATAGGCAATCAAAACATTGTATCTACCCCAAAATGGTATAGTTAAAAATGTCAGTTTAGGACACAAAAAAATCCCGAAGCCACAGATCCCAAAATATGAAACTGCTGCAGGTCTTGGAAAATAGCGACAAAAGCAAAATGTTTTTAAAAAAATTAACGATTTTTTTTTTGTCTCCGCTTTAATAAAAAAACCTACACATGTTTTGTGTTTGTGTAATCGTACTGACCTGGAGAATCATATTGCCAAGTCAGTTTTACCATATTGTGAACATAACAAACTGAAAAAAAAAACAATTGTGGAATTGCACTTTTTTTTGCAAATTCAACGCACATTATTTTTTTGGCCAATTTTCCAATACACTATGTGGTAGAATGAATGGTGTCATTTAAAAGTACAACTCATGCAACAAAAAACAAAGCCTCATACGGCTTTGAGATGGAAAAATACAAAAGTTACGACTCTTTGATGAAGAAGGAGAGCAAAAAATTAAACCTTTAAAAAAGGAAAATCCCCCTTGGTGAAGCAGTTAAATTTTGTCCTGGAGCTTTTCCTCCACATAAGGTTGTTAAGGCTACTTTTACACTAGCGTCGTGTACTGCACATCGCTATGCGTCGTTTTGTAGAAAAAACGCATCCTGCAAAAGTGCTTGCAGGATGCGTTTTTTCTCCATAGACTTGCATTAGCGACGCAGTGCGACGCATTGCCACACGTCGCAACCATCGTGCGACGGTTGCGTCGTGTTGCGTTGGTCCATCGCCACCAAAAAACGTTGCATGTAACGTTTTTTGGTGCGTGGAGACCGTCTTTTCCGACCGCGTATGCGCGGCCGGAACTCCGCCCCCGCCTCCCCGCACCTCACAATGGGGCAGCGGTTGCGTTGAAAAACTGCATCCGCTGCCCCCGTTGTGCTGCACTTGCACAGTATGCGTCGGTACGTCGCAACGTCGCATTGCGACGTGCGTCGTACGACGCTAGTGTGAAAGTAGCCTTAGATATGTTCACACTTTGAAAACTGCATGCAAATTTCAGCACTGATTCATTGGCAAGGCTGCATTCTGCATTCCATGCATGTGTACAAGGTTTCTGCAACTCTGCTCACACACACTGAAAAAAATGTGAGTGTAATTCTGCTCCAGAAATATTGAGCTTTTACACTTCTGAAGATTCCACTCAAAAAATCCTAGGATAAACGCCAACCCAAGTCCTAATTGCAGATTCCCTTTGTAAGATGCCCAAGCAAGGAAGTCGTGGGTGAGCTTCTGTTCCCACTCGCTTTGGCATCCTACAGGCAACATGTTATTATTATTATTATTGATTTATATAGCACCATTAATTCCATGGTGCTGTACATGAGAGGGGGTTACATCAAAATCCAAATATCACTTACAATAAATAAACTATCAATTACAGACTGATACAGAGGGGAGATGACCCTGCCCTTGAGGGCTTACTGTACATTCTACAGGATTGTGGGGAAGGAGACAGTAGGTCGGGGGTTGCGGTAGCTCCAATGGTGTTGAGGTGGTCATGTGGTCATTACAGGTTGTAAGCTTCTTTGAAGAAATGGGTTTTCAGGTTCCGTTTGAAGGATCCATATGTAGTGGATAACCGGACGTGTTGGGGCACAGAATTCCAGATGATGGGGGATATTCGGGAGAAGTCTTGGAGGCGATTGGGTGAGGAGCGAATAAGCGTGGAGGAGAGAAGGAGGTCTTGGGAGCACTGGAGATTACGTGAGAGAAGATATTGAGAGATTATTATGGAAATATACGGAGGAGAAAGGTTATGGATGGCTTTGTAGGTCAGTGTTAGTAGTTTAACCTGGATACGCTGGGAAATTGTGAGCCAGTGAAGGGATTTGCAAAGAGGGGAAGCAGGAGTGTAGCGAGGAGAGAGATGAATTAGTCGGGCAGCAGAATTAAGGACGGACTGGAGGGGTGCGAGAGTGTGAGAGGGTAGGCCACAAAGGAGGATGTTTCAGTTGTCGAGGCGAGAGATGATTAGGGCATGCTCATGCATTTTGGTAGAGTGAGGGTTGAGGAAAGGACGAATTCTGAATATATTTTTGAGCTGGAGGCGACAGGAGGTGGCGAGAGCTTGGATGTGTGGTTTAAAGGACAGGGCAGAGTCAAGAGTTACTCTGAGGCAGCGGATTACCAGAACAGGGGAAAGTGTGAATTCATTTATTGTGATAGATAGATCAGGTAGGGAAGGTGTGCGAGATGTAGGAAAGATAATTAGTTCGGTTTTGTCCACATTGAGTTTGAGGACGCGAGAGGAGAAGAAGGAGGATATGGCTGATAGACAGTCTGGGATTCTGGAGAGCAGAGAGGTGACATCTGGGACAGAGATGTAGAACTGAGTGTCATTGGCATATAGATGGTACTGGAAGCCATAGGACTTTATGAGTTGTCCCAGGCCAAGGGTATAGATTGAAAAGAGAAGAGGTCCTAGGACAGAGCCTTGAGGGACACTAACAGAGAGGGGGCGAGATGAAGAGGTAGTATGGGAGTGGGAAACGCTAAATGTGCAGTTGGTGAGGTATGAGGAGATTCAGGATACGGTGAGGTCTTTGACACCAAAGGAAGAGAGGATCTGTAGTAGGAGGCAGTGGTCAACTGTGTCAAAGGCAGAGGACAGGTCTACAAGGAGGAGTATAGAGAATTGTCTGTTAGCTTTGGCTGTAAGTAAGTCATTCCTAAGTTTGGTCAGGGCAGTCTCAGTGGAATGGTGGGCACGGAAGCCAGATTGTAGGCTGTTGAAGAGAGTTTGATGCAAGGTAAGAGGAAAGTTCAGCGTGGACGTGCTGCTCAAGTAGTTTGGAAGCAAAAGATATGGGGCGGTAGCTGGACATAGTCAAGGGAAGGCTTTTTGAGGATAGGTGTGATTGTGGCATGTTTGAAAGCAGAGGGGAAGGTACCAGAAGTTAGTGATAGATTGATGAGATGGGTTAGGGATGGGATTAGTGTAGTTGTGAGGTTGGGGAGGCGGTGGGATGGGATGGGGTCAAGCGCACAAGTGGTGAGGTGTGATTTGGAGAGAAGATGAGCAAGCTGTCCTTCAGTGTCCTTCATGTGTCCCAGTCCTGGTGTATTGCTGTGTGTGGGGTGCATCACACTTACTTCAAGGCCACCGGCCTCTTCTGGTTCAAGGAATTTCTCTTCTGGAACCAGGGCAGTAATCAATCCACAAGACACGATGTTCATGAAAACAACCAAACTTTTACTTGGTGATTGGCAGTATTTACAGGCAGGTGTAGAGGATAAGGCCCAACGTGTTGTCATCTTTCACACAGGTACCAGACACAACTTCAGCCCTGGTTCTTGGTATAGGTAGAACATCCCTTTTACTATCTAGTTTTAGGTGAGCCTCTCCATTTTTAGAAGTATATCTGGATTCCATCTCAATCTGCCTCTTAGAGTTTGTGTCCAATATCTCCTGCAGCTTCGCAGAAGGAGTGTGCCCCTGGGCTCTGACGTTTACCTCAAGGTTCCCAGGCTGGCAAGAGGACTCCTGCAGAAGGGTTATCCGTCAATCCACTGCCTCGAGGTTCTGGGTTCATGCTGCCTCTAGCAGCCCTCGATGTATGCCTGTTACTTGTCACTGCTCACCACCCACTGGCCCTATCACTTCATGTCCTTGACACTAACTCTCAACTCATCATTCCAACCTGGGCCGGCCATTACAGTTAACCCTTTTATAACATACATGAACATCAAATACATTTAACCCTTTAAGTTGTCAGGGAGCAGACCATCAGCTCCACCACTCCTACATTTGCTCACCCTCAGCACCAGGGATGTAGCTATAGTGGGTGCACCTCTTGTAGTTGCACCTAGCCACTGGAGCTTAGGAGCACCCAAGAGGTCCTTGTGGCTCATATGAGAAGATCAATACTATGGAAGAAAGTCTAGAGTTGGTGCTAATCGAATTGCAGGTCAAGCATTTGTGGCCCCAGGACAGTCCTGAGAACCATTTCTTACTTGATATCATCGGTGGCTCTTCTTTTGATTAGCCTTCCTGGGACAATATCATTGTTGCGGCTTGACAAATATGTGACATCGCACTAGATCAGTTAATCAAAAGAAGAGCCGCGGATGCCCTCAGGTAAGGTCCCTTTCCCACATCAGTTTTTTGCCGTCAGTCACAATCCATTGGCTCGACGGATCCGTCACAGATTGTGAAAGACTGATGCGACGGATTCGCTTTTTTGAGGATCTGACTAGGGGGCTGGCTAATTGGGTCCGGAATAAAGCGGAGCATGCTCAGTTAAAAAAAAACAGAATCTGTCGCCGGATTCTGTCATTTGACATCCGGCTCCAAAGGCTTCCATTTTAGCAAACAAAGGACGGCGACGGATCCGTCGCTGTCCGTTTTTTCGACGTGGACAAAAAAGTTACTATGTCCGTCGTCTCCGGCCGCCGGAAAAACAATTTTCGACGGATCCGGCAAACGATGGTTGAAATGTGAGGCCATCTGTCGCAATCCGTCACTAATACAAGTCTATGAGAAAAAAACTATGAGACTGATGCCGCCGGATCCGTTTTTTTCAAAATTCGACTGATGGCAATTAATTGATGTGTGAAAAGGGCCTAAGAGGTAGTTTTCAGGGCTACAGTCCAGTGGCCACAGATTACTAACTTAGATATTGGTCCAGATCCTGTAAATCGATTAGGACTATCTATTGGAGATTTTGCATTGGAGCTTCAAGCTATGACACTGCGTAGCACATTTGTGGCAGAAAAAATGTGAACATTCTTTTACATGTCTAGAGATAACGTGAGGACACCCTCATTTGCTGCCATGTTGTAATATCAGAAATACGGGAGACAATTGTGCTTTATCTGTGCTACTTTTAGGCAATGAAGATCCAAATGGATATACAGTTTGTGTCCTGAGGAAGAAATCTGGAATTACTTTGAAAGACCTGAAATAAAAAATCCTTTTTTATATTTCCATTTGCACCTTCATTGCCTACCAACAGCGCGGATTAACCACATTTGTTGCCTTTATTTCTCTGGTTCTGCAGCAGCTGTTTTCATGGGTATTCATGGTTGTGTGTCACACAACTTTATCAGATTATCATAACCTTAATTTGCATATTTTTATTCTCAGATAAGACCCTAATTGTGCTTTTTTGTTTCCAATTTCTACCATGTTGTAATATCAGAAAGTTGCCTTAGATTGGATAGCAGTGGTGCTATTTTTGGGAAAATAGATATTTCTGTTTGTTTTTTCAGTTTTTCTTTTTTAATAAATTGGCAAAAATTTCTACATTTCTGTTTTTATTGCAGTCAAGATGGGGTGCATAGTTTACATTCATGAGAAAAAAAAAGAACTTTTTTGAACTTTTTTTGAATTTACCAAATGGCTGCAATGAAGCAAAGAGTGAAAAATGTAAAGGGTTCTGAATACTTTCCGTACCCACTGTACCTTAGAGGTTTTTTTCCACTTTGTTGGGTGATGTAATCACTTCTCTATCTGCCACAATTAATGTTGCAATTCCCCCCAAATATGGCAAAATTAGCATTTAGGTGGCAGGTCTACTTTTTCAATACTTTCAACTGATAGACAGTAATAGCCTCTTATCAGAATGGCACAGAGGTAAGCATCGGCCGTCAAGATAATACCTTCTTCTCAATATATGCAGCAACTAACCGAGGGTTGCGACTCGGAGCCAAATAAACGTAAAAGAAAAGCTTTTCAAAACATGCACATAGAAATCAATTCAATTACCGCCAAACAGTTTTCACTGTGAAAAATTATTTTTCCTCCTGTCCAGGTACTTCACAATGACAGCCGAATGCCGACATTCACCTACCCCTTACCATTAACTGGCCACTTACTAAATGTAAATTAGAGCAAAGGTTTCAAAGGTTGAAAATTATTTTTTATACACACTATGACAAAATAAATTAAGGACCTCTTAAAAAAATTCTCCCTGTAAATGAAAATATATATATACGGTATATGAATAACATGCAGAGTGTTTTGAGTTCATGACTCATTGCCGCTTCTTTGCCTTCAAGTCAGTGTCAACTTGACTTTGAGCTGAAGATCTGAGTAATCTGAGGTGATCTGTTTAACAGAAGCCAGCATTATCAAAGGATGTAGCTAATTATATATTTTGGGGCGTTGCAGACCCCTTACTCAATTTACAGATACCTCCCAGCGCAAAAACCGAGCACATCTTTAGCAGGACTTCATTACAGTACTTCACAGATGAGTTCCTTCAGCATTGCCTCCTTATGAACCCGGCACCACAAGTGGGGAAAGAGAAGAGGCATGGCATAAGGTAAGGTAAGATAAGGTAAGTTAACCCTTCACACATGCCACTACCAGTGTATGAATTATGGACTATTTAAAGTCCACATTGGTGTGTCTGTTTTATTTGCAGGACATCTATGCTTCTGAGTATAATACCATTATGTGCTGTTATATACAGTGCCTTGTGAAAGTATTCGGCCCCCTGAAACTTTTCAACCTTTTCCTACATATCATGCTTCAAACATAAAGATACCAAATGGAAATTTTTGGTGAAGAATCAACAAAAAGTGGAACACAATTGTGAAGTTGAACAAAATTTATTGGTTATTTTAAATTTTTGTGGAAATTCAAAAACTGAAAAGTGGGGCGTGCAATATTATTCGGCCCCTTTACATTTAGTGCAGCAAACTCACTCCAGAAGTTCATTGTGGATCTCTGAATGATCCAATGTTGTCCTAAATTGCCAAATGATGATAAATATAATCCACCTGTGTGTAATGAAGTCTACGTATAAATGCACCTGCTCTGTGATAGTCTCAGGGTTCTGTTTGAAGCACAGAGAGCATCATGAAGACCAAGGAACACAACAGGCAGGTCCGTGATACTGTTGTGGAGAAGTTTAAAGCCGGATTTGGATACAACATGATTTCCAAAACTTGAAACATCCCAAGAAGCACTGTGCAAGCGATCATATTGAAATGGAAGGAGTATCATAGCACTGCAAATCTACCAAGACCTGGCCATCCCTCTAAACTTTAATCTCAAACAAGGAGAAGACTGATCAGAGATACAGCCAAGAGGTCCATGATCACTCTGCATGAACTGCAGAGATGTACAGCTGAGGTGGGACAGTCTGTCCATAGGACAACAATCAGTCGTACACTGCACAAATCTGGCCTTTATGGAAGAGTGGCAAGGAGAAAGCCATTTCTCAAAGATATCCATAAAAGGTGTCGTTTAAAGTTTGCAACAAGCCACCTGGGAGACACCCCAAACATGTGGAAGAAGGTGCTCTGGTCAGATGAAACCAAAATTGAACTTTTTGGCAACAATGCCAAACGATATGTTTGGCGTAAAGGCAACACAGCTCATCACCCTGAACACACCATCCCCACTGTCAATCATGGTGGTGGCAGCATCATGGTTTGTGCCTGCTTTTCTTCAGCAGGGACAGGGAAGATGGTTAAAATTGATGGGAAGATGGATGAAGCCAAATACAGGACCATTCTTGAAGAAAACCTGTTGGAGTCTGCAAAAGACCTGAGACTGGGAGGAGATTTGTCTTCCAACAGGACAATGGCCCCAAACAAAGCAAAATCTACAATGGAATGGTTCACAAATAAACGTATGCAGGTGTTAGAATGGCAAAGTCAAAGTCCAGACCTCAATCCAATCGAGACTCTGTGGAAAGAGCTGAAAACTGCTGTTCACAAACGATCTCCATCAAACCTCACTAAGCTCGAGCTGTTTGCCAAGGAAGAATGGGCAAGAATTTCAGTCTCTCGATGTACAAAACTGATAGAGACATAGCCCAAGCGACTTGCATCTAGCTGTAATCGCAGCAAAAGGTGGCGCAACAAAGTATTAAGTTAAAGGGGCCGAATAATATTGCACGCCCCACTTTTCAGTTTTTGAATTTCCTCAAAAATTTAAAATAACCAATAAATTTCATTCATCTTCACAACTGTGTTCCACTTGTTGTTGATTCTTCACCAAAAATTTACATTTGGTGTCTTTATGTTTGAAGCATGATATGTGGGAAAAGGTTGAAAAGTTCCAGGGGGCCGAATACTTTCGCAAGGCACAGTATCTGTAGGGGAGGTCCTCATTTTACTTGAAGAGATGGTCCTTGTTTTGCATGATTATTAATCCTAGTACTTTATCAATGTTTATATTATAACTAAGTTTACCCTGTTATTAGACAGCTAAGGGAGTACTAGGGTTAGCTGTCAAGGATCTGGGGTGCCACCATCGTGACCTTAGGGTGTCAACCTCTGATGCTAGGTAGGGGCTTTCTCTAGGGTAAGATTCCACTTGCAAATTATGATTAATGTGACCAACCTTCTATTGCGCAGTGTTTGTGTAAGGAGGTGGCGGGGATCCTCAATTGCCTCCTCTCTCCTATATACCAAGCACATGTGTCACATGCGGCACCCTAATGGCTCACTAATGTTTTAGACTGATGTGTAATGTATTAATGTGTAATGTGACTGTCTTTGTATATATCTAGCTCAGTGATAGAATGAGTTAACTTGTTAGGAGGAGAGGCTGTACAGCAGGCTTACAAGAAAAGGACTTCCTGCTCCGAGAGCAGTGCCTGGACAGGCTTGCCCAGGGCAAGACACCCTCCACAGCCAAGAACAGAGGGCACCCCAGTTGAGAGGATAAAAGCTGCTATGGACTGTCATGCAGTGTGGACGGGCCCTAGTGTAGCGCCCCCACTGCCGCAGGGCCGAGGGGTACCCGGTACCGGGCCTCTGAGTCTCTGCTCTGGGGTTGTCACGGTGGCTAGACCCGGTCCGTGACCCTGCTGAGGGGTGTACAGTAATAGATGTGGATGATGGGGGTAGTGTAGTGCCGGTCGCAGTCAATAACGAGGAAACCAGGTTGCAGTCTCTTTACCTCTTTACTGAAGGTCTCAAAGTCCTCGATCCGGAATACGGTTAACCAGGCTGCGCAAGTCCGGCCGGTCCGATGACACCTCCAGAGTTTCCTTTGCAGGTGGAAATCTGTGCCTTCCTTCTAGCGCTATGTGTTGTGGTCCTCCCCTGCTGAGCTTACGGGATAGTCCCCACAACTGTTGTGTCTGTTTCTCGTGTTCCCTCACAACTCGATTAGATGATCTTCTGCTAATCTCCCATCCCTCCCAGGTGTTATGGTTGGGACGCACCCGTATGACGGGTAGGCTCGGAGCTCTTCCGGGACCCTAGAGTCGCCCCTCTCCACAGGTTGCCCCCTATGTCTGCGTAGGTGATTTAAGTGAGACAGCCCGCCTGTGACTGACTGTCCTGCCGTTGGTTCGAAGTATGGCTTAGAGCTCTGTACCTCCTCGGCGTTCCGGCCGCCGGTTGTTTACGCCTCAGTAGGATGTTGCCTCGATCTTACAGCACGACTCCTACTGGTATTCTCCTTCTTGCTTTGATCTCGTTTCTCACTCAGCACAATAAATCTCGCTTCTTGTCCTTTCTTAGGGCACCGCCGCTATGAAGTGCAGGCGCGGTCCCGTAGCTTTCTCTCTGTTTGCCAGGCCTCTGTCAGGATCCCACCCCTGACAGGGACCCTACCGAATCTTCCCCTGCAACACCCTCTGCCACAAGGTGTTGCCTGGTTCCAACCCAGTCAGCGTTCTCCCTAACTTCCTGCCTGACCCCCAGTTTTACCAGTCTGTGAGGAGTGGCCTAATGAATAGTACCCTTAGCTCCCCCTGGAGGCCCGATTGTGAAATGTATTGGTGTATGTGATACCTGGTCAGATGAACTCCTTCAGTGCCATCAGACGTACCATAGCCCCCCTTAGCGGCGGAGCCACAGTACTGCAACGACCAGGACTCTGGGGCGCTGCACTCCCCCCCGGTTAAATCCAGTACTCCTGGACTGGGAAGAAAACAACAATACATGTCAGCAAAAAGACATACAATTTTTGTGAGTGCAATAACAATAAGCATATTTGAACAGAGCTTCCCTTTATGGGAGGTGAGGACACTTGAACGTTACAAACATGGTAAAATACTTTTAAATAACTTACTATAAATAACTTTTCTTACCCAACCGGGTATTCTACTAAGTGCAAAATTTTGAACACTAATTTAACATTGCCTTTAAGGATGTACACTCTGAATCCACTAAAGACCTTCTTATAACACATTATAAGGCTTAAGCAACTGTGCTACATTCTCCTATTTTACGTCTGCAGGACCGCCTGTCCTAACTGCTCCAGGCCTGCTGCCTCTCCTTTCTTTTACAGGACCGCCCCATTCTGCCCGAGCCTACTGTCCTTCCACTACTATACACACTATAGAACATGTTTTTCTTTCAGTTTGAGATCATTGAGCCATCTCTATATGGCTCCTAAGAGGACTCACCACTAACCCCTACGGGTTCACTTCCTGTCCTCATTCTTCTATTAACATTATTGAACATTTCTTACAATCAACTAATTGGTTACATTTAACTTTCACATATGAACGTCATCAATACTTTCTCTTCAGGACATTATTGCCATTCAACCATCTTAAGGCAACACTGTTCATAAGTGCAGGATGCGAACATCCCCTTTAAGAGGGGACCAAGTCTCTATGAGGTAGTGCAACTTTTCAAGCTGCAAGTCCATATGCAGCAAGGACTCCATTACAGGTTCCAAGAACCGTATCTTCGCAAAGAGTCCGTCTTTATGTAAAACCAGTAGAGAGCACCTTTAAGAAGGTGCAAACTATATACAAGGAGTTTGTATCATGCATTGTTCATGATTCAGCAGTTCTTTGATAACTTGTGCAAATGTAGAAAACAAACAAAAATAAGAAACAATAGGGATCCCGGGTCAACAAAGGGATCCCTTTAAGAGTAACCCTAAACGGGTTGTAGCAGCAAAAGGACAAACAGTTAACTATTTACATGTTCAGGTTTCCGAGGTTTAGTTAGACGGCTTCCAGGGCTGCACCTGGCACTTAACCTCTCTTGGCCTGGGAAAAGTGAGGTCCAGGGTCACACCCAGTGCTGGACAAACGCCGTTAATCCGTCTTTCAAGTACGGTGAAATCATGTGCAGCGATGGAGGTCTGCACAGCTTGAGTATGGGCATTTGCTGCAGCAGAGGTAGCGGCTGCTGCAAGATCAGTCACTGGAACGGAGTCAGCAGCTGTGGCACTAGCAGTCGCGGGAGTGGTGTCAGTCATCAGGGCAGGGTCGTCCTTCATACCTGCTTCAGATGCGGTCCCTCCGGTGCCGATCTGCTTCGTCTCCGCTGGGGTCTGGAACGCTAGCTGCAGGGCCTGGCGCTGCGGCGTTGTCATCTCAGTTTGCAGCACCTCGCTTTCCGGTAGGGCCTTGCTTTCTGGCTTCGGAGCGCTGGAACTTCTTTCCTGCTCCGGACCAGATGAGGCTGCCGACAGATGTCTGGTGAGGCTCCCGATGATGGTCTTCTTCCACCCGGCCTCAGTCCTCAGCTGCGTCTGCAGGAGTTGGTCGCCGAGCTCATCCACTCCGGCCTGCAGGAAGTCAATATCAGCGGTGGAGGCCTGGTTGCGGTGCCCCTCCGGGTAGCTGAGGGAGTCCTCTGCTCCTACCCCACGCTCCTGCTCCGGGTGGCTGGCCATGGCGTCCTCCATGTCGCTGAGTTCTTCTTCCTGGTCCTTTTCCCGCTCTCTCCTTCGTGGGCGGTTTCGTTTTCTCTGTCTCTGCCCACAATTGAGGATCAGTAGGCGGATCTCGGCTGCTGACGGACACGTCCTCCAGGGGCCGAAATATTTAGACTGGGCGGCCATTGTCTTTCGCGCTCTTCAGCTTGTTCACGCCCACTCCACGCCCTTCTTCTTCTCCTGCGCTCCTCTTAGCGCTGTAATGGCGGCAGTTTTGGCGGGAACTTCTGGCGGCAAGTGGCGATACACAGTCTTTGCAATAAATCACAGTCCAAGTATAATAAATCACAGTTCCAAGACACACATGACCTGATTCTTCAGGCTTAAGTAGATCCTGTTCGTGACGCCAAGTTGTAGCGCCCCCACTGCCGCAGGGCCGAGGGGTACCCGGTACCGGGCCTCTGAGTCTCTGCTCTGGGGTTGTCACGGTGGCTAGACCCAGTCTGTGACCCTGCTGAGGGGCGTACAGTAATAGATGTGGATGATGGGGGTAGTGTAGTGCCGGTCGCAGTCAATAACGAGGACACCAGGTTGCAGTCTCTTTACCTCTTTACTGAAGGTCTTAAAGTCCTCAATCCGGAATACGGTTAACCAGGCTGCGCAAGTCCGGCCGGTCCGATGGCACCTCCAGAGTTTCCTTTGCAGGTGGAAATCTGTGCCTTCCTTCTAGCGCTATGTGTTGTGGTCCTCCCCTGCTGAGCTTACGGGATAGTTCCCACAACTGTTGTGTCTGTTTCTCGTGTTCCCTCACAACTCGATTAGATGATCTTCTGCTAATCTCCCGTCCCTCCCAGGTGTTATGGTTGGGACGCACCCGTATGACGGGTAGGCTCGGAGCTCTTCCGGGACCCTAGAGTCGCCCCTCTCCACAGGTTGCCCCCTATGTCTGCGTAGGTGATTTAAGTGAGACAGCCCGCCTGTGACTGACTGTCCTGCCGTTGGTTCGAAGTATGGCTTAGAGCTCTGTACCTCCTCGGCGTTCCGGCCGCCGGTTGTTTACGCCTCAGTAGGATGTTGCCTCGATCTTACAGCACGACTCCTACTGGTATTCTCCTTCTTGCTTTGATCTCGTTTCTCACTCAGCACAATAAATCTCGCTTCTTGTCCTTTCTTAGGGCACCGCCGCTATGAAGTGCAGGCGCGGTCCCGTAGCTTTCTCTCTGTTTGCCAGGCCTCTGTCAGGATCCCACCCCTGACAGGGACCCTACTGAATCTTCCCCTGCAACACCCTCTGCCACAAGGTGTTGCCTGGTTCCAACCCAGTCAGCGTTCTCCCTAACTTCCTGTCTGACCCCCAGTTTTACCAGTCTGTGAGGAGTGGCCTAATGAATAGTACCCTTAGCTCCCCCTGGAGGCCCGACTGTGAAATGTATTGGTGTATGTGATACCTGGTCAGATGAACTCCTTCAGTGCCATCAGACGTACCATAGCCCCCCTTAGCAGCGGAGCCACAGTACTGCAACGACCAGGACTCTGGGGCGCTGCACTAGCATCGTGGGAATGTCTCCAGAAGCAGTGTGGGTTCCCAAACCTGGATTGGAACCATTGAGGTCATACAGCCTCTTGAAGTTGCAGGGACAGAGCAGGAAGCATTGTGTTGTTTGCAGTAAAGTTTTCCTGTTGGAACAGAACTGTGGGTTGTGGTGTTTCCTGAGTACTCATCCCCTGCATCCTGAGTGACTGTGAGCTGAAGGTAACTGACAGTACCACAGGACTGGGCTTCACCTGTCGTTTCATATGCAAGGGGCCGGGGTGTTCACTAACTGTGACTTAGTAGACTCGCCCATGACTACCACCCCGTGCCACCTTGTTACATTTGTATGATTTAAGGACTGTTTGAGTAAAATCTATATTAGCCAAGTTGGTATATTGACATGACTTCTTTTTTTATACTGCACCAGTTTTGATATCTTTAGTGGACTTCCTCTTGAATTGCTTGTTTAAGAGATGGTCTTTTTTGTATAACATGACTTGTAATTTTAGTATGGTAGATTTTCTATTTATATTATCAGCCGTAAAATGTTAAGAGCTGGTTAATTAGGTCTCAATTTTGAGACCTACACTGTGTGATTTTTTTATTGGTATTTTGCATTGATTCACACAATTCCATCCTCTAGTATTAGACAGGCAAGGGATTACTAGGGAGAGCCAACGTCAAATGGAGGCGCCACTGTCGTGACTCTAGGGTGCCAACCTCCGTGGCTCAGGCAGGGATCATGAATGAGGTGAGATCCCCCATATAGGACCTACACAGGTACTGTGACCATCTTCTTAATTTGTTTCTCATTCTTGATTAAATGGATTTAATATAATTTTGTAATCTTTGTACTTGTGTGTTCAATATGGGTATTTAATAAAGAATATTTTTTAAGGGAATTTATCTAATCAACTTCACCTTGAGCCGAAGATCTCAGTAATCTTAGGTGATCTGTTTAACAGAAGCCAGCCCTTATAAAAGGATGTTGCTAATTATATATTTTGGTGCATTACAGACCCCTTACGCCATTTACAGATGCTCCCCAGTGCAAAAACTGCAACAGGTCCCCAACTTTCTCAAGGACTTTTGACAAACTGGTGTTTTCTCATGCAAAAGAGGGTCTTTTAGGTCATCTTATGGATCAGATCCAGGGTGTAAATGTTACTTCTCCATACCCTACAGCTGTGCCCCTGCCAACTGATAAACTAAGAAATACCAAAAATCGGTATATGCCTTCTGGGGGAAAAATAATACTAGATTTAACAGGAGCTCAGTAAAATGGCACTTGGTGAGGTACTCGTTTTTCACACACCAAACATGCTACATGAACATGGGATTCCTGGCTGGGTGTGTAGACCTTGATTACGGGGGCGCTACACCCTTGCAGGACACATGATGCTGGTGACTTCGGCTGGCCAGTGCCAGATGGTGAAAAATTAAATGAATTAGACCACCAGTCAACAGTACAGTTTTTTTTTTTACTGAACAGTAAATTAGTGGGAATATTGTACAATACATAGCTGGTGCAAAACTTCACGAACATTTCCTTTACAACATGGAGCATCTTCACACACTGTCTCGCTATCTCTTCCAGGCTTACTTGTTTCTGTTCTCCCAATTTCCTCAACCCGCAGTTCGGCATCCTTTTCCCCTTAGTGGAGTTAGTTTGCCGCTATAGCCATCACTTAGCTCCTCTGCTTGCTGACGCCTTGAAACTACCACCCACTTTCTTTGTCTCACATTTTCCTGTTCCTCCTGGCCCATTACCTCTGAGTTATAAACTAGGGACCATACTGCTAGCCATCCTGTCCCAGGACCCGTCTCCAGTGCATCAATCTGTCTTTCTGTTGCTTTTCTTCATCTCTACACAGAATCTCGCTATCTACTATACTTTCTCGGTCTTCACTCATGTCAGGGTCACCCACGTCATGCAACTCTGCTGACTAGTCAAACTTTGAGTCTGTTTTCACTGTATGCTTAGCCATATCTGAAGTCCTCACAGGAAACTGTATCTGTCCCTTCACTTTATCCCCACCCACTCTGGGCGAGTCCCAACTATTAACTCCTACTGTCTGGCAGAACGCATCACTGTCACCAATAACGCACGTCACAATACACATTATACATTCAAATGCATTATAACAATACACATGTCTCCAAGGGGGAATGTGGGCAGTATGCCCATCTCCATACAGCTCAAAGCACGAAAGTATGAGGTTTTTCTTTGGGGAATGGTTAAGTCAAGCATAGAGTAAAAGCACCCGTATACATTAGACAAAAGTTTGTTACACCCAAAAATATTGCTGGGATCAGCCAACCATTTAGTGTATATGTGGACTTCCTGACTCTCCCCAAACAGATTATGTCGGAGGAGAGAAATTTCCGACCTACTAGATTTCCAAAGGTCAGTATTTTTATTCTCCTGGCAGGAGCTCTCTATTAGAAAACACAAGAGCACTTGGTTGAGTGTTCCTCTGTACAAGGGAGATAGTTGTCACCTTGGCACCTGCAATCAGGCACAGCACGTATCTCTGATGTGATTGAAGCACACGGAATGTCTTTTTCCCATTTTGCCTCCTGAGGCCAAATATCATGGGGGGGAAACGCGTAGAGGCAACTACTGAGCACAGATAAGTGTATCAGTGATTTTAAACTGTTTGTTGGTTATTCACCAATCATGTACTTATAAAGGTGGTTCCAAGCTGCACTTGGCTGCACTATATATGTAGTAATATCTGAACACACGATTTGGTATCTGTTATCTGTTTAGGCTGGAATGCCAATTGCAATATACCTATACCTCTGTGGATTTAGGGATGGGGTATTTAATTGTACAAAAGTATACTATATATGTAGCATAAGTTAATATTTGCTTTTGGATTTGATACCTATTCAAGCACGCACCTGCATCTCTGTACTTTTGGGGAGTGGGACCATCATATCTTCCCTGCTGTGTTGGTGATAGTGCCGTAACTAAGCCTATATGGCTGTTAATATCGTTATAAAGCCCTGGCTTGGGCTCTAATGGTAGTTTGATTAGCATATATCCCCCTATCTTTGGGGTTCACTACTGTAGCCCCATAGGCACCACCCATTCAGAGTATCCTTATAACTACAGGGACTCGGCTAGGGTTAAGAAGGGACAGCCGCCGAGAAGCGGGGGCGCCACTTTGCGATCAAGAGGGTGCCAACCTCCGCTGGTAGGCAGGGGGGTCTTGAATAGGGATTTTTGAGGGCGTTTTAGTCATTAGAGGAGGTCCAGCACACAAGCTAAAAACTCTGAGGTTAAACTAAAACTCCCTCAGTTGTACATTTTGGTGAATTTCTATCTGGCATCGATTTGTTTATAATATAATTTTTGGGCCCTATGGTGTGGTGTTTTTAGGATATTTACAGAGTATGGTATCTCCATATCACTTGAGGGATACATAGGGCTCTTTAGGGCTAGCCGTCGAGGAGCGGGGGCGCCACATTGCGTCCAAGAGGGTGCCAACCTCCGCAGACAGGCAGGGAGCACTTTAGGGACACGTAGAACCTATAATCTAATGCTGTGCTCCCATATATTGCCCTTGTATTATCGGGCCAGTCTTATATTGACCCACTCCCACTAAGAGGGGTTTGGGTGTTGTGTCGTTTTTAGTCCTATATTATTTGATTCAATAAAGATATTTGTATATATTAGTTTTTTGGTTATACTTTTTGGAGATAGTTGTCAGCCAATTAATTATTTGGGGCCCTTACTTGACTATAATCCAGGTATGTTTTCTAGAGTTGGAGCAAATCGTTTCGCACATTCAAGTTAATCAGCCACGATAGTTTATCTACCATGGTTACTCCTGTTTCTCTGCTTCTTCTAAGGTAGTTTGATTCCTCTTAGTGACTCTTATTTTGATTATTCTACTGTCTGATGACTTTTTCCTATTCTGACTTCTTGGTACTAACCCAGCTTTCTGACTATTCTCTAATAGCCTCATCAATGGCTGACAGGCATTTTGTGGACTCAACCCAGTGGTCCCATGCGGAAATCCAGATACCTCCTGTATGAAGGTTCTCCTGGGACCTGCTAGATGGAGTGGCTAGTATAAAACTTGTTCATGGAAGGCCTTTTAAGTGCTGCCAGCTTTTCAATTTCTGTGCTCTATGACAAGGACAAGTTGACACAATGGCTACATTGGCATAAATACTGTATCTCCAAAATAGCGTATTGGAAGGGATCATAAATCATTGCAGAAAAAGAGGTTGCTCTAGAGAATTAGCAGGTAGAGTTTTACCTGAACGAGTTTTGGTATACCAAGATGGGCATTCTTATTTATTCTGCCATATTACCGATCCATGTTGCACCGAACCAACACCCGTGGCCCGCAGTAGGCGCATATGGTACCTGCACGTGTTTATAGCTTTATACAGAGGCACACATGGTATTTTCAATAGAGTAGTACACAAAATGCCTATAGCTCTATAATTCGGTCCTAGTATCACCGTAGGAACTCGGCATGTAGTAGTGCCATGTACACGGACCTTTAGGCAGACAAAGTACATTGCAAAGAAGATGAGAGATTGAATGTCCTCATATTCTTCTAATAGAAAATGGCTTTCGATAACTAAGTGTGTAGGTGAGTTTTCCATCAAAATACGACAGCACTGAGCTATACCTGAATTACTTTAAGATTATCCACACCCTTCAGCATCGCCTGCCTATCTCTGCTTATCTGCTTTGCTCCTATGGAGGGGGTTACCCATATATCAAGATTATTCTTACCATATAGAGAACCATGCGATTGCTGTGGTACCCATGGAAACGGGGCCTAGTTTTGTTATGCAAGACCTGTGCAGAAATCCACCATAAACGAGAAATAATTAGCATTTTTTGTAATTGCCATCTCTCTGGTTTTTTTTAGGTACGCCTCCCCCCTCCCCTTTTCCTGGTTAACATCACATTAAACAGATATGGCGACACGCGGCTTGTTAAGTCTCACTACTGTAATAAACCATGTCTTTGCAGAAAGCAGATGTCAGAGAGACGTAATAGCCCAATAATCTGCAGTGCGCATCTACCTGGTCTAGTATCATACAATGTACTACGTCCTTTGTGGTCATAGGCACACATAGAAGAATGGGGGTCTCAGAGCAAGGATAAAAACATACATCTTATTATGGAACCAGATTTTGCCATCCAGGATAAAAGGACTTTTCTATGACATTTTGGCCAATTTCTCAGCCCATGCTGACTAGCAATACAGTACATAATTAACCATAATGCCTGCACAGGCTGTGGCAATAGGATAGACTAAGGCTGGTTTCACATTTGCGTTTTTTGCCGCTGCGTTTTAGCGCAAAAAAAGCATGCTTTTTTTTCCTATATTTAACATTAAAAACGCATGCGTTTTTTTTGTATGCGTCGTTTCTATGCTCGCGTTTTGTTGCAGAAATGCAACATGTAGTAATTTCTAGAGGCTTTTTTTGCCGCAAAAAAACGCATGCGTTTTTTTCCCGCAAAAAAACGTATTGCTGCCTATGTAAATGTATTCGTTTTTAAGCACTTGCGTTTGGTTGCATTTTAAATGCATGCATTTCAATAGAAAAAAACAAGAATACACACTGATAAGCCACCCCCCACCATCAAGATGATAAAGGGATCCAAACCCTAACCCTAACCCTAACCCTAGGGATCCTAACCCTAACCCTAACCCTAGGGATCCTAACCCTAACCCTACCCCTAACCCTAACCCTAGGGATCCTAACCGTAACCCTAACCCTACCCCTAACCCTAACCCCAACCCTAGCTATTTCTATTTATAGTGGGTTTTCTAGATGATTTTGATGATTGGCAGCTGTCACACACTTCTCAGCATGCGTTTCAAAAACGCAAATGCAGGAAAAAAACGCATGTAAACGCGTCAAAACGCGTTTTTTACCGCATGAGAAAACGCATGCGTCTAAAAAACGCAGCGTTTGCACGCGTTTACATGCGTTTTTTTCACCACCTGCATTTGCGTTTTAAACTCTGCGTTTTTAAATGCAAATGTGAAACTAGCCTAAGACTGGGACCCAATCCTCCAGGAGCCCCATATCACTGCATGGTCAGCTTCTATTGTAAGTACACCCTGGCCATTCCTTCAGGTGGTGAGAAAAGTTTCAAGTGCAATTCTTTGTAATAATCTAAATTTGAACACTCAATGTCAGTCTGCTGCACTGAAAGCCACCAGTACACAGTAGGGAAAACTATGAGAGTCAAAATGAAAAAGCAAATCCAGAAAATCACCTTGTCTGATTGGCAAGATTTATTTTGCAAATTATGGTGTAAAATAAGTATTTGGTCTGTAGGGAGATAGACCAGACCCCAGGTACCTACATGCTGGGTCCAGAACTGAAAGGGCTGCATCCTCTGTTCCTTTGGGGGATGTGCCTGAGGGAGATGGACCTTCCCCTGCTGCAGGAGGGAAGGAAGAGAGAGACATACAGTACCTTCCTGCTGACCCAGCAGAGCCGGGAAAGTGTGCGCAGCAGCTGAGAGATGAAAGGGAAAAGCGCGCCAAAAGAGTGAGTCTGGCACCGGCACAGAGCAGTGCAGAGGGCAGCGCAGGAAGCAGCACGCAGTGCTCTGCATCCCCCACCTGAGAGGATTGACTTGGCGATGGGCCATATTGAAGCAGCCCCCGTTACCAGCAGAGAGAGCCGTGCAGAACAGAGCCTTGTGGAGCCAAGCCATGAAGAACAGAACCTTGTGGAGCCAAGCTGTGTGGAGCAGAGTCGGGGGCTTACAGTAGTCACAGAGAGTAGTGCTCTGGCCAAGAGCATCAGCGCTAAACAGACCAGCGTCAACCGCCGCCAACTGCGGGGACCAGGGAGAGCAGGACGAGCGGTGTGTGTCCAGTGACAGCCAAAGAATATCAGGTGCCGTACACGAAGTGACCGCTCAAGTAAGACCACATATAAGACCGACAGCTGCACTCTGACGTGGACAAAATATAGTTTTCTGACCCTTGTGACCTTACTACATCAGTTAAGACAGTTTTCCGGAGCCATGTTGGGCTTGTACAGGTCTGTGGCCCGTGCCTTTAGTAGCCACATCTGTATATGGACAAGGGGAAGTAGAAGGTACACCGATCACTGTCGCCAGAAGACGGACTAACGGGCCACAGTGTTTTCCTGGAAAGGATATCGCGCCAGCCGTTGCCGGCATTATTGAGTTCGCAGCAGGAGCTGCAGTTTAAGGACTTCCTGACGCAAGTGTTAATGAACTGCCATTATTTTCAACCGTTGTTCTTCACCTCAAGTATATCCTCTGACTTAATGTACTGTTTGTCCCCCCTGTATAACCTTTTGTCTCCCGACATCCTTTTCCCTTTATGCTGTCTAACCCTTTACCTCCCTGCATGGAGTAACGCTGTTAAATTTAATCCCTCCATTAACCCTTGCTTTGCTTTCCATCCGTCACTGCATCCCGCGTTCCTGCTAGCATCGTACAGGTCACCTAAAAATATGCAAGATTTCTGTAACTTCTTCTTTAAGAGGCTCCTCTGTCCTCCACTCATTACCTGCTGTAATGGCACCTGTGTGAACTTGTTATCAGTATAAAAGACACCTGTCCACAACCTCAAACAGTCATACTCCAAATTCCACTATGGTGAAGACCAAAGAGTTGTCAAAAGACACCAGAAACAAATGTAGCCCTGCACCAGGCTGGGTAGACTGAATCTGCAATAGGCAAGCAGCTTTGTGTGATGAAATCAACTGTGGAAGGAATAATAAGAAAATGGAAGACATACAAGACCACTGATAATCTCCCTCGATCTGGGGCTCCACACAAGAGCTCACCCCATGGGGTCAAAATGATCACAATAACGGTGAGCAAAAATCCCAGAACCACATGGGGGACCTAGTAAATGACCTGCATAGAGCTGGGACCACCGTAACAAAGGCTACCATCAGTAATACACTATGCCGCCAGAGACTCAGATCCTACAGTGCCAGACGTGTCCCACTGCTTAAGCCAGTACATGTCTGGGCCCATCTGAAGTTTGCAAGAGAGCATTTGGATTATAAAGAAGAGTATTGGGAGAATGTCATATGGTCTGATGAAACCAAAGTAGAACTGTTTGCTGGAAACAAAACTCGTCGTGTTTGGAGGAGACAGAATGCTGAGTTGCATCCAAAGAACACCATACCTACTGTGAAGCATGGGGGTGGCAACACCATGCTTTGGGGCTGTTTCTCTGCAAAGGGACCAGGACGACTGATCCGTGTACATGAAAGAATGAATGGGGCCATGTATCGTGAGATTTTGAGTGCAAACCTCCTTCCATCAGCAAGGGCATTCAAGATGAAACGTGGATGGGTGTTTCAGCATGATAATGATCCCAAGCACACAGCCAGGGCAACGAAGGAGTGGCTTCGTAAGAAGCATATGAAGGTCCTGGAGTGGCCTAGCCAGTCTCCAGATCTCAACCCCATAGAAAACCTTTGGAGGGAGTTGAAAGTCTGTGTTGTCCAGCGACAGGCCCAAAACATCACTGCTCTAGAGGAGATCTGCATGGAGGAATGGGCCAACATACCACCAACAGTGTGTGCCAACCTTGTGAAGACTTACAGAAGACATTTGACCTCTGTCATTGCCAACAAAATATATAACAAATATTGAGATGAACTTTTGTTAATGACCAAATACTTATTTTCCACCATAATTTGCAAAATAAATCTTGCCAAATCAGACAAGGTGATTTTCTGGATTTGTTTTCTCATTTTGACTCTCATAGTTGTGGTCTACCTATGATGTCATTTACAGGCCTCTTTCATCTTTTTAAGTGGGAGAACTTGCACAACTGGTGGCTGACTAAATACTTTTATTCCCCACTGTATTATAATTCATTAAGAAAAGCATGGCTTCAAGAGAAAAAAAATATAGTCCACCTTAATAATGGACTACTATAGTGCAAATGCACCATGAGGTTGTAGCTCAGTTTTAAGCTCCAGTCCTTAAAAAGAGAGCAGAAGAGGGTACAAAGAAGGACATCTTGATTAGTACGAGGTGCGGATGATTAATTTACCCTGGTAGAGAGGTACGTGACAGTTTATCCACATATGCAAATGGATCCCAAATATTTTAGGCAATAAATTATTCTTTTCAAGAAACCGCATAGAGAACATTTAGTCACTGCTTATACCAGGGTCAGCAAAAAGAGCAGAAATCTCGGCCATCTATCAGGAAGGATCATTGGCATTCATTACAATGAATCAATAGTTATTGATTTTATTTGGCTTCATATATTGCTTCCATTAAACAAGCATTTATCTTGTGGTTTCTCCAGCGGGAAATTGCAATTATGGAGAAGAAGGGAGATGGAGGTGAAGACATTCATCAATCATCTGAAAAGGGATTCCCTCTTTAGACGGAAAGTATCTTTATTATAGAAGGGGCAATTTGAAGGATTTATTTTTGATATACTACGTTCAACCAAAATCGGCAATTTTTCCTATGCATCCTGAAAAGTGTTTGGTGCAGGGGTAGCTATGGGGGTAGAGAGATAGCAGTCTTAACTGGTCCATGCTGCATAAAAGGTCCCATGAGCCCCTCTAACATATTAAAAGACATCAACATTACAAATGGTACTTGGCAGACGGAGTTGTAGGGTCCAGAAGTTTCAAAATTAAGACTCTACTTTAAGGGTACTGTCACACAGTGGCACTTTGGTCGCTACAACGGCACGATCCGTGACGTTCCAGCGATATAGTTACGATATCGCTGTGTCTGACATGCTACTGCGATCAGGGACCCCGCTGAGAATCGTACGTCGTAGCAGATAATTTGAAACTTTATTTCGTCGTCAAGTGTCCCGCTGTGGCGGCATGATCGCAGCGTGTAACAAAGGTGTGCACGATATTCCCAATGTCCCGTATGACTTCTACATCGCAACTACGTCATGAAATTATCGCTCCAGCGCCGGTGCATTGCAAAGTGTGACCGCAGTCTACGACGCTGGAGCGATAATCAAGCGATGCTGCAACGTCACGGATCGTGCCGTCGGAGCGATCAAAGTGCCACTGTGTGACAGTACCCTTAGGGTGACAATTTTTGTCTCCTCTGCATCGCCAAAACAGAAAGCTTGATTAAAACATAAAATGCAGCAGAAAAAGAACCCGAAGAGCAATGCATTACTATTATCGACGGTGTTATCAGTATTTGTGATAGAGCTACAATCCAATTTTTGTATTTTACAGAGTATCATGTGCCTTTCCTGCTTTTTCTTATCTCTTATTGCACCTTCCAGTATTTGATTTTATGCTTGGCTTCAAAACGCAAAGTAAAGGGCTGTGTCAATATTTGCCTCACTCCTTATAAAGCACGATTGGGAGTCGGACTGGTCAGGCGGAGTAGAGCAGGTGTTTGATGTGGAGATTGGGTTTATGCTCCCATGTGGACATCATGACAGCTTTATTAACGCACTTTACAACATGAAGGGAGAAATTCCACCTATTTATGTCAGGACACTGCTGTATAATGTTAATACACACATGGCAGAGTTGAGTTTGTACTTCTGTAGTTTCACTAATTTTATAGGATAGGTAATCAATATCAGATTGGTGGAGTGTAACATATTGCTCTCACTATGGGCAATTTAAAGGAGTTCTCCACGAACAGAAAAAGTAACCAAGGAAATGTCATTTTATATATATATATATATATATATATATATATATATATATATATATATATATAAATATATTTAATTATCAAATCACAATTGTTTTGTCTACAGAGGTAATCACTATAGAATTATAACTCTGTGAACAGCCAGCGTCTTTAGCAATGACCTTTTGTGGCTTACCCTCCTTGTGGAATGTGTCAATGACTGCCTTCTGGACATCTGTCAAGTCAGCAGTCTTCCCCATGATTGTGTAGCCTACTGGAACAGACTAAGGGACCTTTTTAAATGCTTAGGAAGCCTTTGCAGGTTTTTTTTTTGTTAACTATTCTAATTTACTGAGATAATGACTTTTGGGTTTTCATTGTCTGTAAGCCATAATCATCAACATTAACAGAAATAAAAATTTGAAATAGATCACTCTGCTTGTAATGACTCTATATAATATATGTGTTTCACTTTTTGTATTGAAGAACTGAAATAAGTTAATTTTTTGATGATATTCTAATTTTGTGAGAAGCATAGCATCTGTATAGTGTTATTCAGAAAAACAAGGCAGCTCTTCTGGTATCTCCAGTATTATATCAGATAGACAGGGTGGACAGCAGTGTGAGCAGCCTCTTCTTACCTCAGCACTTCTCTCAAATTTGCAGTATTAGATCAAATAGACTGGGTGGACAACAAAGTGAGCAGCCTCTTCTTACCTCAGCACCCATGGTATCTCCAGTAGTAAAAAGTGATGAGCTTGATTGTCACTTCTACCCATAGCCGGTGAGGAAGTGCACTGTCAGTGATAAGGGGGCAAGAGAGCGCTCTTTTGCTGGTTTGTCACGTCCCTTTAGAGCTGAGGGAACTCACTGTCAGTGCATAATGAAAATGACACAGCAGTGAGCAGGGACAAAATGCTGAACATACCTCAGTAAAGTGACAACTGACAAATGGTCGGTATTGCAGAGACTAGCCCAGCCCCTAAAAGGGTCATCCCTGATAACGATCCTTTTCAGGGTGGGGACAGCAGCTGATGGTGTCTCGCTTAAGAATCCCCAGTTCATGCTCGCAGACTTGTCGTTTGTAAGCAGAAAACACAGAGAGGATAGGAAGCTAGAGTAGAGGGGGAAGTGTGGGGAAATTTGAATTGAAAAGTGTTTAATTTTTATTTTACATTAAATAGTTAATAAATTAATTTAGGTGTTGGACAACTTATTTAATTATGTCAATTAAAAGGTTGTCCCCTTTGGGAATATTTTGTTTCCTACTTAAAGAGGTTGTCCACTACTTTTACATTGATGACCTATCCTTATTATAGGTCATCAATGGCTTAATGGCTGGGATCCGACACACCGCCTCACCTGCCGATCAGGTGTAATCGATGTTGGTGGCTGTCGACCGGATGTACTCACTTGCAGAGATGGCCGTCTACAGATAGTGGCCACAGCAGGACACTTTACATCCGCCTCCAAATGATATGAATAGGAGGTGGATGTGCAGTACGAAGTTTTGGCCACTACCAGAAGATGGAGCAGCTCTGCAAGTGAGTACTTCTGGCTGGCGGCTGCCACCAACACCAATAACAGCTAATCGGTGGGGGTGTCGAGTGTCTGATCAGGATAGGTAATCAAAGTACAAGTAATGGACAACTTCTTTATATGCATGCATTTGTGGCTAAAAATAAGTTTTGCAACTGGGCTTTATTAAAAATCTTGCACCACTTGCCTTCTATAGCCCCTGTATTACACTGTCTATTGCTGACTGCAGAATGAGCTAACGGAGTTGACCGCATTGTCTGTACTTTATCAGGTGTGTTCGGGACATGATTTTATGGCACTTACTATTATACATACGACAGGTTCTCCAACCATCTAACGATGTCAGATTTTTTGTGACTTGCTTGTCACCGTACCCCTGAAGTTGCACTGAGGCCCCTGTCACTTGCGCAGCGATGTAGAAGTGACACCTATCGAGCTCTGGTCACATGATAGGTGTCACGGCCAAAGTTGCCATGTAGCCCAAGCCTAAACCTTGTCAGCACACCATGTTGTTGCTTAAGAAAGGATCAATGTTTATGAGCCAAAACATTGCACTTTATGAGATAAATAACTGTCTTTTTTTAATCTTGAAGTGCTGACATCCTTTCTTTTGCTGTTAACCCTATATTGCTGCAAGTTCTGAAACAATAGTTACAGTTCTTCATAGAACTTTATGAGCACCAACTGTCATCTACTATCTCAGTAATCAGAAAATCTGTATACACTGAAGACAAATTTTACATGTGAATTGAGAATTTTGAGAATGAAGGATCAATCCAAGAGGAGAAATAAGCAAATTTCTCTATTAAGTTATATTACAAATGCTCTTATTTCATGTGTACTATTGATTTATGGAAAAACAAAATTTAAAATGACAGTCACTGTTTAAAAGATCGTCAATTCCAAAGTAAAACAGCCAAAAAGAAGAATACAACATTTTTTTTTTTAATGTTGCCACAAGCAATTTTATAATTTAAGCACTTTCTGAAAATATATTACAAAATTTAAATATGACAAATAGAGAACATCTGGAACGTTGTATCACACATTTCTGTTAAAGTATATCTATAGTAGGCTGTGATTTACCCCCAAAAATTACATAGAGGAGAGGGGAATCCAAGAGAAAATATCAGAATTCTTTCCTGGAGAGGAGTTGTTGCCCTATTTCCATTGCGAACACTATGGTGCCTGATGACACCAATTCATCAATTGTTCATGCCAGTCTTGATGAGGGGGCGTACTAGAGTCTGAAATTGAGATTCCAGATTCATGAAGACATGTTTTAATGAATCAGACCTATCTGAAAAGTGGCATGCGCCTCACCACAAAACTTACTCAGGTCAATCACTGGAGTAAAATTTCTGGTGTAAGGAAAGCTACAGCTCTTCATGTATTAGATGAGCCATGTGGTCATGTCTCAATTCCGCCTCTGTTTTGCCCTACCTCTGTTCTGCTTTGGCAGAGCTAGGCAAAACTGTCGTGAAAACACCAAAAGTTGCAAATTTTTGCTCAACACAAGGTTACACAAAAAGTTTGTTTCTCATAGTGTTCGACTACAGATTTCTGGCAAAAACGCTTTGATGAACTGGAGCCTAGGAGTCCAGCACAGGTTTACAGAGCCTACAGTTGTGCTCAAAAGGTTACATACCCTGGCAGAATTTTTGCTTTCTTGGCCTTTTTTCAGAGAATATGAATGATAACACCAAAACTTTTTCTCCACTTATTGGTTGGGTGAAGCCATTTACTGTCAAACTACTGTGTTTTCTCTTTTTAAATCATAATGACAACACAAAACATCCAAATGACCCTGGTCAAAGTTCACATACCCTGGTGATTTTGGCCTGTTAACATGCACAGAAGTTAACAAAAATGGGTTTGAATGGCTATTAAAGGTAACATCCTCACCTGTGACCTGTTTGCTTGTAATCAGTGTGTGTGCATAAAAGCTGAGTGAGGTTCTGGGATCCAGACAGACTCTTGCATCTTTCATCCAGCCACTGACATTTCTGGATTGTGAGTCATGGGGAAAGCAAAAGAATTGTCAATGGATCTACGGGAAAAGGTAGTTGAACTGTAGAAAAAACAGGAAAGGGATACAAAAAGATATCCAAGGAATTGATAATGCCAGTCAGCAGCATTCAAACTGTGATTAACAAATGGAAAATCAGAAGCTCTGTAGAAACAAAACCACGGTCAGGTAGACCAACAAAAATGTTGTCCATAACTGCCAGGAAAATTGTTCGGGATGCAAAGAAAAACCCACAAATAACATCAGCTGAAATACAGGACTCTCTGAAAACTAGCGGTGTGGCTGTTTCAAGATGTACAATAAGGAGGCTCTTAAAGAAAAATGGGCTGCATGGTTGAGTCGCCAGAAGAAAGCCATTATTGTGCAAATGCCACAAAGTATCTCTCCTACAATATGCAAAACAGCACAGAGAAAGGCCTCAAAACTTTTGGAACAAGGTAATTTGGAGTGATGAGACCAAAATTGAACTTTTTGGCCACAACCATAAACATTACATTTGGAGAGAGGACAACAAGTCCTATGATGAAAGGAACACCATTCCTACTGTAAAGCACAGAGGTGGATTGCTAATGTTTTGGGGATGTGTGAGCTGCAAAGGCACAGGAAACTTGGTCAAAGTTGAAGGAAAGATGAATGCAGCACGTTGTCAGCAAATACTGGAGGCAAATTTGCACTCATCTGCCCGGAAGCTGCGCATGGGACATACTCCAACATGACAACGATCTAAAACACAAGGCCAAGTCGACCTGTCATTGGATATAGCAGAACAAAGTGAACATTCTGGAGTGGCCATCTCAGTCTCCTGACCTCAGTATCATTGGGCCACTCTGAGGAGATTTCGAGATTGCAGTTCATGCTAGACAACCCAGGAATTTACAGGAACTGGAGGCTTTTTGCCAAGAAAAGAGGGCAGCTTTAACATCTGTGAAAATAAAGAACCTCATCCACAACCACCACAAAAAACTTCAAGCTGTCATTGATGTTAGAGGGGGCAATACATGGTATTAAGAAATGGGGTATATGAACTTTTGATCAGGGTCATTTAGATGTTTTGGGTTGTCATTATGATTATGATTTAAAAAGAGAAAACACAGTAGTTTGACAATAAATGGCTTCACCCAACCACTAACCATGAGTGGAGAAAAAGTTTTGGTGTTGTCATTTATATTCTCTGAAAAAAGGCCAAGAGAGCAAAAATTCTGTCGGGGTATGTAAACTTTTGAGCACAACTGTATTCTGAAGTGTAGTGATAGAGTCTTTCTACTGACCTCACAGGAGACATGGGTGTTCCTTGGGTCCACATTGTTTATGGGCAACAACACCCTATAGGTTGGATGTATAGATGTGTCCATCTTTTCCTTTCCTCTTGGTTTGACATGTATCGAGATTGGTGGCACAAGATTTCTGGCTTTAAAAAAATAACATGATTTTGTGATACTCTGTTGGGAGATGTTTATACAATACATATCTACGTGTGATCTGGGTTGTGATGCTACTTGATGTTTTTTTTTACCATGTCACAGATCCCCTATTGAAATTTGGAAAGATAAGTGTGGACACATTTGTATAAAATACCAAAAAAGTAGAATTAGATTATTTTTACCAAATAGCATAAAGTTTAACGCCAGGATTTGTAAATGTGAACCTGGACATGCTTTACCCAGAGATCTGTGTATTAGCTGAAGTCAATAAATAAAATGAAATCAGGTTCATTTGGTTCCTCTAAAGGTGCCAGTATCAGTAACGAAGTTGGCAAAACTGTAGAAATACTAGATTCTTTATTAGTACTATTTATATATATAGGCACAATTTCACTTTACCCTGCAGAGATTAATACCAGTCTTGGGTTTCGTCTTTGAATTAGGGACCAGCAGTACTGATATGCCCAACCTGGTTAAGTGCCGATCCTTATGTGGGTAGAACTATCAGCAGCTCCAATTCTGTTGCAAATAGCAGCCTGTTTGGTACCAAGACTTTTTAGTAGGGTCAGGGTAGACCACCTGGTGTATGAAGATATGTCCAAGTACTGTACTATGGTGGGTTAATTGTTCCACCCTGGTCTTGATAAACACTTTGGAAAATGTAAGAGATTCCATTTTTTTTACATTATTGTCTCTCTTGTTTGATGACATTTTTCCATTTATTATGCCAGATTTAGTCCAAAAAGTCAACTTTTTCCACTTAGTGCTTTACTCCAGAAGAAGGGCAAAGCCATTGTGCCCGAATGTAAAGTGCAGTGTGTTACTTTGAGAATATAAAGTGCACTTACCGCAAGAAGGGAAATAAAACCTCTAATCTTCGGGTTATTGCTAGAAATGAAAAGAAGCCATTAAATAAATTGTGTTTTGTGTGTATGAGTATGTTTTATATAGATATATACAGTATACTAAGAGCTAGGCAAACATATCTGAGATAACCCGACACAACACTTTAGGCTGGTGCCTCACCTCTTTGATAAAAAAAAACGTAATAGACAGTCAATGTAGAATCTTGTACCAGAATTATGCAGTACGCTTTATGAAAGTGCTTAATACGATTTTTCAAAAATTTAGTAAATACTATATGATGGTATGATGACCTGTAGTCTTGCAAAATGTTGGCAGTGGGGCAGTTTTTACTGAAAATGGGACCATGACACAGCAACATTGAATTTGCTAAGATATTTTTCTCTGGTGAGCAAAATCTTTAGCTGGATATTTCAATTTTTCAAAGCAATTAGGAAGATCCTTAAGTTGGTCTGCATAACTGTAGTTTTGTAAAATGTTGGCAATCGGGCAGCTGATTACTGAAAATGCAGCCATAACTTAGCAATATTGTCTTCATTTCCTTGAGATACTTTCAGCTGTTGAGCAAGATCTTCAATTTCACAAAAAGTTTAGTGAATCCCATATGACGACATGGTGATCTATAGTCTCACAAAACATTGGGAATGGGGCTGTTGTTATTGTAAGTGTGACCATAACCCAGAAACATTGACGTTGATGTAGGTTTTACCTCCTCAAGATACATTTCACTACTGGGCTTGAAAACAAGCTTAGGGAATCCCATATGGTGGTCTGTTGACCTGTAGTCTTGTAAAATTTTGTCATTTGGGTAGTTTATACTGAAAATGAAACTGCTGCCATAACCCAGCAATATTGACATAGATGTAGGTCTTCACTTTCTTGAGATACTTTCCACTGTGTACAAGGTCTTCAATTTTTCAAAAAGTTAATGAATCCCATAAGATGGTATGGTGACCTGTAGTCTTGTAAAATATTGGCAATTGGGTAATTTAAAATGAAAATGCAACCTTAATCCACCACTATTGATGTAGATGTGGATCTTCTAGGTCTTCACCTCCAGGATATATATTCTGCTGTTGAGTAAGGTCTTAGCCAAAAATTTCAAGTGAAATATTTTTAAGTTTGGGTTCACCAACTAAAGTCTATATCACCACACAGAAAAAATTGTGTGGTCTATATCACCACACAGAAAAAAATAATTGTTCCTCTGTACCCTACAGTACATTCATTATGTACTATAAGTTATTTAGTAACTTTGGACACTACACACAAGATCTGGCAGTGAAGTGTTTGGAGAAAGGCCATGACTCTGGAACTGTACTGAGTGCAAACATCTACAAATTCTTCAAGCACTAAATAAACTTGTAAACTAAGGAGCCTTCAAAGAACTTTCATCCATAAGCTGGTTCCTACACTTAACCTCATAACCTATAGATTTTTTAGGTGAGTTTGCTCATATGTACAGCTTTATTTTATACTTTCACATATCCCTAGATGCTGGTTTGAAGATCACCGTTAAGCAATGTGCGTTGCGTTTCAGTTGTTTCATTTAACCTGGACTTGTCTTGTTTGCTATCACTTCTGTCTGCTTCATCCATGCCACTTACCTTGGATAAGCAAAGGACATTCTGAAAACTCTTTTTAAAGTTGTCAGATAGAAAGGCATAAAGTATGGGATTGGCACAACTGTTGGCATAACTGAGAACCACGACAAAGTCCCACATTGCTTTTAGGCCTGGAGTTGGCACTATTAAAAGAGATACCGAGGAGACGTTAAAGATGTAGAATGGAAGCCAGCAAAATATGAAAACGGCTACCACTATAGAAACCATCCTCGTCACTTTCTTTTCTGATCGCTTTCTTTTGGAGGAGCCAACTCTTATCCCAGAGGACTTCACTTTGATAATGATGAACAAATAGCAAAGGCAGATAACACTGAGTGGAATGAGAAATCCTAGGATGAAGGCATAAATTATAAAACCAGTGTACCAGGTGCCAGAATTATCTGGCCAAATAATGGTGCAGCTGCCTCTTTCATGGTTAGATTGTACCCCAGCATAATTCATTATGGGCATAATAACTAAAAGAGAGATGGTCCATACTGCAAAATTAACCATCTTAGCAGTCCTTGGTCTCCTCCATTTTGCTGACTTGATTGGGTGAACCACTGCAAGGTACCGGTCTATACTCATGACTGTAAGACAGAAGATGCTGGTGAATTGGTTAATGCCATCCACTGTCATGACAATTCTGCAAATAACTTTGCCAAAGGGCCAATGAACCAAAGCCACCTGCATGGCCAAAAAGGGCAAGCCGAGCATAAAGAGTTCATCAGCTATAGCTAAGTTTAGGATGTAGATATTGGTGATGGTCTTCATCTTGGCATATCGGAGTATGACATAAATGACCAGTGTATTTCCACAAAGCCCTACAATGCACACCACAAAGTAAATGAAGGTAAGGATGGCATTGCTTGTCATGTCAAAGTATTGTGATGTTTCATTTGTGGATGCATTGCTTGTGGTCTCCATAATGTACCCCTGCGAAACGGGAGAAAAGTACAACTCCGTGATGTTTGGTAAATCTGAGTAATCCTGCTCCATTTTCTTGTTTTGTCGTTTCACAGCAAATAATGTCTGTCTATTCCATTCTCATGGCAGATTCTTCCGTTCTTTGTAGTCTGGTGAGTACTAAAACAAAACACATAAAAGCAAAAAAATCATTAAAAGCTAGCAACTGTAAGTAGCAACGAATTGACAAATCTATTAACTACACAAAAGCCCATGTTTCTATGACTGTACATTATTGATCTTGAACTTACATGTATACCAGAATTTTGCTCTGTTCATATCCATAAAATGTATTAATTTCTGTTCCTCCAACTGTCAAACATGTGATGTTATAGCTTAGTTCTAAGGGAATAAATTAAAGATGAGCAGATCGCTTTTCTGCAACCCCGCTCCATGGTTCAGGTCAGTGCTCTCTGACTGTGGAGAGGAGATGTGTGAATTTCCTTACCCAACGGAATCCCAGGCTTGGCTTATAGTTTGATTAGCTGGGCTGGCGAGAAATCATCCGCACAGATGATGTTACACGAAGCCGGCTAATCAAGCACTGAATTGGAGAACATAGACACTCAGGAAATTTGCGCAGCTCGTGTCCATGGCCAGAGAGTGATGACCTGGATCGTGGTCCGTGGTTGAGTTAAGTGATGGACTCATCTCTAGAATAAATATAATTATCTTCAATTAACTGCTTTGTAGTAGCCAACAAAATCCTTCAAAGTAGTTGTGTCATGAAAAGATCACCATTGATCTTGTTTCTCTAACCTCCGGCAATCACTCTGGGAAACTATAGCCAGCCATAGATTTTAGCATCACATGCTGTGCCTCAAAATGACAGAGCAGAAGAAGATTTCAATAAGTGCCTGTCAATCATGACTTCTCCTTCAAGATGCTCTAAGACAGTAAACATGGAAATAAGCTTTCTTCAAAAGGAAGAAAACTGAGTCTTTAATGCAACCAATATTGTAGTTACCTTGTCAACCGATGTCCGATCTGTTAAAGAGCCTGAAAATTAGCTTTCTCACAGAATAAAAGTTTCTCACAAGTATCGACTAGGAGAGGTGGCTATCTTACAAGTCAATGTCTGAACATTTAACAAGTCTTGCAACTTGACCAAGGATAAAAGCTTAAGCCAGAAGCTCGTCTAAAGACAGATTGTATCAGAATATTTGCCCCTCCAAACAGGCTGTTTTTAGATGAGTTTCTGACTTGGCATTTATCCCTGGTAAAATTGCAATGACTAATGATGCCAATATTGACAAGTTCGGCTGAATGTCTCTTTAAGGAGAACCAAGCATCCCCCCACTGTTAAGGAATCTTGAGTCTTCATTAGGGAGTTTTTCCAAACCAAAGCCTAGGTGCTGGTTGGCAGAATGAGACCTGGATGAGAGAGCAATAACTTTGAGGGGTTCTGTTTCTCCTTGTGGAAACCATCAGCTGTCATACGAAGTGTTGTATGCCAGGCTCTCTATGAAAAAAAATATGCAATTTAGCTGTCCTCCAGAAGGAAGATAACTGCCTTTCTAGTGCTGCCTATACAGTAGGCAGCTACCATCTAAGGGTACCGTTACACAAAACGATTTACCAAAGATCACGACCAGCGATACGACCTGGCCGTGATCGTTGGTAAGTCGTTGTGTGGTCGCTGGAGAGCTGTCACACAGACAGCTCTCCAGCGACCAACGATGCTGAAGTCCCCGGGTAACCAGGGTAAACATCGGGTTACTAAGCGCAGGGCCGCGCTTAGTAACCCGATGTTTACCCTGGTTACCATCGTAAATGTAAAAAAAAAAAACAGTACATACATTCCGGTGTCTGTCAGGTCCCTCGCCGTCTGCTTCCTGCACTGACTGACTGCCGGATGTAAAGTGAAAGCAGAGCACAGCGGGGACGTCACCGCTGTGCTGTGCCTTACGGCCGGCAGTCAGTCAGTGCGGGAAGCAGACGGCGAGGGACCTGACAGACACTGGAATGTATGTACTGTTTTTTTTTTTTACATTTACGATGGTAACCAGGGTAAACATCGGGTTACTAAGCGCGGCCCTAGTAATCCGATGTTTACCCTGGTTACAAGCGAACGCATCGCTGGATCGGTGTCACACACACCGATCCAGCGATGACAGCGGGAGATCCAGCGACGAAATAAAGTTCCAAACGATCTGCTACGACGTACGATTCTCAGCGGGGTCCCTGATCGCTAATGCGTGTCAGACACAGCGATATCGTATGGATATCGCTGGAACGTCACGGATCGTACCGTCGTAGCGACAAAAGTGCCACTGTGAGACGGTACCCTAATAAGTCATTGTTTGACCCATCACAGAGCCTTGATAGGCCATTTCATTTTTTCTATAGGAGAGCTAATTTGCAAATCAAGAAGAAGCATTGCCTGGCCTGTAAGACTCACTATTCTGGCTGGTGGTGTGAACAATGAAAAGTGGTGCCCCCTTGAGAACTAATAGACCATGCACAGCGGTTGTTATCATGAGACAACCAGTTTAATATTAGCTATGAATGCAAATGTAGAAGACACTAGGCACTGCTATGTTCATAAACATGCGTATTAACAGTGGTGGTGCCCTTTACAGGATTTCAGTGACTTGTTTGAGCTTTGGCAGCCTCTGTACTTATCTGATACACGTAGACATTGCAATCCAATAGTCTGATAGCTCCAGTGTAGTTGTTATCGTATACAGAAAAGAATTATGGTTCCTGACTGTTTTAAATGTGAGGGCACCACCAAAAAATGTGTCAGAACCTGGCAAGTCAAAGCATTACTCGACCAGGTAATTTACTTCAATGATCACCAAGTAATGCTTAAATTCACCAGTGGTGTTGCTGCTTTGGAACTAAATTCTTTGTAAAATGTCCTCATGGCTTAAAGCTGATCACTGGCGGTCTCAGCATTGGGATATTTTCTGATGAGCTCAGATGTTGGGTTAGCTCCCATATTGGGTTAGCAAATTGAGGGAAAATGAAACATTCTTGGAACTGGAAATTTAGCTAGGCAAGCCCGCTGTGTATTATTTATGTGCTATGTAACCTTTTTATTGCAGGGAACATAAAATATTAGGATGCTTTATGCAAGCAGTGTGCTTTTAACCTGTGTTGTGAGCGCTGGGTACAAATACCTGTTGAGTTCACAGCTCACATCTAAGGATATAAAGGCCCATGTACCCCTACAGGCTCTGTTCTAGGAGCAGCTGGACTTTCTTTTATAAAAAAGCAGCGACTGTGCACCAAATCAGACCACCCAATGGGAGTTACAACTGAGAGTTCCTAACGATGAAGTCAGGCCTGGCCGAGAAGCAGAGAGTCAGAACCTTGCAATGAGACTGAGTCTAGAGTGCCAAATTAGGTGGGCCTGCTGGGGGAAGAACCCCAGAAAGAAGTGGCCTTGGAGGAAGCATATAGATACAGATTACTCCTTAATGACCACCAATCTGCTGTGGTTTGCATCATCAAGTTCTGCTGTCACCTGCATCTATCAGTGAAATTGCAGACTGCCTCACTTTTGAAAAATAAAATGTGGACTCTTCTGATTGTTATAAACTGTAAGATGTATTATGTTAATTACCCTAAACTCCTGCTTTCCCAGGAAGATTGTTTTTGGTGTTTATCATAATCACTAAGCATAATGCCACTCAGTGTCACATCGTTGTTACCATCAAGTTCAGTGCCAAATATTACTGTGTAACTGACAAGCTTTGTGCCTCAGTATAAAAGTATAACTGCTAAATTCAATGCCACAGTATAGTGTAATCGCCAAGCTCAGTGCCAATATCTACTTTGCACCTGTCAAAGACAGTCACCATGTTGTGTAACTGTAGAGACCGCAGGTAGAGAAGGATGCAGGGACAAATGGGAGCCAGAAAGCAAACAGCGTTTTTAACTTTTCTTTTAACTTCCAACCAAAAAAAGATAACAACAGTTTTCCACGCAGGGAACTTGAGTACAAGTCTACAATATCACAGTAAATCCTAACTATTATATAGGAGGCCTGAACTATACCCGAAGAACGCGGCAGCGCCTCACTAGTACCTCCCCTACTAAGGTAAAGTCAACAACGTTCACTTATCAGTGCTGTTTCAGCGATGTAGTCCCGGTGATGAGGCTCCGTCAGCGACGTAGTCCTAGTGGTGAGGGAAGGCGGTGTCCTCCGACGTCGAGCCCAGGTGTAGATTCGAGTCCAGAATGTCTTTTGCGGTGCTGCGCTACCTCCCGCAGTCGGACGTTGATCCGGGGTAACAGTTTCCACGTCCAGAGAGGAGTCTTTTTGAGGAGAATTAGCAGAATTATCAGTATCAGTCACAGCTAAGAAAAACCCAGGAGGGTCTGGAGCACTCTGTGGGTTGATGCTCCCGGAGAGCGCGGTAATACTGTCCTTGAGCTGATCAGCACTACCCCTCTGCCTGGGGGGTCGCTGACGACGAATGTGCCTCTTTTTGGGGGCTCTGGTAATTGCCCGCAGTGTCTGTTGCACGTTTTCCCCCTGCTTCCAGCAAGTCTCCCTGCGGCCTGCACACACACAACAACTGCGCTGCAGTTTTCTCTCCTCAGAGATTTCCCGCGCTTCTCTGCCCCTGTTTTCGCGCGTTTTGCTTTTTATCCTCTCTTCTCCCTGCGTCACTCTGCCTCCTGTCACATGAGCCTGGCTTCCCATGCGCCCCTCAAATCCGTCACCCGGAACCCCGACTCCCGGCAACAATGGTTCCACCCGTCTGCACAGCTCACCAGATCCCTGTCCCCTACATTCCCCCACCCTGTATGCTCGCCAGTCCCTGGGCGAGGCCTTCGCACTGACAGGTCGCCCACCTGACGGGTTGTTCCACACTTGGGTCTGTCTAGTGTGTAAGTCAGGACTGTAGCGAGTTGGGGGTCTACCTGCAGTAGAACGTTCAGAACGTCGTGGCTCGGGTCCTTGTGTAGGGGGTGTCGGGGGAATGTAGTCAGCGGAAGGGTGACTGGTCAAGGGTAGTGTAGTAGTCGAGATAGGGGGAGCATTTTGACGCCGTTCTTCTTCTTCATCATCTTCTTCATCCCACCAATGGTTGTTGGGGGACTCAGTCGTAGGTGGCTCTTCCCTGATTGCGGATTCCGGGGTGTCCGAGTCAACAGAGCGACACAACCGGAGCATGTTGCGATGAAGAATGCGAGTACCTGTACTTCCGGGGGCCTCAGACTGCACTTCATATACAGGTCCATGCGGTTCTATACGGCGAAGCACCCGATAGGGTGTTTTTTCCCAACGATGGTCTAACTTGTTTTGCGGCCTTTGCTCTCGAACGAGTACTCGATCACCTGGCCGGAACTCTGGGGGTTTTTGCTGTAGGGGTGCTCCGATGCTCCACTTCCCGAATTCGAGTGTGTACCAGTCGGTGTAAGGTCTGCAGCCGATGCCGATGATCACGCACCCACGAAGCCATCCCTGTTCGGGGGCCTTCTTCCTCCGAAGACAGTTCCAGATCTGTCATGCCTTTTCCTGGGCGCCCAAAGACCACTTCATACGGGGTGCGTCCTGTGACTTGATGAACTCTATTGTTGTAGACCCATACTAGGTCAGACACATACTCCGGCCAGCGGGCCTTCTGATCTTGTTCTAGCGCACGCAGCATTTGAAGCAAAGTCCGGTTAAACCGCTCACAAGCCCCATTTCCCTGGGGGTGATACGGTGTGGTGCGTGACTTATCAATGCCGTAGAGGCGATGCAGCTCTTCCATGACTTTGCCCAAGAAACAGGCGCCTTGATCCGAATGTATTCGCCTCGGACAGCCGTAAACTTGAATAAAGTTCTTACAGATAGCGCTCGCCGCCGACTCAGCTGTCTGATCACGGGTAGGGGTGACTACCGCGAATTTTGAAAAATGATCTACCATAACGAGGCAGTGTTCATAGCCTTGATGCGCTGCTCCAATGGTAATGTAGTCTATCATTAATACTTCAAAAGGGGCAGACGTCGTGATGCTCTGCACAGGCGCCCTTTCCTCCGGTGACTTGGTTAGCTCACATTGTCGACATTGTCTACAGGCAGTTTGTACTTCCGCAAGCAGCCGAGGATGATAGAACCGAGTTTGCAGCCACTTAAACGTCCTCTTCACTCCGAAGTGTGCCCCGGACTCATGAGCTTCTTTAGCAACTGCGGCCACCACGGGCCCTGGTAAGACCATCTGCCAGGTCGGCTCGGAATCTGCCTGAGCCAAGGTTAAGTGGCATAAGAGCCTGTCCTGAAGAGTTAGGCGCTCCCATTGCCGCAGAAGAAGGTTCAGGTCTGACGGAAGAGTTTGTCCAGGGGTTCTCACGGGCAATAGACCATTCGTTACCCACTGTCGCAATGGAGCTAGTTCCTGGTCTTCCTGTTGCAGCCGTATCCATTCGTCCCGACTCTGAACCAACAGTCCTGTAGCCGTTCCGTTCCCGGTCTGCTCCCGGCTCACAGCCGTCCGAGCAGCGCCCCCGATGGCGTAGGGGATTTCTTCTCCCTCCAGCTCCTCATCTCGGTTAGTTCTTGGGGGGTTCTTCCGCAGACGAGATAATGCGTCAGCATGAACATTCTCCGCTCCTCGCTTGTAGAGGATACGGTATCTGTACTTGGCCATCCGGGCTACCCAGCGCTGTTCCAGGGCACCCAATTTCGCATTTTCCAGATGTGCCAATGGGTTGTTATCCGTGCGTATCAGCACCTCGGAACCGGCCAGGTACTCAGCGAACCGCTCCGTCATAGCCCACACCACGGCCAGCAGCTCCACCTTGAAAGAACTGTAATTGTCCGGGTTCAACTCAGAGTCATGAAGAGACCGACTCGCATAGGCGATCACTCTCTCCCGCCCATCCTGAACCTGAGACAACACAGCCCCCAATCCCTGAGAGCTGCCGTCGGTGTGTAGGATGAACGGTTGCGAAAAGTCCGCATAAGCCAACACCGGCGGCTCCATGAGAGCTGTCTTCAAGTCCCGGAACGCTGCTTCTTGTGGCTCCTGCCATTGTATCTTCTTTCCCCGTTCCTTGGGGGAGCTTCCTTTCAGCAGGACTTGTAGATTGTGAGAACGGCGAGCAAAGTTCTTCACGAAGCGCCGGTAGTACCCAGCGAGGCCCAAGAACGCCCGTACATCCTTGGCGGTCTCCGGTGTGGGCCACTCCTGGATTGCGGCAATCTTCTCCTGTGATGGCCGGACTCCTTCGGCGGACACCACATGCCCCAGGTACTCGATCTGTTCCCGGAACAAGCGACACTTCTGGGGCTTCACCTTAAGCCCGTATTTCAGTAACCGGTCTAGTACCTGCTCCAGTCGGCACAGATGTTCCTCGAATGTTGGAGCATAGATGATGATGTCATCCAGATAAATGAGAGTGGCCTCGAAGTTCAAATCCCCCAGACACCGCTCCATTAATCGTTGGAAGGTGCCTGGAGCGTTGGCCAGCCCAAACGGCATTCGATTGAACTCGAATAGTCCCATGGGAAGGATAAACGCTGTCTTAGGACAATCTGCTTCTGTCATCGGGACCTGCCAGTATCCGCTGGCTAGGTCTAAGGTGGAAAAATATTTGGCCCGACCCAGCACGGAGAGAGACTCCTCGATACGGGGAAGTGGATAAGAGTCTCGGACGGTGCATGCATTTAGCTTACGGTAGTCCACACAGAACCGGAGCGTGCCGTCCTTTTTCCGCACCAGCACGATCGGGGCAGCCCACGGGCTCTGACTCTCGCGGATCACCCCCTTTTGTAGCATCTGGCCTAACAACGTCTTTACTTCCTGGTACATCTGCGGGGGAATCTGTCTGTACCGCTCCCTGATGGGCACTGTATCTCCGGTCGGAATTCCATGTTCGATGGCCGTGGTACAGCCAAAATCATCTTCATGTTGTGCGAACACTTTAGCATAATGTCCAAGGAGTCGCTGCACTTGTGAGATCTGTGATGGATCCAGGCCCGATAATTCTGTCCGCATGTGCTCCAGAATAGTTTGACCCTTTCGAAACGCTATTGGCTCAGGATCCTGCGTAGACCGGACACTGACCATCCAGGGATCAGGGGAATCCACCGTTAACTGCAAAGTATCTGGAGGGGGCATCACTTCTAAAGGTCGTAACACTTTGGCCATCTCACTTCGGACCCGTAGCACGACATCGTGTTCGTCCACATTCACACATCGCACTGGTACGGCCCCATTTTTAACAGTAGCCAGGGATCGGGCCACCAGCAGTCCTGTGGGCAAAGGGGATGTAAAGGTGGGCTCAATCTGTACTTGTACTCCTTCTAGAGGGATGCGAGCTCGTATGGGCAGGGATATAACAGTCTGTCCTGGGGGGAACGTCACCTTTGCTGTCGGGGAAGTAATTACTCTCCCTAGTATGTCTCCCTCTTGACAGGTCTCTTGTACCTGGACTTCTCTCACTAACTGTCTGAACACGGAGCCCTGAGGTGTACTGGTCCCCCACTGATTGAGTGTCTCTTGTGTAGTCTCCCCTAACAGGAAACTGCCAAAATCCTTCAATACGTTCATCCCCAAGGTCACGGTATGTTGTGGGCTGGGATCTCCCCGAGTTAACACAACCCCCCGGCGGCCCAGGTCCTTCCCACATAAAGATATTTGCATCCAGGTGACCCCTTCCACTGGGATGGGCAGCTGATTGGCGGCCTGTAACCGAATTACGGGACCCCATTGGGGTCTGACTGTCAAAGGAAAGTGTTTTCTAAAATAAGCCTCGGGCATAGTCGTGACTTGGGACCCGGTGTCCACCAGACAACGGACAGCCTGCCCTTCAAACTCTGCCCAAACCAGGGGGCAGCTGGCAACCAAATTTCCGGGACTTCCACCACCCATCCGCGGGGACTCTGGCTCCGAGCGTCGTCCCCTTAGCTCGGAGCCCTCTAGTTTAACGCCTGACGGGACGAGGCCCTCCCTCTCCGGGGGCACTCCCGTGCGAAATGTCCGGCCTCCCCGCAACCATAGCAAGCACTGGGGACCGGATAATATCCTGGACGAGCGCCACGAGCTGGACTCCCAGACCCTTGCCCCCGGGGTAGCTCCCTTGGGCTTCGCGCATTCTTTTTAACTTCAGCCAGTTCGTCTCTGATTTGTTTGAGCTCCTGCCGCATCTCCTGAACCCACGACGGCTCACCCCCTCCTGCGGCAGCGGTCTGGATAACCCGAGTCTCTCCTGTCAGGACCGTCACCCCCCTCTCTTGCTCCCGGGTGCGGGCCTCATTGCCTATGTCGGAGAAAGTCAGGCGCGGGTCGACCCGCACTCATTCACGTAGAGCCTGTTTGGTCAACTCATCTCGCAGTCCCGTCACCAGTTGGTCGCGCAGGGTCACGTCAACATGTCCCATCCCCATACCATCTTTCCGCACGATTGCAATGTTTAGCTCTTGCAGAGCATTCATGTACTGAGTGACAGTCTCGCCCTCTTTTTGTCGCCGTCCAAACAACCGGGCCCGCAGCTCTCCCACGTCGGTGGGATCCCCGTGCGTCCCCTCTAACACATTTAACACCCCGGTAAAAGTATTCCGCTCTGTGGGGGGTCTCAACATCACTGAATCTCGGGCCTCTCCGTCTAAGGCCATAATGGCCACCTCTGCTTCCAGGGCCGGGGTCATAGGATGCATTCTCAGCAGCCCCCGCATCCTTTCAGTCCAACTCCACAACAACATGTTGCTCCCATTAAACTTGGGCAGATTATTCAACATGGCCCCCAATGAGAGAGACGCTCTCGGCCCAGCCCCATCCTCCGTATCTTCTGGCTCCCTCTTTGGATCCTGCATCCTGCCGACTACGCCAAATGTAGAGACCGCAGGTAGAGAAGGATGCAGGGACAAATGGGAGCCAGAAAGCAAACAGCGTTTTTAACTTTTCTTTTAACTTCCAACCAAAAAAAGATAACAACAGTTTTCCACGCAGGGAACTTGAGTACAAGTCTACAATATCACAGTAAATCCTAACTATTATATAGGAGGCCTGAACTATACCCGAAGAACGCGGCAGCGCCTCACTAGTACCTCCCCTACTAAGGTAAAGTCAACAACGTTCACTTATCAGTGCTGTTTCAGCGATGTAGTCCCGGTGATGAGGCTCCGTCAGCGACGTAGTCCTAGTGGTGAGGGAAGGCGGTGTCCTCCGACGTCGAGCCCAGGTGTAGATTCGAGTCCAGAATGTCTTTTGCGGTGCTGCGCTACCTCCCGCAGGCGGACGTTGATCCGGGGTAACAGTTTCCACGTCCAGAGAGGAGTCTTTTTGAGGAGAATTAGCAGAATTATCAGTATCAGTCACAGCTAAGAAAAACCCAGGAGGGTCCGGAGCACTCTGTGGGTTGATGCTCCCGGAGAGCGCGGTAATACTGTCCTTGAGCTGATCAGCACTACCCCTCTGCCTGGGGGGTCGCTGACGACGAATGCGCCTCTTTTTGGGGGCTCTGGTAATTGCCCGCAGTGTCTGTTGCACGTTTTCCCCCTGCTTCCAGCAAGTCTCCCTGCGGCCTGCACACACACAACAACTGCGCTGCAGTTTTCTCTCCTCAGAGATTTCCCGCGCTTCTCTGCCCCTGTTTTCGCGCGTTTTGCTTTTTATCCTCTCTTCTCCCTGCGTCACTCTGCCTCCTGTCACATGAGCCTGGCTTCCCATGCGCCCCTCAAATCCGTCACCCGGAACCCCGACTCCCGGCAACAATGGTTCCACCCGTCTGCACAGCTCACCAGATCCCTGTCCCCTACATTCCCCCACCCTGTATGCTCGCCAGTCCCTGGGCGAGGCCTTCGCACTGACAGGTCGCCCACCTGACGGGTTGTTCCACACTTGGGTCTGTCTAGTGTGTAAGTCAGGACTGTAGCGAGTTGGGGGTCTACCTGCAGTAGAACGTTCAGAACGTCGTGGCTCGGGTCCTTGTGTAGGGGGTGTCGGGGGAATGTAGTCAGCGGAAGGGTGACTGGTCAAGGGTAGTGTAGTAGTCGAGATAGGGGGAGCATTTTGACGCCGTTCTTCTTCTTCATCATCTTCTTCATCCCACCAATGGTTGTTGGGGGACTCAGTCGTAGGTGGCTCTTCCCTGATTGCGGATTCCGGGGTGTCCGAGTCAACAGAGCGACACAACCGGAGCATGTTGCGATGAAGAATGCGAGTACCTGTACTTCCGGGGGCCTCAGACTGCACTTCATATACAGGTCCATGCGGTTCTATACGGCGAAGCACCCGATAGGGTGTTTTTTCCCAACGATGGTCTAACTTGTTTTGCGGCCTTTGCTCTCGAACGAGTACTCGATCACCTGGCCGGAACTCTGGGGGTTTTTGCTGTAGGGGTGCTCCGATGCTCCACTTCCCGAATTCGAGTGTGTACCAGTCGGTGTAAGGTCTGCAGCCGATGCCGATGATCACGCACCCACGAAGCCATCCCTGTTCGGGGGCCTTCTTCCTCCGAAGACAGTTCCAGATCTGTCATGCCTTTTCCTGGGCGCCCAAAGACCACTTCATACGGGGTGCGTCCTGTGACTTGATGAACTCTATTGTTGTAGACCCATACTAGGTCAGACACATACTCCGGCCAGCGGGCCTTCTGATCTTGTTCTAGCGCACGCAGCATTTGAAGCAAAGTCCGGTTAAACCGCTCACAAGCCCCATTTCCCTGGGGGTGATACGGTGTGGTGCGTGACTTATCAATGCCGTAGAGGCGATGCAGCTCTTCCATGACTTTGCCCAAGAAACAGGCGCCTTGATCCGAATGTATTCGCCTCGGACAGCCGTAAACTTGAATAAAGTTCTTACAGATAGCGCTCGCCGCCGACTCAGCTGTCTGATCACGGGTAGGGGTGACTACCGCGAATTTTGAAAAATGATCTACCATAACGAGGCAGTGTTCATAGCCTTGATGCGCTGCTCCAATGGTAATGTAGTCTATCATTAATACTTCAAAAGGGGCAGACGTCGTGATGCTCTGCACAGGCGCCCTTTCCTCCGGTGACTTGGTTAGCTCACATTGTCGACATTGTCTACAGGCAGTTTGTACTTCCGCAAGCAGCCGAGGATGATAGAACCGAGTTTGCAGCCACTTAAACGTCCTCTTCACTCCGAAGTGTGCCCCGGACTCATGAGCTTCTTTAGCAACTGCGGCCACCACGGGCCCTGGTAAGACCATCTGCCAGGTCGGCTCGGAATCTGCCTGAGCCAAGGTTAAGTGGCATAAGAGCCTGTCCTGAAGAGTTAGGCGCTCCCATTGCCGCAGAAGAAGGTTCAGGTCTGACGGAAGAGTTTGTCCAGGGGTTCTCACGGGCAATAGACCATTCGTTACCCACTGTCGCAATGGAGCTAGTTCCTGGTCTTCCTGTTGCAGCCGTATCCATTCGTCCCGACTCTGAACCAACAGTCCTGTAGCCGTTCCGTTCCCGGTCTGCTCCCGGCTCACAGCCGTCCGAGCAGCGCCCCCGATGGCGTAGGGGATTTCTTCTCCCTCCAGCTCCTCATCTCGGTTAGTTCTTGGGGGGTTCTTCCGCAGACGAGATAATGCGTCAGCATGAACATTCTCCGCTCCTCGCTTGTAGAGGATACGGTATCTGTACTTGGCCATCCGGGCTACCCAGCGCTGTTCCAGGGCACCCAATTTCGCATTTTCCAGATGTGCCAATGGGTTGTTATCCGTGCGTATCAGCACCTCGGAACTGGCCAGGTACTCAGCGAACCGCTCCGTCATAGCCCACACCACGGCCAGCAGCTCCACCTTGAAAGAACTGTAATTGTCCGGGTTCAACTCAGAGTCATGAAGAGACCGACTCGCATAGGCGATCACTCTCTCCCGCCCATCCTGAACCTGAGACAACACAGCCCCCAATCCCTGAGAGCTGCCGTCGGTGTGTAGGATGAACGGTTGCGAAAAGTCCGCATAAGCCAACACCGGCGGCTCCATGAGAGCTGTCTTCAAGTCCCGGAACGCTGCTTCTTGTGGCTCCTGCCATTGTATCTTCTTTCCCCGTTCCTTGGGGGAGCTTCCTTTCAGCAGGACTTGTAGATTGTGAGAACGGCGAGCAAAGTTCTTCACGAAGCGCCGGTAGTACCCAGCGAGGCCCAAGAACGCCCGTACATCCTTGGCGGTCTCCGGTGTGGGCCACTCCTGGATTGCGGCAATCTTCTCCTGTGATGGCCGGACTCCTTCGGCGGACACCACATGCCCCAGGTACTCGATCTGTTCCCGGAACAAGCGACACTTCTGGGGCTTCACCTTAAGCCCGTATTTCAGTAACCGGTCTAGTACCTGCTCCAGTCGGCACAGATGTTCCTCGAATGTTGGAGCATAGATGATGATGTCATCCAGATAAATGAGAGTGGCCTCGAAGTTCAAATCCCCCAGACACCGCTCCATTAATCGTTGGAAGGTGCCTGGAGCGTTGGCCAGCCCAAACGGCATTCGATTGAACTCGAATAGTCCCATGGGAAGGATAAACGCTGTCTTAGGACAATCTGCTTCTGTCATCGGGACCTGCCAGTATCCGCTGGCTAGGTCTAAGGTGGAAAAATATTTGGCCCGACCCAGCACGGAGAGAGACTCCTCGATACGGGGAAGTGGATAAGAGTCTCGGACGGTGCATGCATTTAGCTTACGGTAGTCCACACAGAACCGGAGCGTGCCGTCCTTTTTCCGCACCAGCACGATCGGGGCAGCCCACGGGCTCTGACTCTCGCGGATCACCCCCTTTTGTAGCATCTGGCCTAACAACGTCTTTACTTCCTGGTACATCTGCGGGGGAATCTGTCTGTACCGCTCCCTGATGGGCACTGTATCTCCGGTCGGAATTCCATGTTCGATGGCCGTGGTACAGCCAAAATCATCTTCATGTTGTGCGAACACTTTAGCATAATGTCCAAGGAGTCGCTGCACTTGTGAGATCTGTGATGGATCCAGGCCCGATAATTCTGTCCGCATGTGCTCCAGAATAGTTTGACCCTTTCGAAACGCTATTGGCTCAGGATCCTGCGTAGACCGGACACTGACCATCCAGGGATCAGGGGAATCCACCGTTAACTGCAAAGTATCTGGAGGGGGCATCACTTCTAAAGGTCGTAACACTTTGGCCATCTCACTTCGGACCCGTAGCACGACATCGTGTTCGTCCACATTCACACATCGCACTGGTACGGCCCCATTTTTAACAGTAGCCAGGGATCGGGCCACCAGCAGTCCTGTGGGCAAAGGGGATGTAAAGGTGGGCTCAATCTGTACTTGTACTCCTTCTAGAGGGATGCGAGCTCGTATGGGCAGGGATATAACAGTCTGTCCTGGGGGGAACGTCACCTTTGCTGTCGGGGAAGTAATTACTCTCCCTAGTATGTCTCCCTCTTGACAGGTCTCTTGTACCCGGACTTCTCTCACTAACTGTCTGAACACGGAGCCCTGAGGTGTACTGGTCCCCCACTGATTGAGTGTCTCTTGTGTAGTCTCCCCTAACAGAAAACTGCCAAAATCCTTCAATACGTTCATCCCCAAGGTCACGGTATGTTGTGGGCTGGGATCTCCCCGAGTTAACACAACCCCCCGGCGGCCCAGGTCCTTCCCACATAAAGATATTTGCATCCAGGTGACCCCTTCCACTGGGATGGGCAGCTGATTGGCGGCCTGTAACCGAATTACGGGACCCCATTGGGGTCTGACTGTCAAAGGAAAGTGTTTTCTAAAATAAGCCTCGGGCATAGTCGTGACTTGGGACCCGGTGTCCACCAGACAACGGACAGCCCGCCCTTCAAACTCTGCCCAAACCAGGGGGCAGCTGGCAACCAAATTTCCGGGACTTCCACCACCCATCCGCGGGGACTCTGGCTCCGAGCGTCGTCCCCTTAGCTCGGAGCCCTCTAGTTTAACGCCTGACGGGACGAGGCCCTCCCTCTCCGGGGGCACTCCCGTGCGAAATGTCCGGCCTCCCCGCAACCATAGCAAGCACTGGGGACCGGATAATATCCTGGACGAGCGCCACGAGCTGGACTCCCAGACCCTTGCCCCCGGGGTAGCTCCCTTGGGCTTCGCGCATTCTTTTTAACTTCAGCCAGTTCGTCTCTGATTTGTTTGAGCTCCTGCCGCATCTCCTGAACCCACGACGGCTCACCCCCTCCTGCGGCAGCGGTCTGGATAACCCGAGTCTCTCCTGTCAGGACCGTCACCCCCCTCTCTTGCTCCCGGGTGCGGGCCTCATTGCCTATGTCGGAGAAAGTCAGGCGCGGGTCGACCCGCACTCATTCACGTAGAGCCTGTTTGGTCAACTCATCTCGCAGTCCCGTCACCAGTTGGTCGCGCAGGGTCACGTCAACATGTCCCATCCCCATACCATCTTTCCGCACGATTGCAATGTTTAGCTCTTGCAGAGCATTCATGTACTGAGTGACAGTCTCGCCCTCTTTTTGTCGCCGTCCAAACAACCGGGCCCGCAGCTCTCCCACGTCGGTGGGATCCCCGTGCGTCCCCTCTAACACATTTAACACCCCGGTAAAAGTATTCCGCTCTGTGGGGGGTCTCAACATCACTGAATCTCGGGCCTCTCCGTCTAAGGCCATAATGGCCACCTCTGCTTCCAGGGCCGGGGTCATAGGATGCATTCTCAGCAGCCCCCGCATCCTTTCAGTCCAACTCCACAACAACATGTTGCTCCCATTAAACTTGGGCAGATTATTCAACATGGCCCCCAATGAGAGAGACGCTCTCGGCCCAGCCCCATCCTCCGTATCTTCTGGCTCCCTCTTTGGATCCTGCATCCTGCCGACTACGCCAAATGTAGAGACCGCAGGTAGAGAAGGATGCAGGGACAAATGGGAGCCAGAAAGCAAACAGCGTTTTTAACTTTTCTTTTAACTTCCAACCAAAAAAAGATAACAACAGTTTTCCACGCAGGGAACTTGAGTACAAGTCTACAATATCACAGTAAATCCTAACTATTATATAGGAGGCCTGAACTATACCCGAAGAACGCGGCAGCGCCTCACTAGTACCTCCCCTACTAAGGTAAAGTCAACAACGTTCACTTATCAGTGCTGTTTCAGCGATGTAGTCCCGGTGATGAGGCTCCGTCAGCGACGTAGTCCTAGTGGTGAGGGAAGGCGGTGTCCTCCGACGTCGAGCCCAGGTGTAGATTCGAGTCCAGAATGTCTTTTGCGGTGCTGCGCTACCTCCCGCAGGCGGACGTTGATCCGGGGTAACAGTTTCCACGTCCAGAGAGGAGTCTTTTTGAGGAGAATTAGCAGAATTATCAGTATCAGTCACAGCTAAGAAAAACCCAGGAGGGTCCGGAGCACTCTGTGGGTTGATGCTCCCGGAGAGCGCGGTAATACTGTCCTTGAGCTGATCAGCACTACCCCTCTGCCTGGGGGGTCGCTGACGACGAATGCGCCTCTTTTTGGGGGCTCTGGTAATTGCCCGCAGTGTCTGTTGCACGTTTTCCCCCTGCTTCCAGCAAGTCTCCCTGCGGCCTGCACACACACAACAACTGCGCTGCAGTTTTCTCTCCTCAGAGATTTCCCGCGCTTCTCTGCCCCTGTTTTCGCGCATTTTGCTTTTTATCCTCTCTTCTCCCTGCGTCACTCTGCCTCCTGTCACATGAGCCTGGCTTCCCATGCGCCCCTCAAATCCGTCACCCGGAACCCCGACTCCCGGCAACAATGGTTCCACCCGTCTGCACAGCTCACCAGATCCCTGTCCCCTACATAACCACCAAGTTTGGTGCCTCACTATTGAAGTATAACCTCCAAGCTTTTTATAGTTCTTGTGTGGGACCACGAAGCTCAGTACCTCAGTATCAAGGTATAACCAACAAGGATTGTATAATCAGTGTTGTGTTACCACGAAGCTAGGTGCCTACACCAAGTATAACAACCAATAATTATATAATTATTGTATAACCACTGTGACAAAATCACTGGCAAGGTGCTGGAGGGGAGATGTGTTTCGCTGAGGCTAATGGCGTCAGTGATTTAAAACCCAGAACTGTTCCTCCAGCACATTAAGTGTTGTGAGGTGTTAATTAGTAATTTTGTTGAAGGGCTGGGTTTTTGTGGACAACCATAGAGGGGGGGAGGTTGTCCACCTTATCTCCACCCCTGTGTATGGTCTGGGGCTTAAATTGTCAGCCTCCAGAGGCAGTCCATGTTCCCGTAGGGCTGGAAAGAGTAACTCCAGCGTTTTGTGTCCTGAGGAGTGAAAACTGAATGTGGAGATGCTACGTTCTCCGGAGCGCACAGATCCCTGCAGATGTAGAGACTTTACCATTTTGTCTTATTGCTCCTGTTTTGCTCAAAGGACTGTGCTTATATTCACTTCAAGTTGGTTTATGCTGCCTGTATAATAAACCAATGGAAGATTTAAAGAGACAGTGTTCCTGTTTCTACCTCCGTATACCGCTGAGTGAGCTGGTCTACCACACCACCTAGCTCAGTGCCTCAGTATTGAAGTGTAACCACCAACCATTGTATAATTGTTATGTAACCATCAAGCTTGGTGCCTCATTATTAAGGTGTAACCGTCAAGCTTTGTGCCTCCACCACCTGTAATGATGAAGCATTATATAATCATTGTTGTATAACTACCAAGCTCTGTGCCTCGGTATTAAGATTTAACCACCAAGTGTTAAAAAATCATTGTTGTGTTACCACCAAGCTAGGTGCCTACACCAAGTGTAACCTTCCAGCATTGTATAATTGTTGTTGCATAACCACCATGCTCAGTGCCTCATTTTTAAGGTGTAAACACCAAGCGTTGTATAATTGTTGCTGTGTAACCACCAAGCTAAGTACCTCAGTATTGAAGTGTATAATGTATAATTGTTATTTAACCACCAAGCTTTGTGCCTCCACAAATTGTAATGACGAAAAATTATATAATCACTGTATAACTACCAAGCTTTGTGCCTCAATTTTAAGATGTAACCAGCAAGAATTGCATAATCTTTGTTGTGTTACCATCAAGCTAGGTGCCTCCACCAAGTGAAACCTCCAAGCATTGTATAATTGTTGTGTAACCACCAAGCTCAGTGCTTCAGTAGTAAGGTGTGACCACCAAGTGTATTATTATTGTTCTGTTACCACCAAACTAGGTGTCTGCACCAAGTGTGAGATTGGTGCCTCATTGTAACCTCCAAGCATATTATACTTTGTGTAACCACCAAGGTCAGTGTCTCAGTAGTAATGTGTAACCACCAAGTGTTGTATAACCTTTATAGTGTAACCACCAAGCTCCTTGCCAACATCTAGTGTGTAACCAAAAATTTTAAGCCTACATTGAGAAACTGTAATCAATCTGATGACGTATCTCAAGTTGAGTATAATCCAGTTCCAGTTTAACCCTGTCGTATCAACTCTGCCCCATCCTCACGTGGGGATCCATGTTTGAATTCAATTGCTAACTAGCTTGCACCCCTCCAATAAAAAGGGAATATCCAAAACTTTCAACCCCTTTAAGAAGGTATCTAACCAGGTGCAATTGTGTGACCTATTTGCCTTATGATAAGCTGCCATCAAAAGATAAATCTAATCATATAGATATGCAGTAAAGGCTTCCGCCTACTTAAGTTACTACACACCATTGGCATTGGTTTCCATCAGCCATGCCCTACTGAGGTGTCTAGACTGTAAACTGCAGCCACCATATAAGATATCTATATTTTTTACAATCTTTTTAGTAGCGTATCTGCACTAATATCTCTCTGACTGTCCTTACATAACTCCATATAACACGCCGCTTTAATTCCTCCAGTCCCTGAGCTGCATGTAACCTTCATGACGGTAATAATGACATTGTACCGCATAAGCAGGGGAGAAATGCATTAGTTTCACAATTCTCACGCTCGTCTGTACATTATCTGGATACCGATATTAGTCCATTTTGCCACGTTATAATAACCCAGCCCTGATTCGTCTCTCTCACTACAGAGGTCTGGCAGACGCAGAAAGCAGTTGTTTCCAGCCGGCTGAAAAGACTATTGATTTTGTCTCACTCTCTCGCTCTAATAGGAAACATTTCAAACACTTCAATAAATCCTGATTGTGGTATGGATGGATCTCCTGCCACTAGTCTGCACTGTACTGGCACTTGTCTAACATATGTATCAAGCAGAAAATATTAAGCTGGAAACCCATGGTCTTTGTGTAGATAGTTTGCGCCATTATTTATGTACAACCATTAATACAGAAGCATTAGCTACAGTAGAGCCCACCTGTGGTACCTTGGCATCTCTCATTGTCAGCTCTACATGTACATTGTTTTCCCTTACCATTTCCCTACATATGACATATGTTTAGACAATGTCCAAAAAAACTACCACATAGTGCCCAATTTTCTGCAACGTGCAGTAAGGTTCCCAATTACAAGTGCCAAATGTTGGCCAAATAACATTTCCTAAATAAAGCTCTACAGTACTGGCATCATTATACACTGCAAAAATAATATACAGCACCACATAGTGCTCAAATAATACCAACATATGGTAACCAAATTAAAGATGTGGTCACCTGCCAGCTTTTCTCCGCACAACCAGGAAGTACTCTGTGTCGGACTGTTCACACCGGTAAATAATTAGGAGAGGCAGTTTGCCTCTCAGTCATTGGCCAATGACTAGTTAAATAGTCCACTCACCAGCTGCCCATCCCCCCTGGACGAAGCTTTCCACAAGCTAATCGCACGTCGGGTGTGGTGGGTTCCTGGTCCTGTGCACTACTGGTAATGATATTCTCTATTACTACTGCCTGCTTAGTTGAGCTTGCATGTTCTGGCTAAATTATGACTTTAATCCTTTCTGGGTGTTATATTTGGACATCCAGGTATATATATATATATATATATATATATATATATATATATATATATATATAAACTAATGTAATGGCAGTGATATAAAATGTCAAATTAAAGCATTATACAATTAATATCAAGACTGATGTTCACAAGCTTAATACCGTCATATCGTCCTAAACGATACAGATACCAAATAGCCCATATATAAATTGACCTGTTATACGATATGTCTAAATAATCTCACTATGCAATTAATTTTAACATCATTGTCCACAAGCTTTATAAGTAAATACCGCCTTATAGTGTTCAAATAGTATCACCGTACACTGACAAAATCATAGCACCATATATAACCACCATACAGTGACCAAATAATAGCCACATATATAAACTAATATAATAACGGTGATGTAAAATGTCAGAATAATATCACTGTACCATTATAATTAAGTTTGGTGCTGGTCACAAACTTGCTAAGTAAATGCCACCATATAGCGGTGAAATAATACCACAATACAGTGACCAAATAACACATCCATATATTAAGTAATTGTATTAATTGTGTAAGGTTTTAGTTAGACATTTTATATAACAGTTATACGATTGGTGGGGGTGACAAACTTCAGGCATCCTCTTTATCAGAGATGGATTCATTTTTTGGGTTGTGTAGTCATAAACTAGAGCAAGACTATGGAAGGAAAGGAGAAGGGATGGTTGGAAACTTGAAAAAAAACACCAGAACACAGGCATGCTTACCTGTTCAAGGCCTCCAACAATTGCACTACCCAGGGTGCACCAGGCCCAAGTTTACTTGGGCCTGGTGCACCCTGGGTAGTGCAATTGTTGGAGGCCTTGAACAGGTAAGCATGCCTGTGTTCTGGTGTTTTTTTTGAGTTTAGTGGAGGTTTTCCTCCAATGGTGTTTTTTTATGGTTGGAAACTTGACCAAGTTAAACTCAACCTTCTCCTCGAAAGGACAAGGACTGATTTTGATTTTATTGGGGACCTATTATGGCAAGACCCAACTCAAGTAAGGAGGAAGAGGGGGATGTTTGCAAGAATTACCATGAGTACGTCTTCAAGAAGACTGAAGAAGACCCAAGTAGTGGGATAGATAGGACATTCTGGAGAAGTCATGGCCATCAAGACTTTGAACTGACCAGAAGAGAAGATGGTAATAACAATAAGCAAGCTATTATAGTACCATGGCTAAAGACCTGGCCTGGACAAGGGGGATTATTTACCAGACCCTTTTATCTCTTAGGTCCGTATCATACCTGCATAGGTCTGGATCATGTCATTGGATGAAGAGCAGGACACCAGTCTGACCAGACTCATCAGCTCATCTTTCCCTGGACACTATAATGGGACACATCATAGGACAGAACGCTTCTTCTGTTCCTACACCTGTGTTTAGTAGTCTTAGGTGATACGTAGATCTGAGGAGGGTAGAGCTTAACCCTTCACACTTTACCCAGTTTGGCATTTTCTTTTCCTGTCGTTGACCCTTTACTGTCTTACACCTTCAATATATGTTGGCCAAATGCTCATTTGGTCGTCGGCTAATCCTCAAGCTAATGTGTGTGGGCTTCTAAGGGTATGTGCACACGTCAGGATTTCTTGCAGAAATTTTCCTGACAAAAACCGGACATTTCTGCCAGAAATCCGCATGCATTTTTTTCGCGTTTTTCATGCGCTTTTGACGCGTTTTTTGTGTGTTTTTCCCAAATGCATAGAATAGCGGGAAAAACGCAGAAAATCCGCAAAATTAATGAACATGCTGCTTTTTTTACCGCGATGCGTTTTTTTCGCGGAAAAAGACGCATCAGGTGCACAAAACATGCAGAATGCATTCTAAATGATAGGATGCATAATGTATGCGTTTTTAATGGGTTTTTATAGCGTTTTTTATTGCAAAAAAAACGTGAAAAAACCTGAACGTGTGCACATACCCTAACTCTGCTGAAAACCTATTCTGTTTGTTTATGATGCATGTCCAAGAAGCTGAGATATGGGGAGTTGTTTGCCAGGATCTTCACACTCGGTTTGATTTTTTTTTGTGCCCTGGCAAAGTAGTGACTCCCAAAGGCAATGTTCCCCAACTTCAGTCCTCAAAAGCCACCAACAGATCCTATTTCATGGTCTGTTGTTGGTTGTTGAGGGCTCTCGTTGAGAAACATTACCCTAAGGTATAAGAGTTTTTGGGTTCTTTTACTTCTTAACACTACAGAATGAACATTTTGAGTCATGTAAGGAAATGAAGTTTCTACTGATTTTAATGTCCAGCAAATTCCTATATTTTTGTCCTTTCTGTCCCCAATATTTGGGGTGTAATTAAAGGAAATTTCCAACTATCTAGCTTGTTACCTGACAAGGGATATGTGATGTCATTCCAGCTTTTCACCTACTCTTAAGTTTCTGTCCAATTTTTTATTAATATTTTTTGGAATACTTGAAATGACCGATACACTTTTTCTCCAAGCCTTGCTGGGACTTATGGTGAGATGCCAGCTGATGAGACTGGTAGAGGACAAATTACATTCCCTTATGATGACAGTCGGCAAACACTTGTTGCAATCACATTGTCGGCTCTCTGCAACAAAGTATCCAAAATCTCTGCTACTAGGTATCATGATAGACTACCCAGTGCCATCCTTGGGGGGATTGTTGGAGCAGTCAGAAGAGGGGATTTGTTAATATTGTGTCTCACTGATATGTTACTCATTGCATCCTAAAGCTAAATGCTGAAATGACCAATCCATTGTGTGCCAACTAGTCTCATTTCTACAAGTGGCAGAACAGCTCCTCGTCATAAAAGCCACTGATAAGATTAGTAGAAGTTATAATTTAAGCAAACAGATTGTGGAAAAAACTCACAGACCCATAGAGCCAGGAAAGTAGTAGCACCTACTGGGTGCTAGGTGCCATGGATGAAGGGTGATGCCAACTAGTCACTCCGCTGTAGTCAGGGTATTCAGACAGACACAGGGCTAGGGCACCAGACTGCATCAATGCCCATGGTGTGGGAAAGTCTAAGAGCTACAATTGTAGCTGAATATATATATATATATATATATATATATATATATATATATATATATATATATATATTACACAAGTATGGTCTATTAAAATTGTTCATATATTCAATGTTGGCACACATCTTAGTTCACACAGAGTGCTGCGGTATATATATATACACACATATATATATATCTACATATATATACAATATACATACACACACGGTATATATATATATATATATATATATATATATATATATATATCGTATTGTAATATGGACATTACAGATATATAGGGTAATTTGCAGCAAGTGAACAGTCAGTAGGTCACTTACCTCTATAGGGTCATCTAAGGGTTCAAGAAGCCCAAGGGAATTGGCTTTGTTTTAGTCCATTATCCTGAAGTTTTCCACCTGCGGTAGATCCTTGCAGAAGGTTTCGGGATCTGGCAAGGAATCCTCCAATGCATTTAAGGGATCTGATGGGAGAGGAGCTCTCTTTTTGTACAGTGACTTCCCTCCAGCTGGTCACAGCTCTCCCAGTGCGTGTGCGCTCGGTCTGAAGCTCCCTCTACATCTGAGGTTGTATCCAGGAGTTAGAGGAGGACTCGCAGAATTCCTCCTGTTCACACACAGATGGAGCTCAAGCCATACAATAGCACTCAAGTCTATGGCAAGCCAGGAAGATGGAGACAGCAGTCTGTCTCTCCGCGAACACCGAACCCCCCCAGTTCTGCGTCACCACTGACAGCAGTCAATCATTGTGTATTAGTAGCAGAAATGTATGCCATCTTCTCATTCCTCTACACGGGGCTTGCAGAAATCTGCGCACATCCTGCAGAAACGACCCAATTCACATGCATGGACAAATTGGCCACATATGACCTCACCCTAGCTGTATCGATTAAGTGTAAGGTCGTGTCTAACCTATAGATGGTTGTCATTTTCTACAATTATCTATTTTACTCACTTATATAGTGCCATTAATTCCACAGCGCTTTACAGACATTATCATTCATCACTGTCCCTATTGGGGCTCACAATATGCTTTTGGTGTTTGGGAGGAAACCGGAGAACCCAGAGGAAAAACACCAAACACAGGGAGAAGATACAAACTCCTTGCAGATGTTGTCCTTGGTGGGATTTGAACCCAGGACCTCAGTTCTGCAAAGCAACAGTGCTAACCACTGAGCCACCATACAGTGCTAACCACTGAGCCACCATACAGTGCTAACCACTGAACCACCATACAGTGTTAAATACTGAGCCACCGTGCTGACAGTTTTATACAATATGTTGTAATATAACAGCGTTATCATGATCATAAACTGGCACATCAACCTACCTGAATTCTGGCAAATCTAAACAGTGAAAAGACAAATTAAGCTCTGCTACATCTATACATCTTCTTACAATCTATGGAAGCTTATAATTTTTCCTGTACCAATTTGCATCTATTTTCCTACAAGATTAAAAGTTGTTTTTCAGATAGGTGATAACTTACAGCAGTGGCAGAGCGTGAGTTTCCTGCTCCCGACACAAGGCACTTATTTTGCAACCCCCCAACTCGGACACCATTAGCGCTTCATGAGTCTCTTCCGCTAGTCATAGGTGTATAGAGGTGTATAGAGGCCCATTTCCAACAACAATCACTCCAGTGTTCTTATGGTATTTTGTGTTTGCTAACTGTGTAAGAAGGCTAATGGATAGTTAGAATACCCTTGTGCAAGTATGTTAACACAGCTGAAAACAGTTTGGCTGATTAGAGAATCTATAAACCTGACCTTCCTTTGAGCTAGTTGAGAATCTGAAGCATTACATTTGTTGGTTCCATTAAACCCTCAAAATGGCCAGAAAAAAAGAACTTTCATGTGCAACTCGACAGTCTATTCTTGTTCTTAGAAATGAAGGCTATTCCATGCGAGAAGTTGCCAGAAACTGAAGACTTCCTACAACGGTGTGTACTACTCCCTTCAGAGGAGAGCACAAACAGGCTCTAACCAGAGTAGAAAGAGAAGTGGGAGGCCCCGCTGCACAGCTGAGCAACAAGACAAGTACATTAGAGTCTGGAGTTTGAGAAATCGATGCCTCACATGTCCTCAACTGGCAGCTTCATTAAATAGTACACGCAAAAAGCCAGTGTCAACGTCTACAGTGAAGAGGCGACTCCGGGATGCTGGCCTTCAGGGCAGAGTGGCAAAGAAAAAGCCATATCTGAAACTGGCTAATAAAAGGAAAAGATTAATATGGGCAAAAGAACACAGACATTGGACAGAGGAAGATTGGAAAAAAGTGTTATGGACAGACGAATACAAGTTTGAGGTGTTTTCATCACACAGAAGAACCTTTGTGAGACGCTGAACAACTGAAAAGATGCTGGAAGAGTGCCTGACGCCATGTGTCAAGCATAGTGGAGCTAATGTGATGGTCTGGGGTTGCTTTGGTGCTGGTAAAGTGGGAGATTTGTATAAGGTAAAAGGGATTTTGAATAAGGAAGGCTATCACTCCATTTTGCAATGCCATGCCATACTCTGTGGACAGCGCTTGATAGGAGCCAATTTCATCCTACAACAGGACAATGACCCAAAGCACACCTCCAAATTATGCAAGAACTATTTAGGGAAGAAGCAGGCAGCTGATATTCTATCTGTAATGGAGTGGCCAGCGCAGTCACCAGATCTCAACCCCATTGAGCTGTTGTGGGAGCGGCTTGACTGTATGCAAAAAGTGCCCATCAAGCCAAACCAACTTGTGGGAGGGGTTCCTGGAAGCATGGGGTGACATTTCTCCATATTACCTCAGCAAATTAACTGCTAGAATGCCAAAGGTCTGCAATGCTGTTATTGCTGCAAAGGGAGCATTCTTTGACGAAAGCAAAGTTTGAAGGAGAAAATTATTAGACAAAATTGAACACATCATTAAAATATACAAACAGAATAACACTGCCAAAGCAGGAAATAATTAGGGATCCATATTAAAATTGTAAAATCAACAGTATGTATATGAATATCAAGAGGAGATTAAAAGCTCCATAAGTGTATGCACCCAGAAAGAGAAAAAAGAAAAAATATCTAGAATTTTTTTATATATATATTTAGCCACCCAGGAGATGCTATTTAGAGCTATAACTTAATATGTACGGCAATACCCTCATGTGAGGGAGTGACAGCACATAGCTGTATACATGCGGCTGTGTGAAGTAAAGTGCATCAAGTTCAGAACATTGGGTGTAACAAAGTGCATATAACCAGTTAAGAACATACTGAATTTCAACTAGTAATAGGATCCCAGCCTGCCGCCCCTACGCGCATTTCACCGTCTTTGTAAGGAGGTGGCGGGGAACATCAGTTGCCTCCTCTTACACACTGAGCCCATGCGGCACCCTAATGGTTCCCTCGTTTTATGTGTAATGTTTTATGTGCAATGTTTTATGTGTAATGTGCTGTACATAATTAGTTCAGGGATAGAAGGAGTTAACAAAAGGGGGCAAGTCCAATAGGCTGAAAGTGAAGGAATTTCCTGTTTCTGCAGCAGAGCCCGGGCAGGCTTGCTCAGGGCAGGAAGCTCTACCCAGCTAGGACCAGAGGGTGCCCTGGTCTGGGGGGACATCGGCTGCCACAGACTGTCGGGCAGTGTGCACGGGCCCTGTTGTTGTGGGACCGACCCCAGAAGGACTGTTGTGGTTCCCAGCCTGGATGGGAGCTTTTGAGACTGTGCTGTCGTACAGTCTATTGAAACCACAGGGAAAGAGCAGGAAGCATTGTATCGTTATAGTTTTCCTATTGGAACAGAACTGTGGCCTGTGGTGTCTTCCTGAGTGCTTATCCCTAGCAGCTAGATTAAGGTATGTGCACACATTGAGGATTCCATTGCGTATTTTTCCGCGTGGATTCTGCAGAATCCACAGGTAAAACGCCCTGCATTTAACCTATGGATTCACTGCAGATTTTATGCAGATTTTGAACGGATTTCACCTGCATTTTAACACCTGCGGATTCCTATTATGGAATAGGTGTAAAACACTGCGGAATCCGCACAAAGAATTGACATGCCGCGGAAAATAAACCGCAGCATTTCCGCATGGAATTTTCCGCAGCATGTGCACTATGGATTTGGTTTTCCATAGGTTTACATGTACTGTACACTGCGTGGAAAACTGCTGCGGATCCGCAGCCAAATCCACAACGTGTGCACATACTCTAAACATGTGATGGAGGTAAATGACTGTACCGCAGGACTGGGACTTCACTTGTCTGTTTGTGTGCAAGGGGCCGGGGTGCTCACTGACTGTTGTTTAGTGAACTCGCCCACGACTACCACCCCGTGCCACTTTGTTACATCTTCATCAGGAGATGTAGGTAGTTGCTCATCATAATGCTCACAGCATCACAGAGCATTGTAGGATTAGTTGATAATTTATCTGTATACAGCTAAGTGAGGACAGGTCTGAATGAGGTCATGGAAACATTGGCAAGTAATTATAGGGGAAGGGGCAGGGTCTCTGGTTGGCAGAAGTCTCACCCCGCAGGGCATTTTTACTGAAGTCTGATGGACCAGTGCACCAAGCGGAAGTTGCTGAATGAAGGACGCACATTTAACACTCTTTGATCCTGACATCCCTATTCTTTGATCTGATAAGGAAATGTCGGCAACAAGTGAACATTTCATTTCTCCAGACTTGTATTATAAACTGTACAGCTCTAATGGGCAGATCCAAAATCCAGTATTATAGAATGGTGGTCAATGTCACAAATACACAGATAACAGGGTGTCCTCCTGCTGTAACCCCCAACAATCAGATATAACCTGCAGGGAGATGGCAAAACCTAAATGGTAAACCCTACAATCAGCCACAACTGGCAAATAACAGAGAACAGAAAACTGTACTCTGCTACAAAGGAAACATGGATAGTATTTTAAGTTTGGTCAATATTTTTTCTAGAACCTTTAACACTTTTCCCATTTACCTGATTATCTATCTATCTATCTATCTATCTATCTATCTATCTATCTATCTATCTATCTATCTATCTATCTATCTATCTATCTATCTATCTATCATATATCTATGTATCTATTGATATATCTATCCTCATATCTATCTATCTATAGAGAAAAATCCTGACCAGCACCTGCTAATTGTGAACAGGTGGAAGCTGTGATAGCTGCATTATATAGAAAAAAAATACAGCAGCACTCCATAGGAGCCAAGATATTTGCAAACACTGAAGACATTCAATCTAAACTGTATTATTACTCAGTAAGATGTACTTACAAAAATTAAAGATGGTGCTGATTGATTTACCTGTTGAGCTTGCATTTTACACAATTTGGGGTTGACTTTCCTGAAAGCGAACAACCCTTTAACATGAAACGCACGTTGGGGTTCTTGGGCGCAGTCCAGGAAGGATCATTCACCTAATGGGTAATTAACCTTTTATTCACTACTATTGTATCACATGTTTGGCGTGCACCAAATATATACCAAGGATTTCAGAATAGACCTTGCGTGATAGCGTCCTTGCTAGATTGCTCTTCTGCCATAGTTTGATATAGAGTAACAAACAAAACAATTTGACATAAGAACGCTAAATGATGCTGACGTCTTTTGTGTGGGTTGTTAAAATTTAGGGGTAGCTTGCATACTTCTTCTTATTATATAATCCTGACCTGGCCTTCAGCCACTGTTCTTTCATCTCATCTATGGATCAAAACCTTTGTACCCATAGTAATTTTTATTATGTAAATGTTGATCATTGGCATTTTTGATGTAATGATAAAATCTTTATAATTTCTATATAGTCATGACTCAGGTTCTCCTTCTTAAAACTTTAAAATGCTAACTGAGGCCTTTAGAGTTTGAGTGGCAGCTCCTGGGTGTTTTCTGCAATTTTTCTGAGGATTGATCGGTCTGACCTTGGGGGGAATTTGCTAGGATGTCCATTCCTGAAAAGTTTGTCAGCTTTCTTAAATGTTTTCCACTTGAGAGAAATCTTCACTTTAAAATGATGGACTCAAAATTGTTTGAAAATGGACTTATAGCTCTACCCAGATTGATCGGCAGCAGCAGTTGCTATTGCAGCGCCCCCACTGCCGCAGGGCCGAGGGGTACCCGGTACCGGGCCTCTAAGTCTCTGCTCTGGGGTTGTCACGGCGGCTAGGCCCGGTCCGTGACCCTGCTCAGGGGCGCGCAGCAAATGATGGTTGTGGATGGTGGTGGTGCGGTGCAGTAAATAACGAGGACACCAGGTTGCAGTCTCTTTACCTCTTTACTGAAGGTCTCTGGGTCCTCAGTCCGGAATACGGTTCACCAGGCTGCGCAAGTCCGGCTGGTCCAATGGCACCTCCAGAGTTCTCTTTGCAGGTGGAAATCTGTGCCTACCTGCTAGCGCTATGTGTTGTGGTCCTTCCCTGCTGTGCTTACGGAAAGTCCCCACAACTGTTGTGTCTGTTTCTTAAGTTCCCTCACAACTCAATTAGATGATGTTCTGCTAATCTTCCGTCCCTCCCTGATGTTACGGTTAGGACGGCACCCGTATGACGGGTAGGCTCGGAGCTCTTCCGGGACCCTAGAGTCGCCCCTCTCCACAAGTTGCCCCCCAAGACTGCATAGGTGATTTAGGTGAGACAGCCTGCCTATGACTGACTGTCCTGCCGATGGTTTGAAGTATTGCCTGAAGCTGAATATAGTAATACTTCCTCGGCGTTCCGGCCGCCGGTTGTGTGTTATGACCCCAATGGCGAGGGTCTCAGAGGAACGTGGAAGTCTGCAGAATACAAAAATCCAGCTCATAGGGCAGTGGTAACTGGGTTGACCATATATCTACTCCTAACGCCAACACTAGAAGTAGCCGGGGATCATTCCTACGTTGATTCTAGATGACACGCGCCAGCCGGAGAATCTAGCTACCCCTAGTAGAGGAAAACAAAGACCTTTCTTGCCTCCAGAGAAGGGGACCCCAAAGCTGGATAGAAGCCCCCCACAAATAATGACGGTGAGGTAAGAGGAAATGACAAACACAGAAATGAACCAGGTTTAGCACAGAGAGGCCCGCTTACTGATAGCAGAATAAAGAAAGGTAACTTATATGGTCAACAAAAACCCTATCAAAATCCACACTGGAAATTCAAGAACCCCCGAACCGTCTAACGGTCCGGGGGGAGAACACCAGCCCCCTAGAGCTTCCAGCAAAGGTCAGGATATAGATTTGGAACAAGCTGGACAAAAATACAAAACCAAAACAAATAGCAAAAAGCAAAAGGCAGACTTAGCTGATATAACTGGAACCAGGATCAGTAGACAAGAGCACAGCAGACTAGCTCTGATAACTACGTTGCCAGGCATTGAACTGAAGGTCCAGGGAGCTTATATAGCAACACCCCTAACTAACGACCCAGGTGCGGATAAAAGGAATGACAGAAAAACCAGAGTCAAAAAACTAGTAACCACTAGAGGGAGCAAAAAGCAAATTCACAACAGTACCCCCCCCTTAGTGAGGGGTCACCGAACCCTCACCACGACCACCAGGGCGATCAGGATGAGCGGCATGAAAGGCACGAACTAAATCGGCCGCATGAACATCAGAGGCGACCACCCAGGAATTATCCTCCTGACCATAGCCCTTCCACTTGACCAGGTACTGAAGCCTCCGCCTGGAGAGGCGAGAATCCAAGATCTTCTCCACCACGTACTCCAACTCGCCCTCAACCAACACCGGAGCAGGAGGCTCAGCAGAAGGAACTACAGGCACAATGTACCGCCGCAACAAGGACCTATGAAATACATTGTGAATAGCAAACGACACAGGAAGATCCAGACGAAAAGATACAGGATTAAGGATTTCCAATATCTTGTAAGGCCCAATAAAACGAGGTTTAAATTTGGGAGAGGAGACCTTCATAGGAACAAAGCGGGAAGAAAGCCACACCAAATCCCCAACGCGTAGTCGGGGACCCACACCGCGGCGGCGGTTGGCAAAGCGCTGAGCCTTCTCCTGTGACAACTTCAAGTTGTCCACCACATGATTCCAGATCTGCTGCAACCTATCCACCACAGAATCCACCCCAGGACAGTCAGAAGGCTCCACATGACCCGAAGAAAAGCGAGGATGGAAACCAGAGTTGCAGAAAAAAGGCGAAACCAAGGTGGCGGAACTAGCCCGATTATTAAGGGCAAACTCAGCCAACGGCAAGAATGTCACCCAATCGTCCTGATCAGCAGAGACAAAACACCTCAAATAAGCCTCCAAAGTCTGATTGGTTCGCTCCGTCTGTCCATTAGTCTGAGGATGGAAAGCAGACGAAAACGACAAATCAATGCCCATCCTACTACAAAAGGATCGCCAGAACCTGGAAACGAACTGGGATCCTCTGTCTGACACAATATTCTCAGGGATGCCGTGCAAACGAACCACGTTCTGGAAAAACACAGGAACCAGATCGGAAGAGGAAGGCAGCTTAGGCAAAGGAACCAAATGGACCATCTTGGAGAAGCGATCACATATCACCCAGATAACGGACATGCCCTGAGATAGCGGAAGATCAGAAATGAAATCCATGGAGATATGTGTCCAAGGTCTCTTCGGGACAGGCAAGGGCAAGAGCAAACCGCTGGCACGAGAACAGCAAGGCTTAGCTCGAGCACAAGTCCCACAGGACTGCACAAATGACCGCACATCCCTTGACAAGGAAGGCCACCAAAAGGACCTGGCCACCAGATCTCTGGTGCCAAAAATTCCCGGGTGACCTGCCAACACCGAGGAATGAACCTCGGAAATGACTCTGCTGGTCCACTTATCCGGGACAAACAGTCTGTCAGGTGGACAAGACTCAGGCCTATCAGCCTGAAATCTCTGCAACACACGTCGCAGATCCGGAGAAATAGCTGACAAGATAACTCCATCTTTAAGAATACCAACAGGATCAGCGACTCCAGGAGCATCAGGCACAAAGCTCCTAGAAAGAGCATCGGCCTTCACATTCTTTGAACCTGGTAAATACGAGACAACAAAATCAAAGCGGGAGAAAAACAATGACCAGCGGGCCTGTCTCGGATTAAGGCGTTTAGCAGACTCGAGATACATCAGATTTTTGTGATCAGTCAAGACCACCACACGATGCTTAGCACCCTCGAGCCAATGACGCCACTCCTCAAATGCCCATTTCATGGCCAACAACTCCCGATTGCCCACATCATAATTTCGCTCGGCAGGCGAAAATTTCCTAGAGAAAAAGGCACAAGGCTTCATAACAGAGCAACCAGGGCCTCTCTGCGACAAAACGGCCCCTGCCCCAATCTCCGAAGCATCCACCTCAACCTGAAAGGGAAGTGAGACGTCAGGCTGGCACAAAACAGGCGCCGAAGTAAACCGGCGTTTCAACTCCTGGAAAGCCTCCACGGCAGCAGGAGCCCAGTTAGCTACATCGGAGCCCTTCTTGGTCATATCCGTCAAAGGTTTCACAATGCTAGAAAAATTAGCGATAAAACGACGGTAGAAGTTAGCGAAGCCCAAGAACTTCTGAAGACTCTTAACTGACGAGGGCTGAGTCCAATCAAGAATAGCTCGGACCTTGACTGGGTCCATCTCCACAGCAGAAGGGGAAAAAATGAACCCCAAAAAGGGAACCTTCTGTACACCAAAGAGACACTTTGAGCCCTTGACAAACAAAGAATTTTCACGCAAAATTTTAAAGACCAACCTGACCTGCTCCACATGCGAATCCCAATTATCAGAAAAAACCAAAATATCATCCAGATAAACAATCAAAAATTTATCCAGATACTTCCGGAAAATGTCATGCATAAAGGACTGAAAAACTGAAGGCGCATTGGAGAGCCCAAAAGGCATCACCAAGTACTCAAAATGACCTTCGGGCGTATTGAATGCGGTTTTCCATTCATCACCTTGCTTAATGCGCACAAGGTTGTACGCACCACGAAGGTCTATCTTGGTGAACCACTTGGCACCCTTAATCCGGGCAAACAAGTCAGACAACAGCGGTAAAGGATACTGAAATTTGACAGTGATCTTATTTAAAAGCCGATAATCAATACAAGGTCTCAAAGATCCGTCCTTTTTTGCCACAAAAAAGAATCCCGCACCAAGAGGGGAAGAAGACGGACGAATATGTCCTTTTTCCAGAGACTCCTTGATATATGAACGCATAGCGGTATGTTCAGGTACCGACAGATTAAACAGTCTTCCCTTAGGAAATTTACTGCCTGGGATCAAATCTATAGCACAGTCACAGTCCCTATGAGGAGGCAGTGCACTGGACTCAGACTCACTGAAGACATCCTGATAATCAGACAAATACTCCGGAACTTCCGAAGGCGTAGAAGAAGCAATAGACACAGGCAGGGAATCCTCATGAATACCACGACAGCCCCAACTTGAGACTGACATAGCCTTCCAGTCCAGGACTGGATTATGGGTCTGTAACCATGGCAGCCCTAAAACGACCAAATCATGCATTTTATGTAAAACCAGGAAACGTATCACCTCGCGGTGTTCAGGAGTCATGCACATGGTAACCTGAGTCCAATACTGCGGTTTATTTGCTGCCAATGGTGTAGCATCAATACCCCTAAGAGGAATAGGATTTTCTAATGGTTCAAGAGTAAATCCACAGCGCTTAGCAAATGAGAGATCCATGAGACTCAGGGCAGCACCTGAATCTACAAACGCCATGACAGGATAAGATGACAGTGAGCAAATCAAAGTTACAGACAGAATAAATTTAGGTTGCAAATTACCAACGGTGACAGGACTAACAACCTTAGCTATACGTTTAGAGCATGCTGAGATAACATGTGTAGAATCACCACAGTAGTAGCACAAGCCATTCCGGCGTCTATGAATTTTCCGCTCATTTCTAGTCAGGATTCTATCACATTGCATTAAATCAGGTGTCTGTTCAGACAACACCATGAGGGAATTTGCGGTTTTTCTATCACATTGCACCGAATTAGGTGTCTGTTCAGACAACACCATGAGGGAATTTGCGGTTTTGCGCTCCCGCAACCGCCGGTCAATTTGAATAGCCAGTGCCATAGTATCATTCAGACCTGTGGGAATGGGAAAACCCACCATAACATTCTTAATGGCTTCAGAAAGGCCATTTCTAAAATTAGCGGCCAGTGCACACTCGTTCCAATGTGTCAGCACGGACCATCTCCGAAATTTTTGGCAATACACTTCAGCCTCGTCCTGCCCCTGAGACATAGACAGCAAGGCCTTTTCTGCCTGAATCTCAAGATTGGGTTCCTCATAAAGTAAACCGAGCGCCAGAAAAAACGCATCAAGATCAGCCAATGCCGGATCTCCTGGCGCCAGCGAAAAAGCCCAATCCTGAGGGTCGCCCCGTAAGAACGAAATAACAATTTTTACTTGCTGAGCAGAATCTCCTGATGAACAGGGTCTCAGGGACAAAAACAATTTACAATTATTCACGAAATTCCTAAACTTAAACCTGTCTCCGGAAAACAGTTCAGGAATCGGTATTTTAGGTTCTGACCTAGGATTTCTGATAACATAGTCTTGTATGCCCTGCACACGAGTAGCCAGCTGGTCCACACTTGTAATCAAGGTCTGGACATTCATGTCTGCAGCAAGCATAGCCACTCTGAGGTAAAGGGGAAGGAGAAAAAAAAAACTCAGAATCTTCTTTCTTATAATCCCTCTTCTGCAATGCATTAAACATTTAATACTGGCCTGGCAAACTGTTATGACCCCAATGGCGAGGGTCTCAGAGGAACGTGGAAGTCTGCAGAATACAAAAATCCAGCTCATAGGGCAGTGGTAACTGGGTTGACCATATATCTACTCCTAACGCCAACACTAGAAGTAGCCGGGGATCATTCCTACGTTGATTCTAGATGACACGCGCCAGCCGGAGAATCTAGCTACCCCTAGTAGAGGAAAACAAAGACCTTTCTTGCCTCCAGAGAAGGGGACCCCAAAGCTGGATAGAAGCCCCCCACAAATAATGACGGTGAGGTAAGAGGAAATGACAAACACAGAAATGAACCAGGTTTAGCACAGAGAGGCCCGCTTACTGATAGCAGAATAAAGAAAGGTAACTTATATGGTCAACAAAAACCCTATCAAAATCCACACTGGAAATTCAAGAACCCCCGAACCGTCTAACGGTCCGGGGGGAGAACACCAGCCCCCTAGAGCTTCCAGCAAAGGTCAGGATATAGATTTGGAACAAGCTGGACAAAAATACAAAACCAAAACAAATAGCAAAAAGCAAAAGGCAGACTTAGCTGATATAACTGGAACCAGGATCAGTAGACAAGAGCACAGCAGACTAGCTCTGATAACTACGTTGCCAGGCATTGAACTGAAGGTCCAGGGAGCTTATATAGCAACACCCCTAACTAACGACCCAGGTGCGGATAAAAGGAATGACAGAAAAACCAGAGTCAAAAAACTAGTAACCACTAGAGGGAGCAAAAAGCAAATTCACAACAGTTGTGCGCCTCAGTAGGATGTTGCCTCGGTCTTACAGCACGACTCCTACTGGTATTCTCCTTCTTGCTTTGATCTCGTTTCTCACTCAGCACAATATATCTCGCTTCTGTTCCTTTCTTAGGGCACCGCCGCTATGCTGAGCAGGCACGGTCCCGTGACGTTCCTTCTTGTAGCCAGGCCTCTGTCAGGGTCCCAAACCTGACAGGGACCCTACCGAATCTTCCCCCACAACACCCTCTGCCACCAGGTGTTGTCTGGTCCAACCCAGTCAGCTTTCTCAACTCACTTCCTGCCTGACCCCCAGTTTACCCACAGTGGTGAGGAGTGGCCTAATAAATAGCACCCTTAGCTCCCCCTGGAGGCCCGACTGTGAAATGTATTGGTGTATGTGATACCTGGTCAGATGAACTCCTTCAGTGCCATCAGACGTACCATAGCCCCCCTTAGCGGCGGAGCCACAGTACTGCAACGACCAGGACTCTGGGGCGCTGCACTATTCTAGCATCATTCCTGATGTCTTTCCTCAATGGCATTGCGTAACTCATGTCTTAATGATCCAGATCAGCAAAGTGGTTACATTTCTGGCTTTTATAGAGGTGATCAGACTTTCTGATGAACAATTAATCAAGGACATTTGATTAGCTGTTCCTGGCTGCTACGTAGCTGTAGGGGGTCACAGAGACTGCCCTGTACCCTAAACACGTCCCGGCTAAGTGATTACTTTATTGATCTGGAAATATTGTCATGTATACCTTATTTGTCTGGATATGTTCATATTGCCCTGTATGCTGCTATATGTATATAGAATGTTAGGGAAAGTGTAGTACCTAAGTTGGTCCACTAGAGGTGGCACATTAGGATCAACTAGTTTAACCCTGTAAATAGTTAACATAGGAGGAGCTAACTTCGGGTAAGATGGTGAGCATCCGTCATTTTAGGAGTAGGGCCTTGGAGTCTGGACAGGGCGGTCAGCACTGTAATGTTAAAGCTAGAAGCCCAGCCGTCCAAGGCCAGTAGGCCAGAAATTGCAGCCGCACAGGAACGCAGGTGGCTCTATCATGTGGCAGCTTACTACATGGGCAGATGCCCTTATGTCCGGTGTGAAATGGAGAGGGGAACTCCTAAAAGTAGTGAAGCTGGACAGGGAGGACGCTGCAGTACCGGACAAGATGGCATGACCTGGGAACGTGCTGAAGGACATGAGCGTTATGGTTCTCAATGGCAAGAGAACATAGCCCAGCAAACATAAGTACTAGCTCTTGGAAGGATGGAAACTAAACTGACCATGAACTAAACCTGCCGCACAACTAACAGTAGCCGGGTAGCGTTGCCTACGTTTTTTATCCCTAGACGCCCAGCGCCGGCCGGAGGACTAACTAATCCTGGCAGAGGAAAATATAGTCCTGGCTCACCTCTAGAGAAGTTTCCCCGATAGGCAGACAGAGGCCCCCACATATATTGGCGGTGATTTTAGATGAAATGACAAACGTAGTATGAAAATAGGTTTAGCAAAATTGAGGTCCGCTTACTAGATAGCAGGAAGACAGAAAGGGCACTTTCATGGTCAGCTGAAAACCCTATCAAAATACCATCCTGAAATTACTTTAAGACTCTAGTATTAACTCATAACATCAGAGTGGCAATTTCAGATCACAAGAGCTTTCCAGACACAGAAACGAAACTACAGCAGTGAACTGGAACAAAATGCAAAAACAAACGAGGACTAAAGTCCAACTTAGCTGGGAGTTGTCTAGCAGCAGGAACATGCACAGAAAGGCTTCTGATTACAATGTTGACTGGCATGGAAGTGACAGAGGAGCAAGGTTAAATAGCGACTCCCACATCCTGATGGAAACAGGTGAACAGAGGGGATGATGCACACCAGTTCAATTCCACCAGTGGCCACCGGGGGAGCCCAAAATCCAATTTCACAACAGTACCCCCCCCTCAAGGAGGGGGCACCGAACCCTCACCAGAACCACCAGGGCGATCAGGATGAGCCCTATGAAAGGCACGGACCAGATCGGAGGCATGAACATCAGAGGCAGTCACCCAAGAATTATCCTCCTGACCGTATCCCTTCCATTTGACCAGATACTGGAGTTTCCGTCTGGAAACACGGGAGTCCAAGATTTTTTCCACAACGTACTCCAACTCGCCCTCAACCAACACCGGAGCAGGAGGCTCAACGGAAGGCACAACCGGTACCTCATACCTGCGCAACAATGACCGATGAAAAACATTATGAATAGAAAAAGATGCAGGGAGGTCCAAACGGAAGGACACAGGGTTAAGAATCTCCAATATCTTGTACGGGCCGATGAACCGAGGCTTAAACTTAGGAGAAGAAACCCTCATAGGGACAAAACGAGAAGACAACCACACCAAGTCCCCAACACAAAGCCGAGGACCAACCCGACGCCGGCGGTTGGCAAAAAGCTGAGTCTTCTCCTGGGACAACTTCAAATTGTCCACTACCTGCCCCCAAATCTGATGCAACCTCTCCACCACAGCATCCACTCCAGGACAATCCGAAGATTCCACCTGACCAGAAGAAAATCGAGGATGAAACCCCGAATTACAGAAAAAAGGAGACACCAAGGTGGCAGAGCTGGCCCGATTATTGAGGGCAAACTCCGCTAAAGGCAAAAAAGCAACCCAATCATCCTGATCTGCAGACACAAAACACCTCAAATATGTCTCCAAGGTCTGATTCGTCCGCTCGGTCTGGCCATTAGTCTGAGGATGGAAAGCAGACGAGAAAGACAAATCTATGCCCATCCTAGCACAGAATGCTCGCCAAAATCTAGACACGAATTGGGTTCCTCTGTCAGAAACGATATTCTCCGGAATACCATGCAAACGGACCACATTTTGAAAAAACAGAGGAACCAACTCGGAAGAAGAAGGCAACTTAGGCAGGGGAACCAAATGGACCATCTTAGAGAAACGGTCACACACCACCCAGATGACAGACATCTTCTGAGAAACAGGAAGATCCGAAATAAAATCCATCGAGATGTGCGTCCAGGGCCTCTTCGGGATAGGCAAGGGCAACAACAATCCACTAGCCCGAGAACAACAAGGCTTGGCCCGAGCACAAACGTCACAAGACTGCACAAAGCCTCGCACATCTCGAGACAGGGAAGGCCACCAGAAGGACCTTGTCACCAAATCCCTGGTACCAAAGATTCCAGGATGACCTGTCAACGCAGAAGAATGAACCTCAGAAATGACTTTACTGGTCCAATCATCAGGAACAAACAGTCTACCAGGTGGGCAACGATCAGGTCTATCCGCCTGAAACTCCTGCAAGGCCCGCCGCAGGTCTGGAGAAACGGCAGACAATATCACTCCATCCTTAAGGATACCTGTAGGTTCAGAGTTACCAGGGGAGTCAGGCTCAAAACTCCTAGAAAGGGCATCCGCCTTAACATTCTTAGAACCCGGCAGGTAGGACACCACAAAATTAAACCGAGAGAAAAACAACGACCAGCGCGCCTGTCTAGGATTCAGGCGTCTGGCGGACTCAAGATAAATTAGATTTTTGTGGTCAGTCAATACCACCACCTGATGTCTAGCCCCCTCAAGCCAATGACGCCACTCCTCAAAAGCCCACTTCATGGCCAAAAGCTCCCGATTCCCAACATCATAATTCCGCTCGGCGGGCGAAAATTTACGCGAGAAAAAGGCACAAGGTCTCATCACGGAACAATCGGAACTTCTCTGCGACAAAACTGCCCCAGCTCCGATTTCAGAAGCGTCGACCTCAACCTGAAAAGGAAGAGCAACATCAGGCTGACGCAACACAGGGGCGGAAGAAAAGCGGCGCTTAAGCTCCCGAAAGGCCTCCACAGCAGCAGGGGACCAATCAGCAACATCAGCACCCTTCTTAGTCAAATCAGTCAATGGTTTAACAACATCAGAAAAACCAGCAATAAATCGACGATAAAAGTTAGCAAAGCCCAAAAATTTCTGAAGACTCTTAAGAGAAGAGGGTTGCGTCCAATCACAAATAGCCTGAACCTTGACAGGATCCATCTCGATGGAAGAGGGGGAAAAAATATATCCCAAAAAGGAAATCTTTTGAACCCCAAAAACGCACTTAGAACCCTTCACACACAAGGAATTAGACCGCAAATCCTGAAAAACCCTCCTGACCTGCTGGACATGAGAGTCCCAGTCATCCGAAAAAATCAAAATATCATCCAGATACACAATCATAAATTTACCCAAATAATCACGGAAAATGTCATGCATAAAGGACTGAAAGACTGAAGGGGCATTTGAAAGACCAAAAGGCATCACCAAATACTCAAAGTGGCCCTCGGGCGTATTAAATGCGGTCTTCCACTCATCCCCCTGCTTAATTCGCACCAAATTATACGCCCCACGGAGATCTATCTTAGAGAACCACTTGGCCCCCTTTATGCGAGCAAACAAATCAGTCAGCAGTGGCAACGGATATTGATATTTAACCGTGATTTTATTCAAAAGCCGATAATCAATACACGGTCTCAAAGAGCCATCTTTCTTAGCCACAAAGAAAAAACCGGCTCCTAAGGGAGATGACGAAGGACGAATATGTCCCTTTTCCAAGGACTCCTTTATATATTCTCGCATAGCAGCATGTTCAGGCACAGATAGATTAAATAAACGACCCTTAGGGTATTTACTACCCGGAATCAAATCTATGGCACAATCGCACTCCCGGTGCGGAGGTAATGAACCAAGCTTAGGTTCTTCAAAAACGTCACGATATTCAGTCAAGAATTCAGGAATCTCAGAGGGAATAGATGATGAAATGGAAACCACAGGTACGTCCCCATGCTTCCCCTTACATCCCCAGCTTAACACAGACATAGCTTTCCAGTCAAGGACTGGGTTATGAGATTGCAGCCATGGCAATCCAAGCACCAACACATCATGTAGGTTATACAGCACAAGAAAGCGAATAATCTCCTGATGATCCGGATTAATCCGCATAGTTACTTGTGTCCAGTATTGTGGTTTATTACTATCCAATGGGGTGGAGTCAATCCCCTTCAGGGGTATAGGAGTTTCAAGAGGCTCCAAATCATACCCACAGCGTTTGGCAAAGGACCAATCCATAAGACTCAAAGCGGCGCCAGAGTCGACATAGGCAACCGCGGTAATAGATGATAAAGAACAAATCAGGGTCACAGATAGAATAAACTTAGACTGTAAAGTGCCAATTGAAACAGACTTATCAAGCTTCTTAGTACGCTTAGAGCATGCTGATATAACATGAGTTGAATCACCGCAATAGAAGCACAACCCATTTTTTCGTCTTAAATTCTGCCGTTCACTTCTGGACAGAATTCTATCACATTGCATATTCTCTGGCGTCTTCTCAGTAGACACCGCCAAATGGTGCACAGGTTTGCGCTCCCGCAGACGCCTATCGATCTGGATAGCCATTGTCATGGACTCATTCAGACCCGCAGGCACAGGGAACCCCACCATAACATCCTTAATGGCATCAGAGAGACCCTCTCTGAAATTCGCCGCCAGGGCGCACTCATTCCACTGAGTAAGCACAGCCCATTTACGGAATTTCTGGCAGTATATTTCAGCTTCGTCTTGCCCCTGAGATAGGGACATCAAGGCCTTTTCCGCCTGAAGCTCTAACTGAGGTTCCTCATAAAGCAACCCCAAGGCCAGAAAAAACGCATCCACATTGAGCAACGCAGGATCCCCTGGAGCCAATGCAAAAGCCCAATCCTGAGGGTCGCCCCGGAGCAAGGAAATCACAATCCTGACCTGCTGAGCAGGATCTCCAGCAGAGCGAGATTTCAGGGACAAAAACAACTTGCAATTATTTTTGAAATTTTGAAAGCAAGATCTATTCCCCGAGAAAAATTCAGGCAAAGGAATTCTAGGTTCAGATATAGGAACATGAACAACAAAATCTTGTAAATTTTGAACTTTCGTGGTGAGATTATTCAAACCTGCAGCTAAACTCTGAATATCCATTTTAAACAGGTGAACACAGAGCCATTCCAGGATTAGAAGGAGAGAGAGAGAGAGAGAAAGGCTGCAATATAGGCAGACTTGCAAGAGATTCAATTACAAGCACACTCAGAACTGAAGGGAAGGGGAAAAAAAAAAAAAAAATCTTCAGCAGACTTCTCTTTTCTCTCCTTTCTCTGTCAATTAATTTAACCCTTTTTTGGCTGGTCAAACTGTTATGGTTCTCAATGGCAAGAGAACATAGCCCAGCAAACATAAGTACTAGCTCTTGGAAGGATGGAAACTAAACTGACCATGAACTAAACCTGCCGCACAACTAACAGTAGCCGGGTAGCGTTGCCTACGTTTTTTATCCCTAGACGCCCAGCGCCGGCCGGAGGACTAACTAATCCTGGCAGAGGAAAATATAGTCCTGGCTCACCTCTAGAGAAGTTTCCCCGATAGGCAGACAGAGGCCCCCACATATATTGGCGGTGATTTTAGATGAAATGACAAACGTAGTATGAAAATAGGTTTAGCAAAATTGAGGTCCGCTTACTAGATAGCAGGAAGACAGAAAGGGCACTTTCATGGTCAGCTGAAAACCCTATCAAAATACCATCCTGAAATTACTTTAAGACTCTAGTATTAACTCATAACATCAGAGTGGCAATTTCAGATCACAAGAGCTTTCCAGACACAGAAACGAAACTACAGCAGTGAACTGGAACAAAATGCAAAAACAAACGAGGACTAAAGTCCAACTTAGCTGGGAGTTGTCTAGCAGCAGGAACATGCACAGAAAGGCTTCTGATTACAATGTTGACCGGCATGGAAGTGACAGAGGAGCAAGGTTAAATAGCGACTCCCACATCCTGATGGAAACAGGTGAACAGAGGGGATGATGCACACCAGTTCAATTCCACCAGTGGCCACCGGGGGAGCCCAAAATCCAATTTCACAACACATGAGGGAAAGTGAAGGATGTAAACTGTGTGGAACCCTATGTCGATGCTACAATTGATTTGGATGGGCTGAGGAAGGAAACCAGTAAAGTTACTCACTTAAAGTTGGAACTGGACTCTGTCTCTATTTGTGTGCAATCGTCGGGAGTGAGCCTGCAACAAACCAAAGGTGACTCTGATGGCTCAGGGAATGGAGAGACAGGTATGCTGACAAAGGGACATTATTTTCATGTGGCGGGAGACCAGGGCGTGCATAAACAAATACTCTCAGCCATGACTACGGCCCTGGCCTCTCTCACACTTGGCGCAGTGCAGGATCCTGCAGCCTAGCAATGTGGGAATGCTGTTGATGTGATAGAGAAAGAGGAAGATACTCTGGATGTAACTAATAACATGGATGTGACTGACACTTTAACTGTGGCAAATGGCGACTCTGAAGATGGCGGAAAATGGCGCCAAAATGGAGAACAACAACTTTGATCCCACCCTTCATGGGCGTCCTGACACAGAGATGGCGTGAAAATCCGGCTGGCGGCATAGCCCGGTCTGCCCATGGTGTGCGCGTTTGAGAAGAAGAAGGCCTCACCCCTTACAACAGATTGCAGAGAAATGGGTGGAGCGGCCAGAAGTGACCCCACCTTGGAACAGGTTGGGTCCAGAAGAAAACCCCGTGTGCAGCAGCGTGGTGCCATTTCGAGACACGGCACCTGTGGCGATGGACCACTCATGCACACGGTGCTGCGGCATAGGCCGCATTAAATGGAGATGGCGACAAACAAAGGAGAAGGTCCAACCAAGAAGACTGGGTGGAATGGTGGTGGATGAGTACTTGCCCATGGGGTTCCCTTGTACCTGTAAAGGAGCCAGAGCCGGAACCTCTTTCTCGGGACTACGAACAACATCATCGAGAGTTGGAGGCCGGCGAGCAGGAAACGGCAATTATAAAGATTATTATTATTATTAACTGCCCCGAAGGAGCCTGGGCCAGAAATAGAGGCCGTGCCGGGAGCTGGAGTGCTCAGCTGTATTGTCGGAGGAATCCAAAGGTCACGGGACAGGCGCGGCCAGGATGCTGGAGCAGGAGGTGGTGAGTGTACCTCGGCCCCTCTCTCACAGAGCCTCTTAATCCCTATTGCTTCCATATCCTTTTTATGTATTTATTAATGTCCTGATGAATACCTTTTGAACTCACATTTCCATATCTACAGATGAAGAGGCTAAACTATGTAGTTTAATTACCCGGAGGATATTATTTTTCTACAGAGGGATTTAGAGAAATTGGAAGGATAGTACAAGAAACTGCAAATGAAATTCAGTGTGGTTTAGTACTTAGAATGTGATAACAAATGTCCTAATTACATTTTAAGTGGGTGAAACTGATATAATAATTGACTCAAGAGATATTAGGAGAAAGTAAAGTGAATTGTAGTAACTAGTTCCAGGCAGCTGCTGTAAAAGGGACATGTATTATCTACTAATCATTACAAATGCACAAAATTGGATGTGTCTGGGCTCTAGTTTATAAAAAAACCCATAATAGTTAAAAGAGGTGGTCAACAATTATAAAAGGTTTGGAAAATGGCTTTTTTTATATAACAAAAAGTCACCATCAACAATTCTATAACAGAGCACATATTTCAGTGTCTTTATCCTGATCTAGGAGAATGAAAGTGACAACTGCTTGAAGCGCATTTCCAATCCAGAAATATGGTTGTCGCTTTACAAGCTCACTCTTTCTCTTCCCTACCAAAAAAACTAATCATACTATATAACGCTCATTAGTATAATAGGATTGGAATTTCTAGAAGTGACAACTACTTAGTGCACTTTTTAGGCTCCAAGAAAATGAATTACCCCAGTACAAGCCAATACTGTTATGTACAAAAATGTAATAATTAAATTAATGTAAAAGAATATAACTACTATACTACCACCTGTTATGTACAAGAATATACAGTAACTATTATAATATTGTCAGTAAGTACAAGAATATAACTACCATCATACTGCCCCTATGTGCAAGAATATAACTACTATAATACAGCCTCATGTAAAAGAATATAACTACTATAATACTGTCCCTATGTACATGAATAACTACTATAATACAGCCTCTATGTACAAGAAAATAACTACTATAATACTGCCCCTATGTACAAGAAAAGCTACTATAATACTGCCCCCTATGAACAAAAAGATAACAATTATAGTACTGCTCCTATGTACAAGAATATAACCACTATAATACTGCTCCTATGTACAAGAATATAACTACTATAATACTGCCCCATGTACAAGTATATGGAGTGCCCCCAGACGCAGGGCCGCAGGGTACTCGGTAAAGGGCCTCTCTGGCTCAGTTCTGGGGTTGTCACGGTGGCTAGACCCGGTCCGTGACCCTGCTAAGGGGCGTCCAATGAAAGGTGTGATGATGGTGCGTGGTGCAGGTCACGATGAATAACGAGGACACAGGGTTGCAGTCTCTTTACCTCTTTACTGAAGGCTTCAGGGTCCTCAATCCAGAGTACTGCTAACAGGGCTGGCTGAGACCGGCCGGTCCGATGGCACCTCCAGAGTTCCCTTTGCAGGTGGAAATCAGTGCCTACCTTTTAGCGCCTGTGTGTTGTAGTACCTCCCTGCTGAGCACCACGGGATAGTCCTCACAACTGTTGTGTCTGTTTCTGATGTTCTTCTTTCTCACAACTCGTATCTATTCTGATGTTCTTCTACGTCCCCCAGATGATATGGATAGGACGCACCCGTATGACGGGTAGGCCTGGAGTTCTTCCGGGACCCTAGCGTCGCCCCTCTCCCACAATTGCCCCCTATGTCTTCTTAGGTGATTTAGGTGAGACAGCAAACCTAAAATTAACTGTCCTGCCGCTGTTTGAAGTATTGCTTGGAGCCTAATACTTCCTCGGCGTTCCGGCCACCGGCTACGCGCCTCAGTAGGATGTTGCCTTCATCTTATGGCACGACTCCTACTGGCTTTATCTCCTTTTTGCTGCAATCTCGTTTCTCACTTCTCCACCATAAACCTCGCTTCTTTTCCTTTCTTAGGATGCCACCGCATTCGAGTGCAGGCGCGGCTCTGTAACATTCTGTTCTGTTCGCTAGGCCACTGTCAGGATCCCACCCCTGACAGAGACCCCCCTGAATCTTCCCCCGCAACACCCTCTGCCACAGGATGTTGCCTGGTTCCAACCCAGTCAGCTTCTGACTAACTTCCTATCCAGTCCCCAGTTTTACCAGATTGTGAGGAGTGGCCTAATCATAGAACCCTTTGCTCCCACTGGTGTCCAGAATGTGAAGTGTAAAGTGTGACTGTGATACCTGGTCAGGTGAACTCCTTAAGTGCCATCAGACGTACCATCACTCCCCTTAGTGGTGGAGCAACAGTACTGCAACGACCAGGACCCTGGGGTGCTGCATATACAACTACTATAATACTGCTCCTATGTACAAGAATATAACTACTATAATACTGCCCCTATGTACAAGAATATAACTACTATAATACTGCTCCTATGTACACGAATATAACTACTATAATACATCCCCCTATGTACAAGAATATAACTACTATAATACTGCCCCTATGTACGCGAATATAACTACTATAATACATCCCCCTATACACAAGAATATAACTACTATAATATTGCTCCTATGTACAAGAATATAACTACTATAATACTTCCCTCTATGTACAAGAATATAACTACATATAATACTGCCCTTATGTACACGAATATAACTACTATAATACATCACCCTATGTGTTGTGAATTAGACTTCTTGGCTCCCTCTGGTGGTTATTAGTGATATGACTCTGGGATTTTCTTTCCTCAGTTTGCACCCACCTGGGTCGTTAGTCCAGGGGTGTTGCTATATAAACCTCCTGGATCCTTAGTCCAGTGCCTGGCATCGTTGTAATCAGATCCTTTTTGTTTGCTCCTATCTGCTGGTCCTGGTTCGTGCAAAATTAAGCTAAGTCCTGCTTCTTTGTTTTTTGGGTTATTTGCTTGCTCTCATTTTTGTCCAGCTTGTACTAAATGTGATTCCTGACCTTGCTGGAAGCTCTAGGGGGCTGGTGTTCTCCCCCCGGGCCGTTAGACGGTTCGGGGGTTCTTGAATATCCAGCGTGGATATTTTTGATAGGGTTTTTCTGACCATATAAGTTATCTTACTATATTCTGCTATTAGCTAGTGGGCCTCTCTTTGCTAAATACCTAGCTCATCCTTACGTTTGTCTTTTCCTCTTACCTCACCGTTATTATTTGTTGGGGGCTTGTATCCAACTTTTGGGGTCTTTTCTCTGGAGGCAAGAAAGGTCTTTCTTTTCCCTTCTAGGGTTAGTCCGGCTGGCGCGAGACGTCTAGAATCAACGTAGGCACGTTCCCCGGCTGCTGTTATTTGTGGTGCTAGGATTAGATATATGGTCAGATCAGTTCCCACTGCCCTATGAGCTGGTTTTTGTGTTTGCAGACTTAGAAACTATTTCTGAGACCCTCTGCCATTGGGGTCATAACAGTATGCCAGGCCAACATTGAATGTTTATTGCATTGCAGAAGTGGGATAATAAGAAAGGAAATTCTGAGTTTTTTTTTTTTTTCCTCTCTTCCTCCCCTTTACCTTTGAGTGGCTTGTGCTTGCTACAGACATGAATGTCCAGACCTTGATTACAAGTGTAGACCAGCTTGCTGCTCGTGTGCAGGGCATACAAGATTTTGTTACCAGTAGTCCAATGTCTGAACCTAAAATACCTATTCCTGAACTGTTTTCTGGAGACCGATTTAGGTTTAGGAATTTCAGGAACAATTGTAAATTGTTTCTTTCTCTGAGACCCCGTTCATCTGGAGATCCAGCTCAGCAAGTGAAAATTGTTATCTCTTTTTTACGGGGCGACCCTCAGGATTGGGCTTTTTCGCTAGCGCCAGGAGATCCGGCATTGGCAAATATTGATGCGTTTTTTCTGGCGCTCGGATTGCTTTACGAGGAACCCAATCTTGAAGTTCAGGCAGAAAAAGCCTTGCTGGCTATTTCTCAGGGCCAGGATGAAGCTGAAGTGTATTGCCAAAAATTTCGGAAATGGTCCGTGCTTACTCAGCGGAATGAGTGTGCTCTGGCCGCAAATTTCAGAAATGGCCTTTCTGAAGCCATTAAGAATGTGAGGGTGGGTTTCCCCATTCCTACAAGTCTGAATGATTCTATGGCGATGGCTATTCAAATTGACCGGCGTTTGCGGGAGCGCAAAACTGCTAATCCTCTGGTGGTGTTGTCTGAACAAACATCTGATTTAATGCAATGTGATAGAATTCAGACTAGAAATGAGCGGAAAAATCATAGACGTCAGAATGGGTTATGTTTTTACTGTGGTGATTCTACACATGTTATATCAGCATGCTCTAAACGCCTAACAAGGGTTGTCAGTCCTGTCGCCATTGGTAATTTGCAACCTAAATTTATTTTGTCTGTGACTTTAATTTGCTCATTGTCTTCTTACCCTGTTATGGCGTTTGTGGATTCAGGTGCTGCCCTGAGTCTTATGGATCTGTCATTTGCCAAGCGCTGTGGTTTTGTTCTTGAACCGTTGGTAAATCCTATTCCTCTTAGAGGTATTGATGCTACGCCATTGGCGGAAAATAAACCGCAGTTTTGGACGCAGATAACCATGTGCATGACTCCTGAACATCGGGAGGTGATTCGTTTTCTTGTTCTGCATAAAATGCATGATTTGGTCGTTTTGGGTCTGCCATGGTTACAGACCCACAATCCAGTCTTGGATTGGAAGGCAATGTCTGTGTCAAGTTGGGGCTGTCAGGGAATTCATGCTGATTCCCCGCCGGTGTCTATTGCTTCCTCTACTCCTTCGGAAGTTCCTGAGTATTTGTCTGATTATCAGGATGTATTCAGCGAGTCCAGATCCAGTGCTCTGCCTCCTCATAGGGACTGTGACTGCGCCATAGATTTGATTCCAGGTAGTAAATTTCCTAAGGGAAGATTATTTAATCTGTCTGTACCTGAGCATGCTGCAATGCGTTCGTATATCAAGGAGTCTCTGGAGAAGGGGCATATCCGTCCATCCTCTAGGTGCGGGATTCTTTTTTGTGGCCAAGAAGGACGGATCTTTGAGACCTTGTATTGACTATCGGCTTCTGAATAAAATCACTGTTAAATTTCAGTATCCTTTGCCTCTGTTGTCGGACTTGTTTGCCCGGATTAAAGGTGCCAAGTGGTTCACCAAGATAGATCTTCGTGGTGCGTACAACCTTGTGCGCATTAAGCAAGGAGATGAATGGAAGACTGCATTTAATACGCCCGAAGGTCATTTTGAGTACTTGGTGATGCCTTTTGGGCTCTCTAATGCGCCCTCAGTGTTTCAGTCCTTTATGCATGATATTTTCCGGAAGTATCTGGATAAATTTATGATTGTTTATCTGGATGATATTCTGGTTTTCTCTGAAGATTGGGACTCACATGTGGAGCAGGTCAGGATGGTGTTTCAGGTTTTGCGTGAGAATGCTTTGTTTGTTAAGGGCTCAAAGTGTCTCTTTGGAGTACAGAAGGTTCCCTTTTTGGGGTTTATTTTTTCCCCTTCTGCTGCGGAGATGGACCCAGTCAAGGTCCGAGCTATTCATGATTGGACTCAACCCACGTCAGTTAAGAGTCTTCAGAAGTTCTTGGGTTTTGCTAACTTCTACCGTCGTTTTATCGCTAATTTTTCTAGCGTTGTTAAACCTTTGACGGATATGACCAAGAAAGGTTCTGATGTTGCTAACTGGGCTCCTGCAGCCGTGGAGGCGTTCCAAGAGTTGAAGCGCCGGTTTACTTCGGCGCCTGTTTTGTGCCAGCCTGATGTCTCACTTCCCTTTCAGGTCGAAGTGGATGCTTCTGAGATTGGGGCAGGGGCCGTTTTGTCACAGAGAGGCCCTGGTTGCTCGGTAATGAGACCATGTGCTTTCTTCTCCAGGAAGTTTTCGCCTGCTGAGCGGAATTATGATGTCGGCAATCGGGAGTTGCTGGCCATGAAGTGGGCATTTGAGGAGTGGCGTCATTGGCTCGAGGGTGCTAAGCATTGTGTGGTGGTCTTGACTGATCACAAAAATCTGATGTATCTCGAGTCTGCTAAACGCCTGAATCCTAGACAGGCCCGCTGGTCATTATTTTTCTCCCGTTTTGAATTTGTGGTCTCGTATTTACCAGGTTCAAAGAATGTGAAGGCTGATGCTCTTTCAAGGAGCTTTGTGCCTGACTCTCCTGGAGTCGCAGAACCAGTTGGTATTCTTAAAGAGGGAGTTATCTTGTCAGCCATTTCTCCCGATTTGAGACGCGTGTTGCAGAGATTTCAGGCTAGTAGACCTGACTCTTGTCCACCTGACAGACTGTTTGTTCCTGATAGGTGGACCAGCAGAGTCATTTCCAAGGTTCATTCCTCGGTGTTGGCAGGTCATCCGGGAATTTTTGGCACCAGAGATCTGGTGGCTAGGTCCTTTTGGTGGCCTTCCTTGTCACGGGATGTGCGGTCATTTGTGCAGTCCTGTGGGACTTGTGCTCGAGCTAAGCCTTGCTGTTCTCGTGCCAGCGGGTTGCTCTTGCCCTTGCCTGTCCCGAAGAGGCCTTGGACACACATTTCCATGGATTTCATTTCTGATCTCCCGATGTCTCAGGGCATGTCTGTCATCTGGGTGGTATGTGATCGCTTTTCCAAAATGGTCCATTTGGTGCCTTTGCCTAAGCTGCCCTCCTCTTCCGATCTGGTTCCTGTGTTCTTTCAGAATGTGGTTCGTTTACACGGCATTCCTGAGAATATTGTGTCTGACAGAGGATCCCAGTTTGTTTCCAGGTTCTGGCGATCCTTTTGTGCTAGGATGGGCATTGAGTTCTCGTTTTCGTCTGCCTTTCATCCTCAGACTAATGGACAAACGGAGCGAACTAATCAGACTCTGGAGGCTTATTTGAGGTGTTTTGTTTCGGCAGATCAGGATGATTGGGTGACCTTCTTGCCGTTGGCTGAGTTTGCCCTTAATAACCAGGCTAGTTCCGCTACTTTGGTTTCGCCATTTTTCTGCAACTCTGGTTTCCATCCTCGTTTTTCCTCGGGACATGTGGAGCCTTCTGACTGTCCTGGGGTAGATTCTGTGGTGGATAGGTTGCAGCAGATCTGGAATCATGTGGTGGACAACTTAAAGTTGTCACAGGAGAAGGCTCAGCGTTTTGCCAACCGCCGCCGCGGTGTGGGTCCCCGACTTCGTCTTGGGGATTTGGTATGGCTGTCTTCTCGATTTGTTCCTATGAAGGTCTCCTCTCCTAAATTTAAGCCTCGCTTCATCGGTCCTTACAAGATATTGGAAATCCTTAATCCTGTGTCCTTTCGCTTGGATCTTCCGGTGTCGTTTGCCATTCACAACGTGTTCCATAGGTCCTTGTTGCGGCGGTACGTTGTACCTGTGTTTCCTTCTGTTGAGCCTCCTGCTCCGGTGTTGGTTGGGGGCGAGTTGGAGTACGTGGTGGAGAAGATCTTGGATTCTCGTCTCTCCAGACGGAGGCTTCAGTATCTGGTCAAGTGGAAGGGCTATGGTCAGGAGGATAATTCCTGGGTGGTTGCCTCTGATGTGCATGCGGCCGATTTAGTTCGTGCCTTTCACGCTGCTCATCCTGATCGCCCTGGTGGTCTTGGTGAGGGTTCGGTGACACCTCCTTAAGGGGGGGGTACTGTTGTGAATTAGACTTCTTGGCTCCCTCTGGTGGTTATTAGTGATATGACTCTGGGATTTTCTTTCCTCAGTTTGCACTCACCTGGGTCGTTAGTCCAGGGGTGTTGCTATATAAACCTCCTGGATCCTTAGTCCAGTGCCTGGCATCATTGTAATCAGATCCTTTTTGTTTGCTCCTATCTGCTGGTCCTGGTTCGTGCAAAATTAAGCTAAGTCCTGCTTCTTTGTTTTTTGGGTTATTTGCTTGCTCTCATTTTTGTCCAGCTTGTACTAAATGTGATTCCTGACCTTGCTGGAAGCTCTAGGGGGCTGGTGTTCTCCCCCCGGGCCGTTAGACGGTTCGGGGGTTCTTGAATATCCAGCGTGGATATTTTTGATAGGGTTTTTTCTGACCATATAAGTTATCTTACTATATTCTGCTATTAGCTAGTGGGCCTCTCTTTGCTAAATACCTAGCTCATCCTTACGTTTGTCTTTTCCTCTTACCTCACCGTTATTATTTGTTGGGGGCTTGTATCCAACTTTTGGGGTCTTTTCTCTGGAGGCAAGAAAGGTCTTTCTTTTCCCTTCTAGGGTTAGTTAGTTCTCCGGCTGGCGCGAGACGTCTAGAATCAACGTAGGCACGTTCCCCGGCTGCTGTTATTTGTGGTGCTAGGATTAGATATATGGTCAGATCAGTTCCCACTGCCCTATGAGCTGGTTTTTGTGTTTGCAGACTTAGAAACTATTTCTGAGACCCTCTGCCATTGGGGTCATAACACCTATGTACAAGAATATAACTACTACAATACTGCCCCTATGTACAAGAATATAACTATTATAATACTGCTCCTATGTACAAGAATATAACCACTATAATACTGCTCCTATGTACAAGAATATAACTACTATAATACTGCCCCTATGTACAAGTATATAACTACTATAATACTGCTCCTATGTACAAGAATATAACTACTATAATACTGCCCCTATGTACAAGAATATAACTACTATAATACTGCCCCTATGTACAAGAATATAACTACTATAATACTGCCCCTATGTACAAGAATATAACTTCTATAATAATGCCCCTTTGTACACGAATATAACTACTTTAATATATCCCCCTACATACAAGAATATAACTACTATAATACTGCCTCCTATGTACAAGAATATAACTACTATAATACTTCCCTCTATGTACAAGAATATAACTACTATAATACTCCTCACTAAACACAAAAATATAAAACTAAAATGGTGCGAAAATGCTGCTGTCACTATAAAAGTGACTTTTTATTGTCTTTAAGCTCTCATGCAGCATTTGCTTCAACATATTGATAATAATATCTGTTATAGATTGTCCTTTTTACTGATACCTATTTCTATTTCGGCACGGTGGCACAGTGGTTAGCATTGCAGCGCTGGAGTCCTGGGTTCAAACCCCACCAAGGACAACATCTGCAAAGAGTTTGTATGTTCTCTCTGTGTTTGCATGGGTTTCCTCTGGGCACTCCGGTTTCCTCCCACATTCCAAAGACATACTGATAGGGGATTTAGATTGTGAGCTCCATCGGGGACAGTGATGATAATATGTGCAAACTGTAAAGCGCTGTGGAATATGTTAGCGCTATATAAAAATAAAGATTATTATTATTATAGATATGAATATTAGCTGTACTATTTGTGTAAATCTCAAGATACCTCTCATGCAAGCGTACAAGTACATATGGAACAAGTTTCTTGTCTACATGAATATACAGTAGTATTATGCAGGCCCCCCGAAGAAGGAAGGTCCAAAACGCGCGTTGGGGCGGACGCGCACGGACCTGGCTGCACCCGTTTTGCCCTGCCATTACCGGTAAAATTGTATCTCTGTACCGTATGTTGCTTCTTATGCACGGGTCGATGGCACTTTGTTGGAAGGTGATTAAAGGACATCCTGTGGCCGGTGTGGGCAAATTGATGTTGCTATATATTACGGCTATACCCCATATTTGATGTTTATAAGTTTTATAACCATATTTATACTTTGGATATAATATTTGGGGCATTCCTTGAGTATAATATAGCCCATACTTTGTGAACTATTAATATCTTGTTAATTGCAGCCTTGGTCCCTGCGCGGCCTATTTTTTGCACCATTTTGTGTTATATTCCCTTGTGATCAATCCCTCACTACCTTTGTTTTCTTGTTGTAATTTTATTAATAAATTTTGTATTTTGATATAAGCGCAGACCTATAGATCATCTGTTCCGTCAGTGTATCCATTATGCAGGATACAGTAGTTTTATATAGTGCTACTCAACAAATATCTCAGAAACAAATAATTAGCCGGATAAAAGGTTTTACAAAATTACAGTGAGTGCAGTAGTGAAATGCCATTGCAAATGCACAAATAATTGTTAGAGGGAGCACGCATATGTGTTCTTTATATTATAAACATACTTCAGTGCTTACAAAGAGTCTATAATGAGAGAAGGCTGGAAAAGGATAAAAGTACATAAAAAAAGAAAAACATAAACGCAATTGCCCTCCATGGCTTTTACATGCATCTCGAGATAGGCACCAACCATGAGCGCTTCCATGCCAATTACAAAGAGGAAAGTAGGATACACATGTGTTTTGCACAATAACCCTTCATTGTACAGCACTGGGCCCGCCATACATGTAGCTGCACTGGGGCCTTTTGTTCTCTAATTCAAATTCTGGGTAGCTGCCCCACTGGCAGTGTCACCTGCTGGAGAGGAAGGGGCTAACATCATGATTGAAGAATAGTGAGTGCAGCTCTGGAGTATAACATGATGTAACTCAGGATCAGTACAGGATAAGTAATGTAATGTATGTACACAGTGACTGCACCAGCAGAACAGTGAGTGCAGCTCTGGAGTATAATACAGGAGGTAACTCAGTATCAGTACAGGATAAGTAATGTAATGTATGTACACAGTGACTGCAGCAGCAGAATAGTGAGTGCAGCTCTGGAGTATCACATGATGTAACTCAGGATCAGTACAGGATAAGTAATGTAATGTATGTGTAAGGAGGAAGACCGGGCGGCGGGCACCTGTACTGTGCGGGGTCCGGAACTATCGAGGCTGTGTGTCAGGTTGTCCGGGGGAAAGAATAGGGAACCGGACAGACCTTTTCACCCCGAAGCATGGCGAACAAAAAAGCGTGTAGCAACGGGCAGTTTCCAGACGACGGGGGCAAAGCAGGTGTGTGCACAGCGTGCTCCACTCAGCGTGCGGCAGCATGGCAATGTACCACGGGCGGCTACACACAACTACGTCACTGGGACCGATAGAAGAGGAAGAGCCGTGTGCTCCATTAAGCTGACTGCTGCGCGTGGCATAGGAACGAGGGCCGTGTTCAGGACTGTTCGTTGTAGCCCTCTTTGCAGGACAGCACACCGCAGTTCTCTCTTGACAATAGACTGTATGCAACTCTTTTGACTTTGGCTGCACAAGTTTATGGACTCTTGGCTCAACAGGTAAAACTGGAGACCGCCTGTTGCCGTCAGAAGATATACCGTGAGCTGTGGAATTTCTCCTGAGGACATTGCATTCGCTGCCGCTGGAACTACATCCCTCATCGGATCATCCGTGGCCAAGGAAGCCACAATCACGATAAGTTTATTGGGTGGACTGTTATCACGTTGTTGTCACTGTTTACAGGGAGCAACTCACTGCTATGGAACTGGACCAAATGGGTTAAGGGAATGTTGCGGATGCACCCTATGACACCCGCTATGCAGGCAGCGATTGCTGTGATGGCCCTGAACGGAGAAGCTAGATGTTCTGTTATGTTTTGGCCCCGCATGAGCGGGACACTTTTACTAAGGTGTTACAAATTTTGGAGGAACTGCATGGGGACCCCACGGATGTTGGAGAATTGTGCATGCGCTTGTTTAGCCGCATTCAGAATTCAGAATGAGAGAGTCTGTGACTCAGTGTATGAACGCCTTGCAGTGGATTCCCGCGGCCATCGCCAATCGGGATGATGTGGTTGTGGGGCCCCCTGATGTGATTCTGAGAGAACGACTTGTAGCCGGTATCAGAAGTACGCTGCTTAATTAAGCCCTGCGAGGGCGCTTGCGAGCTAACCCGCGCATGTCTTTCTTAGAGATTGGGGCAGAAGCGTGTGTGGGAGCAGGAGCAAGGGATGGCAGCCTCGGTGGGGAAGGTCCAGAGTGGGGAGGTGCCCGCTTTGCACATAGATGAACCAGGATGGGTCAGAGAGATCCGGAAGGAGATACAAGAAATGCAAGAAGAGTGTTCAGACCTCAGGAAAGCCCCTCCTGTGACTCCGAAACCACCCAGAGAAAGCACTAGCCCTGACTTCCGCTTGCCTCCTGTACCTCGCCAGGAGATGGGACAATCTCAGGCAGATAGATAGCCAATCTGTTTCAGATGTGTCTCCACACTATGGACACTATGCCCGAGGGTGCGCCAAGCGGGAGAGGCCTCTCACCTGGCAGCCATTAAATTAGTGGGCTCCACAGTCGGGAGACGATGCCCAGAGCCTGAGCAGCCAAGGAGGAGAGAAGGTAGTCCCGCAAGTTTGATTTCCTTGAGCCCCCTTGTGTGGGCCGAAATTGATGGTCGAGCCACCCGCTGTCTAGTTGATACCAGTTCCCAGGTGACCACCATGCCAGAAACCTATTTCCGACACCATTTTTCTGAAGCAACGGGGCCCGGTGATTAAGTTAACTAGCCAATCAATTGCCCATCCCGGTCGAAGGGGTGGTCTGAATGCAGATTACCATGTGTGGCAAAGATATGGGTCAGAATGGAGTTGTGTTGACCGCTGGAGACTCCAGTAATGGCCCCGCTGTGACGTTGGGGATGAATGTCCTAAAATAACTTGGGACTCTTCTGATCAGCAAGTCACAGACACTCTTCTAGACCAATAGAGTCCTCACAACCCCCTGAGAAAGGTGTTTCAACAACTGATACGGGCTGCTCAAGCCCAAGAGACGTCAAGTGAAGGAAAAGTTTTGGGATGAGTGGTGATCCCAGATGGTGCTAAACTAGTTCTGCCTCCTGGACAGACAGTGCTTATGCTGCCCATATGAGCTTGTACACCCCTTCGAGGGAGTGGAAGTCCAGATAGAGCCAACAGTACTGAAACAAATACCCCCAGGGACTCCTCATTGCTCAAACATTGGCTATTGTTCATGATGGCAATGTAGTGGTGTGGTGTGCCAACCTGGGGGAGGATCATCTTACACAAGAGTGAAGTGGCGCCATTCAGCTAGCAGTGAAAGCGGGAGACCCTTGGACCGTAGCCATTACCGTTCCCCCAGAAACAGTTGTCTGGAAGCGTAAAGGAAGGGTGTCAAATCCTGGAGCAGATGCGGGCTAAACTAATGGGGCTCTCACCACAACAGTTGCATCAGGTGGAAGCTGTGCTGGAGCGTTACTAGGACGTATTCGCCGATCATGACGATGACTTCGTGTGTACCACAACCATAACCCATGAGATACCTAAAGGAGGTGCTGCACCAATCTGTGAGAGATATCGGCAGATCCCACCTCAGATGAACCAATAAGTAAATGAGATGTTGGACCACATGCTCTGGAGTTATCTGGGACAAACAAAGCCTGTGGGCAGCCCCCATCATCCTAGTTTGAACGAAAGACATAACCTTGCGCTTTTGTGTCGATTATAGGTGATTGAATGCATTTACCGTGCGAGACTCGTACCCCCTACCAAGAATCGAGGAGTCACTGACCACCCTGGGAAAAGCGAAATACTTCTCATCCCTAGATCTGGCCAGTGGATATTGACAGATGCCCATGGCTGACCATGACCGGCCAAAGATGGAATTCATACTGCCCATGGGGATGTTTGAGTTCAACCGGATGCCCTTCGACCTTACTAATGCCCCTGGAACCTGGAGCGATGTTTAGGAGACCTGAACTTCGAAGCTACCCTCATTTATCTGGATGACATCATCATCTATGCCGCCACTTTTGAAGAGCATCTCCGACGGCTGGAGCAAGTGTTGAGTCGTCTGCAGAAACATGGTCTGAAAGTGAAGCCTCATCGGATCATCCGTGGCCAAGGAAGCCACGAACAGGAAAAGGTTATTGGGTGGACTGTTATCACGTTGTTGTCATTTATTTGCCCTATCATTTGCCATTTAACTGTTCATCTTCCTTCGAGGAGTATTCTCACTGTTAAATTAAATTGTTAACCCTTTCTCTGCCTTGCTTGCGTCGCAGCCTGCTTACATGTGTGCACAGTGACTGCACCAGCAGATTAGTGAGTGGAGCTCTGGGGTATAATACAGGATGTAACTCAGGATCAGTACAGGATAATAATGTAATGTATGTACACAGTAACTGCACCAGCAGAATAGTGAGTGCAGCTCTGGGGTATAATACAGGGTGTAACTCAGGATGATCAGTACAGGATAAGTAATGTAATGTATTTACACAGTGACTGCACCAGCAGAATAGTGAGTGCAGCTCAGTTCAGCTGTTGCTCATTGTGGTAATTGTGGGTGTGGTCGCCAGTGATCCTGCTGTCTGCTCCTGAGCTCCAGAGAACCACCAGCTCTCCACCCGGTGACCTGCTCTCTCCTACCCAGGGAGGGAGTGGGTTTCCTGGGATGAGTGAAGGAGTCAAGTCCCAGGCTTCTGTTTCCCGGACCAGGCCGGCAGGGGGCAGAAGAAACCAGCAACCGGGCTGCACATCAGTGGACTGAGGGGTGAGATGCTCCACCAGGAGTCGCAGCAATGTGGCTCCTACTCCCCTCAGGACTGCAGAGACCCAAAGAAACCGCAAGGCTTCCAACATGGAGAAGACTGCTAGCATGCATGATGATGGTCCTTCCGGAGGAAAGCTGAGTGCTCACGGAGGTGAGGCTGACCTCACTGAGGAAGGTTGGAGGCTGCAGAGACCCCGGGAGTCTGTGTCCACTTATGGCTCCTAGGTCATGAGCCAGCTCCGTGAGTATGAAGACACGAACAAGACCATCAGGAGGCTCCTGGAGGAGCTGCGTTGCACAAGCACCAAATCTGCAGGTTCCTCCATGCCAAGGAAGACCCAACTACAGGTGGAGGAAAAGAGCCTTAAACATGAAGTTAATGAGCTGGAAGTCAGGAAAGCCTTCATAAGAGAGAAGAGTGGTCCTTTCTAGGGTTGAGCGAAACAGATTGGACAAATTCAAAAATCGCCGACTTTCGGCAAAGTCGGGTTTCATGAAACCCGACCCGATCCTAGTATGGGATCGGCCATGAGGTCGTCGATCTTCGTGCCAAAGTCGCGTTTCATATGACGCGTTCAGCGCCATTTCTCAGCCAATGAAGGAGGACGCAGAATGTGGGCAGCGTGATGACATAGGTCTCGGTCCCCACCATCTTAGAGAAGGGCATGACACTGATTGGCTTGCTTTCTGCGGCGTCACAGGGGCTATAAAGGGGCGTGCACGCCGACCACCATCTTACTTCTGCCGATCTTAGCATAGGGAGAGGTTGCTGCAGCTTCGTCAGAAGAAGGGATATAGTTAGGGAGGGAAGATTAACCCCCAAACCGCTTGTGCTGTAGCGATTTCCACTGTCCAACACCACCTTTTTTTGCAGGGACAGTGGAGGCTATATCTTTGTGCACCAGCTCTGTAGCTTATTAGGCTGCCTTATAAGGCTCCCTGATAGCTGCATTGCTGTTTGCACCGCTGCTGTGCAAACCAACTGCTTTTTTAAAAGCAAAAATCCTGTTGCTCCTTTCTGCACAGTTATCTTGTTTATTTGTCCACACTTTTGTGTGCAGCAATCCTTTTTATTGCTGCCATACTTGTCCTCAGATCATTGTAGGGAGATTGAAATTGTACTACAGTCCTTGTGTTTTTTCATATATCTTCCAGATAGGTGACCCAGTTGTTGACCCAGATTGGCAGCCATTGGGGGAAGAGGGTGCCGCTGCCAGTAGCTCAGAAGCGGATGAGGATGATCCGCAGCAGCCATCTACATCGCAACAGCTTTCATCTGGCAGGCCTGTATCTGGCCAAAAACGTTTGTCAAAAACAGTTTTAGGACAGCGTGGCCATCCGGTGAAAGTAGCACAGCGTGCAATGCCTGAAAAGGTATTCCATAGTAGGAAGAGTGGAGTGTGGCAATTTTTTAACCAAGATCCGAATGATCAGTGCAAAGTTATCTGTAAGAAATGCTCAAAGACCTTTAGCAGAGGGAAGAATCTCCAAAATTTAAATACAACGTGCATGCTTAGACATTTAACCAGCATGCACTTGCAAGCCTGGACTAGCTACCAAACGTCCCGTACCGTTGGTACACCTGCTCAGAATGAAGGTAGTCATTCAGTCAGAATGAGTCAGAATGCTACATTGCTTCTGGAGCAGCCCCCAGACGCAGGACAGCGGGGTACTCGAATCCAGGTCTCTCTCGGTTCTGAGGATGTCACGGTGGCCCGACCCGGTCCGTGGTCCTGCTAAGGGGCACCCAATAAAAGGTGTAGGTGGTGGTGTAGGTCGCTGTAAATAACGAGGACACAGGATTGCAGTCTCTTTACCTCTTTACTGAAGGCTTCGGCATCCACAATCCAGAGCACTGTTAACAGGGCTGGCTGAGACCGGCCAGTCCGAAGGCACATCCAGAGTTCCCTTTGCAGGTGGAAATCAGTGCCTACCTACTAGCGCCTGGGTGTTGTAGTACTCCCCTGCTGAGCACCACGGGATAGTCCTCACAACTGTCGTGTATGTTTCTATTCTTTCTCTCCGTCCCCCAGATGATATGGATAGGACGCACCCGTATGACGGGGTAGGCCTGGAGTTATTTTATAGGGACCCTAGAGACGCCCCTCTCCCACAATTGCCTCCGTTGTCTTCATTAGGTGATTTAGGTGAGGCAGCCAACCTAAAATTAACTGCCCTGCCATTGGTTTGAAGTAATGCGTAGAGCCCAATACTTCCTCGGCGTTCCGGCCACCGGCTACGCGCCTCAGTAGGATGTTGCTGATCTCGGGGCACGACTCCTACTGGTTCTATCGCCTTTGTGCTGTGATCTCGTTTCTCACTTCTCCACAATATACTTCGCTTCGTGTCCTTTCTTAAGATGCCGCTGCAATGAAGTGCAGGCGCGGCTCCGTAACGATCTGTCCTTTTGCTAGGCCTCTGTCAGGATCCCACCCCTGACAGGGACCCCCCTGGATCTTCCCAAGCAATGCTCTTCTCTCACTAGATGTTACCTGGGCAAAACCCAGTCAGCTTCTCTCTCACTTCCTATCCAGCCCCCAGTTTTACCAGAGTGTGAGGAGTGGCCTAATACATAGAACCCTTTGCTCTCCCTGGTGGCCGGAGTGTGAAGTGTAATGTGTGACTGTGATACCTGGTCAGGTGAACTCCTTTAGTGCCATCAGACGTACCATCACTCCCCTTAGTGGCGGAGCGTCAGTACTGCAACGACCAGGATTCTGGGGCTCTGCACTTCCCTCACTGTAAGCCCACCGGTTAGGACACCACCTAACCTGGTGGTGCAGTGCTTCCTGAAAAATTATCCGGGGTTACCAGCCCTGCTCCTGAATGTGCGAAGACTTTGCTCGCACATCCGCCGGTCGCCCGTGCACTCCAGGCGTATGCTGAACCATCAGCGATCGCAGAATCTTCCCCAGCACCGCCTAATAATCGACGTTGCAACAAGGTGGAACTCCACACTGCACATGCTTCAGAGGCTGTGCGAACAGAGGCGTGCTGTAATTTATTTGTGGGAGGATACACATACACGGGCAGGCACTTGGATGGCAGACATGGAGTTGTCTGGTATGCAGTGGTCGAAGCTACAAGACCTCTGTCAAGTCCTTCAGTGTTTTGAGGAATGCACATGGCTGGTAAGTGCAGACGACGCCATCATAAGCATGAGCATCCCACTAATGCGTCTGCTGATGCAAAGTTTGACGCACATTAAGGAGCAGGCATCTGCAGCCGAAGAGGAGGGAAGCTTTGATGACAGTCAGCCATTGTCAGCTCAGGGAACTCTCCTGGACGAGGTGGCGGACAAAGAGGAGGAGGAGGAGGATGATGAGGATGAATATTTATGGGAGGAGGATGCTTCTCAGGGGGCAATAGAATCTGGTGGCGTTACAAGGTCAGGTACAGGGTTATTGCGGGACACATGGATCGCCCCCAGGCACAGGGCATTGGGGTACTCGGTACCGGGTCCCTCTGTCTCTGTTCTGGGGATGTCACGGTGGCCCGACCCGGTCCGTGGCCCTGCTAAGGGGCGCCCAATTAAAGGTGTGGTTTGTCGTTTGTACGGTGTTCGTGACGCCACCTATGGTATTCGGTCAGGATGACCGACGCTGCTTAGGGGTCTGCTGGGGTGATGTTATGGCAGCTAGAGGTATACCTTCCCACAGGTGAAGTATGTCCCCAGGGCTTCCCAGTAAGATAGATGATGATGGTGTAAGTCGCAGTAAATAATGAGGACACAAGGTTGCAGTCTCTTTACCTTTTACTGTAGACTTCAGCGTCCACAATCCAGAGCACTGCTAACAGGGCTGGCTGAGACCGGCCGGTCCGAAGGCACATCCAGAGTTCCCTTTGCAGGTGGAAATCAGTAGCCTTCCTACTAGCGCCTGTGTGTTGTAGTACTTCCCTGCTGAGCACCACGGGATAGTCCTCACAACTGTCATGTATGTTTCTGATATTCTCTCTCCGTCCCCCAGATGGTATGGATAAGACGACCCGTATGACGGGGTAGGCCTGGAGCTATTTTATAGGGACCCTAGAGACGCCCCTCTCCCACAATTTGCCTCCGTTGTCTTCATTAGGTATTAAGGTTGGGCAGCCAACTTGGAATTAACTGTCCTGCCGTAGTTCAAAGTAATGCGTAGAGCCAATTACTCCCTCGGTGTTCTGGCCACCGGCTACGCGCCTTAGAAGGAGGCCGCCGATCTCGGGGCAGACCCTCCTCCCAGTGTTATCTCCTTGTGCTGTGATCTCGTTGCTCACTCTCCACAATATACTTCGATTCGTGTCCTTTCTTAAGATGCTGCCGCAATGAGGTGCAGGCGCAGCTCCGTAACGTTCTATCTCTCGCTTGGTCTCCGTCTCTGCCAGGATCCCACCCCTGACAGGGACCTCTGTCTGCAGCTCAGATATTCCTCCTTCTCCCCCTGTCTGCCTGACAGGTCTTCCCTGGGTCAAACCCAGTAGCGTTCTGCCTAACTTCCCTTCCAACTCACCAGTTTTACCCGAGTGTGAGGAGTGGCCTAATAGAAAGAACCTTTTGCTCCCCCTGGTGGCCGGAGTGTGAAGTGTAGTGTGTGACTGTGATACCTGGTCAGGTGAACTCCTTTAGTGCCATCAGACATAACATCACTCCCTCTGGTGGGAGAGCGACATTACTGCAACGACCAGGACTCTGGGGCGCTGCACTCAAGTGATGTTGATTTGCAAGAAAGTGCTCCTCAACCCAGCACAAGCAGTGAATTGACACCTGGAACATTGGCCCACATGGCTGAATATGCCTTGCGTATCCTAAAAAGGGACCCCCGCAATATCAAAATGATGACTGATGACGATTACTGGTTGGCCTGCCTCCTGGATCCACGATATAAAGGAAAATTAAAAAATATCATGCCACATGAGAACCTTGAGCAAATATTGGCTACCAAACAAGCAACTCTTTTAGACCGTTTGGTTCAGGCATTCCCAGCACACAGCGGCGGTGATGGCTCTCACACGAGCCGTAGTGGGCAACATAGCAGAAGTGTTAGAGGTGCACCAATCCGAAGTGGCGTTGGACAGAGGAGTTTTATGACCAGGTTGTGGAGTGATTTCGCAACGACACGACAGGTACTGCTGCATTGATTCAAAGTGACAGGAGACAGCATTTTTCCAGTATGGTTACAAACTACTTTTCCGCCCTTATCGATGTTCTCCCTCACAGGTCATTTCCCTTTGATTACTGGGCATCTAAAATAGACACCTGACCTGAATTGGCAGAATATGCATTACAGGAGCTTGCATGCCCTGCTGCTAGTGTGCTATCAGAAAGAGTATTCAGTGCAGCTGGTTCAATACTGACTGAAAAAAGGACACGTCTAGCTACCCGAAATGTTGATGATCTAACCTTCATTAAAATGAACCAATCATGGATTTCTAATTATTTGGCCCCACCTTCCCCTGATGACACGTAGCTTGCCTGAAATATGTCTTGCTTTTGGCCTCCTCTGACTTCTCCAATTCATCCATTTGCAGCTGCTGAATGTCCACCATAGGCCATTTTTATACCTCCCTAAATGGGCTGACTCCCCCCACAGGGCCGTGGTCACCACCTGGCGCAAGCACCCGTGCGAGTGCCGTTTGCCTGGACAGGTGGGTGTGCCCACTCTTGGGCGACGGCACTGGCACTGGGTCCCTCATAGTACTATGAAGTGTCTCTGACGGTGGTGGTGCACAATCAACGTCAGACACACTGTCGTAATATGAGGGACCCTGTGCCAGTACCGCAGCCCACAAGAGAGTGTTCCCCCCAGCTCGAACAGTGCTCTACCACTTGCAATACTTACCTCTCCCTGCTCCACCACTGTGTAGTCGGTGCTGTTAAATCTTTCAATGGCACTTCCAATACAAATTTGTTGAAATGATAGATGATAGTTTAAATATACAGGGGCCCAGGCCTCCATTTAGACCAGTTAATACTTTGTGCCTACTACCACTGTCTGCTACTTAGCAGAGGAGCCCACCCCTGTACCTAGCTATGCCACCTGGTTATTTCTGAAAATTTTTTTGCCAGACATTTAGCCTACTTTATTATTAGGGCCTACTCACTGTGTCAGCCACTCCTTACAATTGTCCTCCGCTCAACAAAGCAATGCCACCAGTTTAGTCCTGTTACCAATTTTGAACTGCTTTTAGCCTACTTACTTATTTGGGCCTACTCACTGTGTCTGCCTCTCTTTACAGTTGTCCTCCGCTGAACAAAGCAATGCCGCCTGGTTAGTCCTGTTACCAATTTTGAATTGCATTTAGCCTACTTGCTTATTTGGGCCTACTAACTGTGTCAGCCACTCCTTACAATTGTCCTCCGCTTAACAAAGCAACGCCGCCAGTTTAGTCCTGCTACCAATTTTTAATTGCATTTAGCCTACTTACTTATTTGGGCCTACTCCCTGTGTCAGCCACTCCTACAATTGTCCTCCGCTTACCAAAGCAACGCCGCCAGTTTAGTCCTGTTATCAATTTTGAATTGCATTTAGCCTACTTACTTATTTGGGCCTACTCACTGTTTCAGCCACTCCTACAATTGTCCTCCGCTGAACAAAGCAACGCCGCCAGTTTAGTCCTGTTACCAATTTTGAATTGCATTTAACCTACTTGCTTATTTGGGCCTACTAACTGTGTCAGCCACGCCTTACAATTGTCCTCCGCTGAACAAAGCAACGCCGCCAGTTTAGTCCCGTTACCAATTTTTAACTGCTTTTAGCCTACTTGCTTATTTGGGCCTACTCACTGTGTCAGCCTCTCATTACAGTTGTCCTCCCCTGAACAAAGCAACGCCACCAGTTTAGTCCTGTTACCAATTTTGAACTGCTTTTAGCCTACTTGCTTATTTGGGCCTACTCACTGTGTCAGCCTCTCATTACAGTTGTCCTCCCCTGAACAAAGCAATGCCGCCAGTTTAGTCCTGTTAACACATTTGAACTGCATTTAGCCCACTTTATTATTTGGGCCTATATCTGTGTTTCCTCCTCATCCTGCCCATTGCCCAGCCACTGCTAGATGAGTCTGCTGGTACATTGACCCAGACCACTACATTCCCCTTGCACTCTACACAGCCAGAATCTGACCCTGCTGAAAGTCAGGTTCCCCTTCCCGCATACTATACCACCTTACACGGGGACAAAGAGGAAGGTGCAGATGAAAGTGCAGGTTCCTTCATCAGGTGGGGGGGCATACTCGTTGGCGATGTCACTGGCACAGGGCCCCTCATAGTACACAAAAGTGTCTCTCCTGGTGGGAGGCGCCACCCGCCGTCAAACACACCGCCGTACTATGAGGGGCCCTGTGCCAGTGCCAATGCCAATGAATGGGCCCCCACTGCTTGCTCAGGATCACAGCACTTCCAAAGTTGAAATACTTACCTGTCCTTGCTCCACCTCTGTGACGTATTCCGCGTTTCCTGGGCCCATGAAAAACTTGAGCCAGCCCTACCCCCCCACAACTTTAGCCAAATGACCCCAAGTTTTCAATGCCTAACTATTATTATAAAGTAAATTAAGATTGACAAGCTTCAGTAATAAGAATTGATGTTTTTGGCATTAAAATGGGCACTGTAGGTGTTTTCCTGTCCTCCACTCTCTGCCGACTTTGATTCCCCATTGACTTGCATTGGGTTTCGTGTTTCAGTCGGCCCCCGACTTTACGCAATAATCGGCCGATTTCACCCGACCCGACTTTTGACAAAGTTGGGTTTCGCGAAACCCGACTCGATCCTAAAAAAGTAAAAGTCGCTCAACTCTAGTCCTTTCAAGGAAAAACTAATGAATGAGGACAGATTTAGAGAAATGGCTGATAACAGAGCAAAGCAAAGGCAGAAGGGGCTGCAGCTTGAGAGCCAGGTGGATGATGATGATGATCCAGTTCTGTGCAGGAGACTGAGCCCCTTGTGCCTGATGATGCGGAGGTCAAAACGTCACCCCCTGTTGTCACTGGTCCAGCAGGAGTGAATGTGGTGGGGGGTATGGATGAGGAAAATTCTTACTCTAGTGGTGTGGTTGCTGGCTTGGTTGGAGGGTGAGGGGTTTATGGAGGTGGGTAATAGTAATACTGTTGGTGTTGATGTGGTCACTGATCAGGTTGCCCCCCCTGGTGGTGGCAGCACCCATCAGTAGTTATGCCGCTGTCACCTCCAGGGGAAATAGAGCATCCTCCTCGTCTCCGGGTTCTGGGGACATAATGTTGCAGCGGTGTGTCCTGGAGCCTCTAAAGAAGGGGGAGAGATCACTAATGGTAGAGAGTTGACAGGTTGATCTATCCTTCTGGATAGAGAGGCATGACCTCGGGGTCTTCCAAGAGCAAAATGGGGGGATACATTGTGGTCCCTCCCAACAGCCGGGCCGGGTAGTGTGCGTAGGAATGTGGTCCGTCTTCGGTGGAGGGGCAGTGATGTTGTGGCAGAAGTTGTGGAGCTCCTGCTGAAGATGGGCCTCAAGGCGATTGACATCTATGTCTTGATACATCCCTATTCCACGCCTGAGTTTGATGTCAGCTTTGTTCGGCCAGAGGAGCTTGAGCTCTTCTGGTCAAATTATGAGTTGGCAAAAAATGAGCCCGGCTGGCAAGACTTTCATTCAGGCGGTGTCTCACCAAAACCAAGTCAAGAAAGTGACTTGTAACAAGTCGCTTTCTTCTTATGACATCATGATGTGGCTTGGTTGATATGGAGAGGTGGTAGAGATGCCAATGAAAAACCATGACGAGTTTGGCATCTGGTCAGGTGCCTGGACGTTTATGGTAAAACTTAAGCGTTCAGGTTGTATGGTTGCCCACATTCCATCATCTGCCTTCCTCGGTAGGCATTGTATCCTGGTCTTCTACCAGCGGCAACTGTCACAGGTGTGGTGACCCCACACACTTCAGTGCAAACTGCACTGTGCATAAATGTGCATTGTGTAGGGATATTGTCCATCTTGCCACATCTTGTGTGGAGATTAGGTGCCACCTGTGTGGTGAGTTAGGTCACCCATTCAGCCATTGTCCTCACTCCTTCACTAATGCTGTCATGATCCCGTTGGGAGAATGCCGCATGGCAGATTCTGGTGCGGAAGGGAATAGCTGTGGTGAAGGAGCTGGGGGGCCAAGGAGGAAAAGCAATAAAAAGACACCTGCCCAGCTGAGGCGTCTAGACAAGTGCAGACAGGATAGGGAGCTGGGCAAACCCTGCGCTACTGGGGCGGCCCCTGTCCTGGATGCCAGTCCTGCTGCTGAGGCCGCGAGGGATGATGAGTTGGATGAGGAGGTCAGGAGGATTGACGAGGAGGTCAGGAGGATTGACGAGGAGGTCAGGAGGATCGACAGGGAGGAAAGCGCCACTGCCTCCAAATCCTCCCATTATGAAAGTATGGATGAGGATAATAGGCAGTGGCTAGAGGATAAGCATAAGCTCGGCACCAAAAAGAAGAGAAAGAAGGGAGATAAAACATCTCCCGCTCTGACCAAGGTACCTAAGGAAGGAAAAACTGACTCCCCCTCTGGTTGGTCTTTCTAACTGGTTTCAAGCCCTTGAGAACATCTCTTCCTCTGAGGAGGAAGCTGAGGGTGAGGTTCCGGCTTTGGCAGAGCTTACAGGGGGTGCCGAGTCTCCATCTTCTGGGAATGTAAGGTCCTTGGAGGGAGGGACTGGCCCAGAGTCCAGAGACGAGAACAATAAAAAGAAAAGACATGTGGGAATGGATACCTCTATGTCATTAAAGAAGGGGAAGGATTCCTCCTCTGAGGAAGAGGATAAGGGGATTGGGAAGAAGAAAGCCATCTAACTCAATCACCAATGATGGCGGTACCCACTCCATTGACGCTGGCGTCCATTAATGTTGCCAGCATAAAGTCAAATACAGCTAGATTTGCGGCCTTTGATTTTCTCAGCTGGAGATAGAAGAGGTTCCAGAGACAAGCTGACTTATGATAGCATCACCTTTAATAGTATAGCTAGCGAGGCTCGCCTGGTGGATGTCCGCATTCGGCACACATCAGGACATAAGGGGTTCACCTATCATATAGGTAACTGTAGGTCCCGGATAGATAGGTTTTATTTAAAGGAGGAAGCTGTTTCTTCAGCAGTGTCTGTTGTTGAGGTGGAGTTCTCTGACCACTGTTTAATTTTGTTTTCTCTGAATGTTGCAGAGACCCTCCGGATGGGAAGAGGCTTTTGGAGGCTCAATTTGTCTCTCTTGGAAGAAGCGGAGATAAGACAGTCCTTTGAGGATTTTCTTCAGAGCCAGGTACCCTTTCTGGATCTTTGTAGTGGTAAGTCAGAGTGGTGGGAGATGTTTAAGGAAAGGGTGGCAAGATTCTTCCGCCAGCTCTTGAGCCTCAGCAGTCATAACAGGTACCGCCTGTATCAAGGTCTGAGGAGGAAACTCAAGCATCTTATCTCAACTGGAGGTAGACGTGAGGAGATCTCCTGAGTGAAATCTTTGCTTATGAGGTGTCAGTACGATAGACATGCATCTTTGGTTTTTGAGAGGGATAACAGGAAGTACCGCTCGCCCAACCCTTACAGGACTGGTCGACACTACAGGGTCCCTGAGGTGATCCAGATCAGGGATCCTGGAGGTTGTCAGATCTTTCTACTCACACCTCTTGGGGAAGAGGGATCTTGATTGGGATGAGATGTCGGCTTTCCTGGCTGAAGCCATCCCCGAACCAGGGGTAGACCTCTCTCTTGATGTTTTGACAAAAATGACCAGGGAAGAGGAATTTAAGTTGGCGATTGAAGGGTTTGCCCCCCAAAAACTGCCTGTTCCAGATGGCTTAACATCTGAATTCTATAAGACCTTTAAGGACGCTTTGGTTCCCCTCTTGACTGAAGTATTCAATGAGTGTCTTTCCTCGGGCACTCTGCCAAAGTCAATGAGGAAGTCTGCCTTGATCATCTTGTCAAAGGGTAAGGACCCATCTTGCATTGAGAATTGGCGTTCCATAGCGCTTCTCAATGCAGACAGGAAGGTTCTCTGTTCCAGGCCGCAGCACATTTAGTGCTGTGCTTTGTATCTGAGAGGCAGTTGAGCAGGGTAGGGCTGGTCACTGGAAGGGGTACATGCTGTCACTGGACCAGGCAAAAGTGTTTGATCAGGTTAATCATGAGTATCTCTGGCGTGTCCTTCTGAGATATGGCCTGCTGGGGGGGTTGTTGACTGGCTTAAGCCCTTGCACAGTGGGGCAGAGTTTCCTGCTTGTGAACTGTTGGATTGGCAGCTCTTTTGAGGTTGGGTCTGGTGTTCGCCAGGGTTGTCCCTTGAGCCTGCTGCTGTATGTGTTTGAGAATGACCCACTTCTTAGGAGGGTGGAGCGTGGACTGTTGGCCGGGATGGACTGGGCAACACTGGAAGCCACTCTGAGGGTTGTGGCATATGCCGATGATGTAGCTGTTTTTGTTTCCTCTCACAAGGAGGCAGGGTGGCTGTTGTCAGAGGTAGATTGCTACTTGGAGGCATCCGGGTCCAAGATCAACTGGGATAAGTGTGAGAGTCTCTGGTTGGGAGGCGGAGATCCTGATCAAAACTTTCCTGCTCCCTTTAATGATTTATCTGGGCAGTGTGTGCATCTTGCCGGAGCCTCTCTGGACTCGGGTCTACAGTTTGTTCTTCTAACTGTTATGGTGGAATAGACTGAACCTTGTCAAGAGGGATGTTACTTACCTGTACGAAGAGACTAGGAGGGTTGGGTATGGTCAACCCTGCGGTATTCCTTGTGGATACCATGATTAAGATCAATATTGCAAAACTCTGGAAAGAGAGGGCTCCTCTGTGAGTATTCTCCTGTAGGGGATGGTTTCAGCCTTTCTTCTAGGTATGGGAGACAGGAGGGCAAGTGAAGGATCTTCACACACCGCATGGACATCTTCCGCTACTTTGGTTCTAAAGGTGGGATCTGGGAATGTGGGAGATCAGGATTCTGCTAAGGAAACTCCTTGACAATAGGGTTCTGTTAACCCATTTCCAGAGGTCTCTGGCGCTCAGGGATTGCCCAAGTTGGGATCTTGGGGTGGGTTTGCATCTTTTAAATTCTATCAGGATCCCCTCCAAGTTTTGGGACTTGGCTTGGCGCTGCTTCCATGGAAAATGGTGTGTGAGGGACAATCTGAAGTGTCGGAGCTCTGAGGACAGGAACTGTCCTCGGGAGCATTGCGGTACCTTGCTGGAAAGCATAGACCACTTCTTGCTTCGTTGTCCCTTCAACACAGAGATGTACAACAGGGTGGGTGCCTCCATTGGCTGGTCTCGGCTGGCTGGTCTCTCCTATGCGGAATGGGTCTATGGAGCATTCAGGGATCTTGGTGGTCGGGACCGCTGCACCTTATTTCTAGTTAGCGCAGTGGTTAGGTATCACACGTGGAATGCACGGTGCTTAGTATCGAC